>NW_012115189.1:3633380-3654575 GCF_000951035.1 Colobus angolensis palliatus
CGGCCTCCGTCCCTGCGGCGCGGACGTCCGGCGCAGGAGAGAAAGGTACCAGGCGACCTCGCCGGCTCCCTGGGACCCCCGCTTACACCGGGGTGGGCGACTGAGGTCGGGGAGGACGCTGTCGGGGGAAGGGGGCGCTGCTCCCTCGGCACCCCAGGATCGCCGACTGCCCGCGGGGGAGACCCGGACACTGCGTCTCGCCCTCTGGTCTGCGGCCTCCGAAAACGCCCGGCGCGAGGGGTTAGCCCCCGGGGCGCCTCCTTCTGTTTCTGGCCTCAGTTGCCTCCCTGGAATATGGAACTTCGGGCGAGGGAGGTGGAGAACTTTCTTCTGGGGCTCGTCCCTTGTTCTCCTGCTCGCTTGCAGTTTGAAGGAAGGGCGGTGGGGGCGGGGGTCCGAGTACCCCGCGGTCTGCGGCGCGGAGGAGGGTCGGTCCCGGGCCTGCGGCCGCCTCCGAGTGACCCCGTCCCTCCCCGCCCTGGACGACCGCACTGGGGTGCAGGCGCAGGAGGAGAGGGGCCGATACTCCTTAGGAGCCCCATCGGCGAAGCCTCAGCAAGTGGCATCTCCCGGGGTCCAGGGAGCCGACGTGCTGTCTGGTTTGGGTCCAGACATCAGCTCGCCCGAGCTTATCTTGGGCATTTAAGTGTGTTGCTTCCGGTAGATCTCAGGGACAGGAGGGGAAGTGCAGCATTATTTGTGACCCGAGAGGGACTGGAATGCCTCAAAGCTGGTCAAGAATGTTTCCCCCACGAGGTAGCATGAGATGGGTCACGTGGTAGTAAAGAGCCACTTTGGGCCTGTGAGACGGAGTTCTGACTGCACCACTTGTTAGGTGTGTGACTTTGGAAAACCCACTACAGTAAACCTTAGTTTTTAGAACTCTAAACTGCAGGTATTGTACATAACCTCGTAGTGTTGTGTTCATGCAGTGAAGTGATGCAAATGAAGTGCTTGGCATTGTACTCTTGTGTGTTGGACACCTTGTTTTGCGAACCTGTTGGATGTTGAATTCATTCATGCTTAGGTTCTGTTAGGCCAGTGTAAGTGGAAAGAACTTGGGCAATGAAGACAGACACAACTGGGTCCAAGGTGGTCCCATCCATCGTGTACTGATTGGTGGTTACTCATCCCCAAAACACCAATAGCAACCTTGGTAGGGTTTTTGTTGTTGTTGTTTTGAGACACAGTTTCCCTCTGTTGCTCAGGCTGTAAGCTTTGACCTCCTTAGCTCAAGCGATCCTCCCACCTCAGCCTGGGACTACCACACCTGGCTAATTTTGAATTTTTTTATTTTACTAGAGACAGAGTCTCACTGTGTTGCCCAAGCTAGTCTTGAACTCCTCCTGTCTCAGCCTCCCAAAGTGTTGGGATTACAGGTGTGAGCCAGCATAATAGTCTGCAGCCTTATTCTTGAGTGTAGTAGGTGTGTCTATACTGATGCATGTTACACTTTGTCATCTTTAGTATTTGTTTAGCATATGGTAACAAAAAATCTTTTAAAAATTAGGGATACAAATTAAAGCAGGGGAGCATTCACGGTGTTAGAAAAGATGGAGATGAGGGAAGGGTAGAAGAGGGATGAAGAGGAATTAAAGAGACCAGAAAACAACTAGTTGCAGTGTTGGGAGGTATAAACCAATGGTAATTTTAAAAAATGCGAATTTGTTAACTCCTTGTTTTTTCATGGTGGCACCGAAAATTAATCTTAGTCTCCCACTTAAACTCATCAGCCTCCCCAAAGCCTTTCCAGATAAGCATATGCTCTGTGTAAAAGCAGACTGCCTGTGATCCAACTCAGCTTACAGACAAGGCACACTTCCAACTCCCAAGGCCTCTTTCTTGTATAGAGATACTGGTGCTGCCACTGTGAAATACATCATACACTCAGACAGTATAAACCTTAGAGTGCAATGTAAAGAATAACAATAGATCACACCGAAGTATGTGTCACCCGACTGAAGAACTAGAACATCCCCAGGCCCCTGGAGCCCCTGAATACCCCTCTCCATGGCCATCCACTCACTTCTCACCCCCCCACCCAGGAAACCGCTATTCTGGATGTTGTGTTAATTTTTTCCCTTGCTTATATGAAAAACCCTGAGGAAAGGAAATTTCCCAACAAGCCTTTCCACAATAACCTGGATCATTCTTGTTTTTTTTCTTTTTTTCTCAACGAGCATTATTATTGAACTTAAAAGCAGGCTATTGAGGGTAAGATACAAACCACAAAAAAGCCGAAAGTCTTAAAGTGGGGGGATCTTTGAGTCTCTGTCTTTTGCCAGGTTTCTCCTGTCTCCCTGGCATGGCTCCCGAAGTTGTGTTCTGTCGGTGTAGGGGAGACCCAGTCTCTTCCAACATAGCTTGGAGGCTGTAATTTTAAAAGCTTTGCTTGAGTCCCTAAGAAGTGGGAAAACAGTAATTTGGGTGCATGTGTTTTAGAAGTTTTTTTAAAAATGCAAATTATCCAGAAGCCATTGTGTGGGATTTGAAGGATTAAGCTAAGAGTGACCTTTAAAAATGGTTTCAACAACCCAAATTCCTCTTTTCCTGGTTGGTATGTTTGTGTTATGGTCTTTAAGTTATTTCTTCAAGGTCACATGGCTTTCCTTGGTGAATCTTACACTATCCTATTACTTCTTGGTTAAGGCAAAGATTCCGAAACTTGGTTTCATGGAGCCCTTAGTGTCTGAGTAATTTTTTCACAATTCCCCTAGGCTTCAGTAGTTAGTAATTTTTTCATAATTCCCTTAGGCTTCAGTAGTTAGTAGTTAGGTTCAAACGACTGAATATTTACTTAGAAGTTGTTTGAAAAAATAACATACATAAACTGAGAGAAAAAAATATTTTATGTCCTTTAAAGTCACAATTACTAACCGGATGCGTATGCCTGTACTACTTCTCAAACCTTGGGATTGTGTTGGACACTGCCACTCTCATTTCCTGTTTCACATTAATATTTCCGCTGCATTTGGCTTTTATCACAGCAACCACAGAAAACCCAGCTTTGCAAAGATGTATTGTCATGGATAGGAATGTAACATGATCTGCTGTTGAAACTGCAAACTACCTCGAGTTAGTAGGTTCAGCAATGTCCAGACATGTTCGGTATACTGTTTTCCATGGAAATTTTCAAATTTTCTGCATTGCCCGTTTGAATTTGCTATAGTTGCAAAACACCCAGTCAGGGGGTCCAAAATAGTAAACTTTGAAAACATTATGCTAGGTGAAATAAGTTAGTCACAGAAGGGACAATATTATATGATTCCGCTTATATTAGGTGCCTAGAGTAGTCATACACATGGAAACAGAAAATAATTCCATGGTGGTTACCAGGGGCTAGGGGGAGGACAGAATAGGGAATTCATGTGCTATTTTTGCAGCTTCTATGTGAGATTAATATTATTTCAAAACAAAGTTTTTAAAAGTTTTTTAAAAACAAGTTCTGTTGATGGTGCCCCACTGTGGGACTGTACCGAGGCACTGAGGTTAGGGACAGCAGCAGAGAAAAACTTAGGGGTGACATTACCTCTGTTTCCCGGCTCTTCCTCATCCCGTCAAGGGGGAAGAGATGGAAGAAATAGCTATGTTCTCTCTTTTTTATAGGGAAGTGTCTGCATTATTTATTAGTGGTTTCCTTTATAAACCTGAGGATCAGCTATTAAATTTCCCACTAAAACAAGAATTCTTAACCTGAGGTTCAGTGGTGGGCTACAGATACTCTAAGATCTCCCGAAAATTATGTATAAGTATTTAAGTGAATGCTCTTATGTATGTTTGAGGGGGAAGAAGTTCCATAGCTTTCATCAGATTCTCAAATGGTTTCCTAAGTCAAAAAAGGTTAGTGAGCACTATAAGGAAATATTTACAGAGCCCTGCCCACACCCACCCCATAAAAGACCCCTTTATTTGGATGTCTTATCCCATTTCAGTTCTGTCTTATATTTTTCCCCCACCAGTTACAAGAGGCTTTCTTTCTGCTCAGACCTCAGATAAGCCTGACCAGTTCTTTTTCCTCTGAGCCCCCAGATATTCATCTGGATCCTGAAAACTCCAGGACTAATTCTCAAGAGCCACAGGAAGGCCCAGAATGAACATCTTGGAGTTCTATATAGGGCACAT
This sequence comes from Colobus angolensis palliatus, assembly GCF_000951035.1. Lineage (NCBI taxonomy): Eukaryota > Metazoa > Chordata > Mammalia > Primates > Cercopithecidae > Colobus > Colobus angolensis. Next base: position 3,637,503 of record NW_012115189.1, read on the forward strand.
GTGAAACTGAAGTCTCATAACTGCCACATCTCTCTCTGCCCTCCTTAGGGTCCAGAAAAACATGAAGTAAATGATAATACATGAGGTACACAGCTATGGAAAAACTCATGAAGATGGTACTGAATGACTGAAGTCCAGTACATTCTGCCTTGGGGGAGGCAAATTTAATTTTAAGAGTGTCTTCCGGTTTACACTTTATGTTCCAAATGTATTCTAAATATAGCATATAATACATCCTACCTTATTTCATATGCTGTGATGTAGGTGAGCTATAGCGTTTACACAGTGTTAGAAAAGATGTTAAATATCAGAATTTACTTAATAAATAGGTCTCTACTCATTCAGACTGGTTTCATTTTATTTTATTTTTGAGACAAGGTCTCACTGTCACTCAGGCTAGAGTGCAGTGGTGGAATTTCGACTCACTGCAACCTCTGCCTCCTGGGTTCAAGCCATCATCTCACCTCAGCCTCCTAAGTAGCTGGGACTACAGGCACATAACACCATGCCCTGCTAATTTTTGTATTTTTGGTAGAGACAGGGTTTCACCTTGTTGCCCAGGCTTACACTGGTTTTAAACTCAGATGAATGGGGTAGGTAATTGGCAAAAATGATAACTTGCAAGCTCTTCTTACACATATGATTCCTCAATATTTGCTTTTATCTTAGAAATACTTCAATAAATCATGATTTGAGTCTTTCACCAATACAGGTATATTCTGGTAAGGTAGGCTAACTGCTGTAACAAACATTTCCAAACCTCAGTGGTTTAATCTAGCTCACACAAGTCCAAATCAGTTATTCATGTTGGGCAGCTCTCCTGGGTAGCTGTCCTTCAGGTGACTCAGGGATCAAGGTTCCTTCCGTCTTGTGATGCCACCATCTTCATGTGGTCTCCAGAGTCACTGCAAGCGGGAAAGGAGTATGGCAAAAGGAAATCGTGTTGACTGCCTTCACCAGCAAGTGAAACACATCACTTCTGCTTACCTTCTATTGGCAAAACCAGTCACATGGCCCCACCTAGATTCAAGGAAGCTAGGAAATACAGTCCCTGGCTGGGCAACTGTTTCTTAGCAAAAATAATTTACTTTGGGAAAGGAATAGAACTCTTTGGTGGATGAGTAGCCATTTTTTTGTACAATAAGGTGCTAGTCTTTTTAACTGGTCAATTAAGTGTGACTGCCTTTATGTAATTTATTTCTCACTTTTTTTTTTTTTAGACGAAGTCTCGCTCTGTTGCCTAGACTGGATGGAGTGCAATGGTGCGATCTCGGCTCACTGCACCCTCCACCACCCAGGTTCAAGTGGTTCTCCTGCCTCAGCCTCCTGAGTAGCTGGGATTACAGGTGCCCACCACCGTGCCCGGCTAATTTTTGTATTTTTAGTAGAGTCGGGGTTTTGCCATGTTGACCAGGCTGGTTTCGAACTCCTGACCTCAGGTGATCTGCCCACCTCAGCCTCCTGAAGTGCTGGGTTTACAGGCATGAGCCACTGCGCCTGGCCCTATTTCTCACTTTCTAAACATATATGTGTATGTGTATATATATGTATGTGTTTATATATATATACACACACTATATAAATAAAATGTTGTGTCTTCATAGTGGAGGGTGTGGAGAAGACTTCCATACAGGAAACAAATGTATCATAATTGCCATGAGAGCAAATAAAAATGCCATTAAGCCATCTAGGTTCAGATATTTATTAGGGAATGAAACATATTTAATTTACTCAGAATCATCCAACCATGTAAAGAATTGTACATTTGAGAAAGATGGAGCAGAGAAAGATTAGCAAAGGACAAGAATATGCATGTCTTAATGGCTTCATTAATGTTGTCATAAGAGTTTAAAACTACTTTAGGCTGCCGGCAATAGGCTAGGTATGAAACTTATTTCCCCTTCCAAAAAAAAAGTTTTTGCCATGGAATGTGTTACATAATCACAAAGTGTATGTGTCACTTTTACTTATTTGCTCTTAAGGGAAAGTAAAGTTGTAAAATTTGGATCTGTTTGTCTTATTTGTCTGAAGTAAATTTGTGCCCAAGAGGGTGCACAGCATCAAATGGTAGACATTAAAGGATTGCAAGATCATGTGAAAGATCCCAAGACCCAGTCAGAGTCATGGAGAAACTTCAGTAATGTGCACTAATTCTAGTAATGCTTCAGCGTCATTTATCCATTACTAGTTGACATTGGGCTGTTCTACCTAAGGAAAAGGCCCAAATAATTAAATTTTACCATTTTTTAAATCCTAATTTTCTCTTTTTTCTTTTTCCAAGACAGGGTCTCCTTCTGTCACCCAGGCGGGAGTGCAGTAGTACGATATCGGCTCACTGCAAACTCCGCCTCCTGGGTTCAAGCAATTCTTGTGCCTCAGCCTCCTGAGTAGCTGGGATTACAGGTGCGCCACCACACTCGGTTAATTTTTGTATTTTTAGTAGAGACGGGGTTTTACCATGTTAGCTAGGCTGGTCTTGAACTCCTGACCTCAAGTGATCTGCTCACCTTGACCTCCCAAAGTGCTGGGATTACAGGCCTAAGCAACCACAACTGGCCTTAAATCCTAATTTTAAAATAAAGTTTCCTGTTTTATGGTGCTCATATTGGTGTAGTGAAGGAATTCCTCTACTCTTGTGAGTTCTCAGCTGGGACCCCTGTAACAAAACATAGATTAACAAAAGAAAAACAAATGGACATTTATTAACATGTATATTTCATATATACATGGGAGAAAACTCGAGAGAGAGTCATTCTCAGAAAGATTTCTTACAACTCTGGCTTATATAGCATCTTCAACAAAGAACAGTATACTTTTAGAGAAGTGGCAAGACAAAGGAAAAATACCTTGAGTCTTTAGTGATGCGGAGTTGTAGGAAGGCAAATATATGGGGAACTAATGGCAGATAAAGGCTAGTTAGTGCAGTTTGTTACATAGATGCCTCTGGTGCCATCTCCAGGCTGATAAGGACCTAAAGCTGTCTTCTGTGACGAACCTTTATCCTTCCTGGTGGAAAAGGGGGAAGGGACACCTTTGTTAATTTATGTCCTGCTTTTAGGCAAAAGGGGAAGGCAAAGAGCTTTTCTTTTATCCACTTGTCAGTTGCCTTCAGCTCAAAGTGGCATATTAATATGCCAAAGTGGCATATTAATATGCCAAAGTGGCATATTATGGGGTAGCATATCCTGATGCTTTTCATTGGAATTAAAGATGCATTAGCTGGGTGTGGCAGTGAGCACCTGTAGTCCCACCTATTTGGGAGAGGCTGAGGTGGGAGGATCGCGTGAGCCCAGGAGTTTGATGTTGCAGTGCAATATGATCATGCCTGTGCATAGCCACTGCACTCCAGCCTAGGCAACATAGCAAGACCCCATCTCGGGGAAAAAAAAAGATACACCAGACCAAATATTGGCAAATTATAACCATGGTCCGAATCCAGCTTGACGCCTGTTTCATTCCTTTGCATGGTGTCTGTAGCTGCTTTCAACTGCAATGGCAGAGTTAAGTAGTTTCCACAGACTACCTGGCCCACAAAACCTGATATATTTTACTATCTGTTTCTTTACAGAAAAACATTTGTTGAGGATGCCTTCACTAAATACAAAATTAGTATAACTCAGTTTGTTTGATAATAACTCTGTTCCTAGTTAGAACCTACTTAATCTCTGTGGCCCACTGTTATTTCACCTCTATAGTGGGGATAAATGACCTTGAACAAGTTACTGAATTTTTCTTTTTTTCTTTCTTTTTTTTTTTTTTTTTTTTGAGACAGAGTCTCGCTGTGTCACCCAGGCTGGAGTGCAGTGGTGTGATCTCAGCTCGCTGCAACCTCTGCCTCCCGGGTTCAGGTGATTATCCTGCCTCAGCATCCTGAGAAGAAAGGATTATAGGAAACTGCCACCACGCCTGGCTAATTTTTGTATTTTTAGTAGAGATGGGGTTTTACCATGTAGGTCAGGCTGGTTTTGAACTCCTGACCTCAAATGATCCGCCCACCTCAGCCTCCCAAAGTGCTGGGATTACAGGTGTGAGCCACTGTGCCCGGCGAGTTAATTTTTCTTTTTTTCTTTCTTTTTTTTTTTTTTTATTTTGAGACAGAGTCTCGCTGTGTCACCCAGGCTGGAGTGCAGTGGTGTGATCTCAGCTCGCTGCAACCTCTGCCTCCCGGGTTCAGGTGATTATCCTGCCTCAGCCTTCTGAGTAGCTGCGATTACAGGCATCCGCCACCATGCCTGGCTAATGTTTTTGTATTTTTAGTAGAGACAGAGTTTCACCATGTAGGTCAGGCTGGTCTCAAACTCCTGACCTCAGGTGATCTGCCCACCTCGGCCTCCCAAAGTGTTGGGATTACAGGTGCACACTCCCATGCCCAGTTAATTTTTGTATTTTTTAGTAGAGACAGGGTTTTGCCATGTTCCCTAGACTGGTCTCAAACTCCTGGGCTCAAGCAGTCCACCTGCCTTGGCCTCCCAAAGTGCTGGGATTACAGGCCTGAGCCACTGCGCCCAGCCCGTCAGCTTGGTTTTATACATTTGGGGAGACATAGACACCAATCAGGCTGGGTGAGGTGGCTTATGTCTATAGTCCCAGCACTTTGGGAGGCTAAGGCAGTCAGATTGTTTAAGCCCGGGAGTTCATGACCAGCCTGTGCAACATGGTGAAAGCCCATCTATTCAAAAAAAAAAAAATTAGCCAGGCATGGCGGTGCATGTTTGTAGTCCCAGCTATTCAGGAGTCTGAGGTAAGAGGATCGCTTGAGCCTGGGAGCTCGACACTCCAGTGAGCCAAGACTGGCACCACTGCACTCCAACAGAGTGTAAGACCCTGGGCAACAGAGCAAAACCCTGTCTCAAAAAAAAAAAAAAAAAAAGGCACCAATCAGTATCTGTGAGGTGTATTGGTTTGGTTCAAAGTTTTTCTCGTTGGCAATTGGTTGCAAAAGTTATTATCTAAAGACCTGGAATCAATAGACGGAAGTCTCTGGGTTAAGATAAGGGGTTGTGGAGGCCAAGGTTCTTCTTATGTAGGTGAAGTCTCACAGGTGGCCACTGTTAGAGACCATAGATGGCAACTGTTTTCTATTTAAACCTTTAAAAGATGTTGGACTCTCAGTTGATCTCTTCAGGATATGGAGGGACTAGAGGGGGTAAGATCTAGTTATGTTAATAGAGATTCTTTGCAGAAGCAATTTCCCCCCACAAAAGATGGCTCTGTAGGGCCATTTCAAAATATGGCAAAGAAACATATTTTGGGATAAAATACTTTGATTTTCTTCTTTATCTGTCATATGATACTAGAGTCAGATTGGAAATTGGTACCTTATTGCTACAAAGAATTTGTTTTGCAGTCTTAAGATCTCTGTTTTAATGTTAATGCTGGTCAGTGGTGCCTGAACTCCAAAAGGGAGAGGGTATAATGAAGCACGTCTGCTTTCCCCACCCCCACCTGTTTTTCAGGTTTCTTTGGAATCCCTTGGCCCAGGTGAGGGTGAGGGGGATCCATTCAGTTGGTTGGGGGAGCTTAGAATTTTATTTTTGGTTTAAATGTAAGAATAATCTGGGGAATATATTAAAATTTGGGAATTCTCAGCCTTACTCCATAGATTCTAATTCACTAGGTCTGGGGAGGCACACATTTAACAATCACCCCAGATTCTGATGAGGTGACCTGTGGTCCACACTTTATTTTATTTTTTGAGACAGGGTCTCACTCTATGATCCAGGCTGGAATGCAGAGGTGTGATCATGGCTCTGTAGCCTCGACCTCTCAGGTTCAAGCGATCCTCCCACTTCAGCCTCCCATCTCAGCCACCCGAGTAGCTGGGACTACAGGCGCATGCCACTACGCCTGCTAATTTTTGTATTTTTTGTAGAGATGAGATTTTGCCATGTTGCCGAGGCTGACACTCTTTAAATAATTTGAGTCCTTATGGCAACTTGTCTTTTGGTTCCTAAAAATAGTTTGTTTCATAGCTCTAGATAAAGTTCTTGTCTCAACCAGCATTGAAGCCTTGCCTATCTGGCAGGAGAGCTTGGAACCAAGAGGGGAATGCCCAGTGGCGTTAGTCATTAGCTTCTGAACAGAGCAGTAGGCTTGTCCTATAAATCAGATCACTCACTCTCTGAGGTTACCTATAGAGATCTCTGCAGCTTCGCTTCCAAATAGAAATGATAGAAAAAGTTGGCACTGGGGCTTTAGTGAATGTGAATGGTTTATATCGGAGCTCAGTTTGCCTCTTGATGCTAAGAGAGGACAAATTAAAGTTAAAATGAGCACTGTGGCCCTGGATTAGCCATCTTTTAAAAAAATCAAGGTAAAAGTTAATAAAAGAAAGAGCTTTGATAAGAGGAAGGGCCTAAGTCCAGGCACTTTAAGAACAAACACTTGTTTGTTTATAATTTTCTGAATCCCCAGAGTATACTGTCCTGAGTTACATAATATCTATTGAATGGCTTGCTCACTGAAGCCTTTGTTTTCCTCCATTTGCTGTTCAAAAACTTAGGAGAGAGCTGCAGATTGGTAATGAATAACAGCAAAACCCCCTGGCACCTGTTGGATTTTTATACAAAACCAAAAAAGTTAAAACTTGAAGGAAGAATGACAGAACCTCACATCTCCAGTACCTGATATGACTGAAGTTAGGTTGCTACTGTTTAGAAGCACTGTTTTAAAACTTAGGTTTGATGCCTTAAAACATTTTTCATCTTTGCTACCCTGCTGAAATAAAATCTAAAAATTTCATTGGGTGTAAGCCAGGGTATATTGTACTTTGAAATATAAATAAACATTTTATCATCCAATGACAGACTTATAACTAATTAGATATTTTCCTGTTGGGATATATCTAGGGAAATTGATTTCAAAAACTGTAAATAGAGACTTTAGAAATTCTATTTGAGGGCTGGGTGCGGTCGCTCATGCCTGTAATCCCAGCACTTTGGGAGGTTGAGGTGGGCAGATCACCTGATATCAGGAGTTTGAGACCAGCCTGGCCAACACTGTGAAAACCCATCTCTACTAAAAATAAAAAAATTAGGGAGGCCTGGTGGCGCACACCTGTAGTCGCAGCCACTTGGGAGGCTGAGGCAGGAGAGTCGCTTGAACCTGGGAGGCAGAGGTTACAGTGAGCCAAGATCACACCATTGCACTCTAGCATTAGTGAGAAGAGCAAAACTCCATGTCAAAAAAAAAAATCTATGTAAGACTATCAAAGGATTCCTTTACATAATGAGCTCCCCTAGTCCCTAAATATTTAATATATAGGATAGCTCATTTTATTGCACTTTGCAGATATGTGTTTTTCACAAATTGAAGGCTTGTGGCAATTCTGTGTTGAGCATCTATCAATACCATTTTTCCAACAACACGTGCTCTCTTCATGTCTCTCTGTCGTGTTTTGGTAATTCTCACAATATTTCAGACTTTTTCATTATTATTATGAAAAATTGTTTTGGTGATCTGTGATTAGAGGTCTTTCTTTCTTTTTTTTTTTTGAGATGGAGTCTTGCTCTGTTGCCCAGGCTGGAGTGCAGTGGCACGATCTCAGCTCGCTGCAGCCTCCGCCTCCCAGGTTCAAGTGACCTCCTGCCTCAGCCCCCTAGTAGCTGGGATTACAGGCACGCACCACCATGCCCGGCTAACTTTTTTTTTTTTTTTTTGACATGGAGTCTTGCTCTGTCTCTAGGCTGGAGTGCAGTGATACAATCTCTGCTCACTGCAACCTCTGCCTCCTGAGTTCAAGTGATTCCCCTCCCTCAGCCTCCTGAGTAGCTGGGACTACAGGTGTGTACCACCATGCCCAGCTAATTTTTTATATTTTAGTAGAGACGGGGTTTCACCATGTTGGTCAGGATGGTCTCGAACTCCTGACCTTGTGATCCACCCGTCTTGGCCTCCCAAAGTGCTGGGATTACAGGCGTGAGCCACTGCACCCAGCTCAATTTTTATATATTTAGTAGAGATGGGATTTTTCCATGTTGGCCAGGCTGGTCTCAAACTCCTGACCTCAGGTAATCCTCCTGCCTTGGCCTCCCAAAGTGCTAGGCACAGGCGTGAGCCACCATGCCTGGCTGATCAGAGATCTTCGATGTTATTATTGTAATCATTTTGGGACACCATGATGAATCATGCCCATATAAGAAGGAGATCTTAATTAATTAATAAGTGGCTTTTCCACTGACCAGTTGTTACCCATCTCTCTCCCTCTCTTTGGGCCTCCTATTCCCTAAGACACAGCAATATTAAAATTAGGTGAATTGGCTGGGCACAGTGGCTCATGCCTGTAATCCCAGTGCTTTGGGAGGCTGAGGCAGGCGAATCACCTGAGGTCAGAAGTTTGAGACCAGCCTGACCAACATGGTGAAACTCCGTCTCTACTAAAAATATACAAAGTTAGCTGGGCGTGGTGGTGCACGTCTGTAATCCCAGCCACTAGGGAGGCTGAGGCAGGAGAATCACTTGAACCCGGGAGGCGGAGGTTGCAGTGAGCCAAGATCGTGTCGTTGTACGCCACCTAGGCAACAAGAGTGAAACTTTCTCTCTAAATAAATAATAAAAATAAAATTAGGTAAATTAATAATCCCACAATGGCCTCTAAGCATTCAAGTGAAAGGAAGAGTCTCACAACTTTCACTTTAAGTCAAGAGTTAGAATTAGTGAGGAAAGATGTCAAAAACCAAGATAGGATGAAAGCTAGAACTCTTGTGCCAAAGGGCTAGCCAAGTTGTGAATGCAAAGGAAAAATTCTTGAAGGAAATTAAAAGTGCTACTGTGGGGCTGAGCACAGTGGCTCCCTCCTGTATTCCCAGCACGTTAGGAGGCTGAGACAGGAGGATTGCTTTAGACCAGGAGTTCAAGACCAGCCAGGCCAACTGATATGGTTTGGCTGTGTCCCCACCCAAATCTCATCTTGAACTGTAGCTCCCATAATCCCCATGTGTCATGGGGGGAACCTGGTGGGAGGTAATTTAATCATGGGGGCAGTTACCCTCATGCTCCTCTTGTGATAGTGAGTTCTCATGAGATCTGATGGTTTTATAAGGGACTTTTTCCCCTTTTGAGTGGCTCTTCTCCTTGCTGCTGCCATGTGAAGAAGGAGGTGTTTGCTTCCCCTTCTGCCATGCTTGTAAGTTTCTGGAGGGCTCCCCAGCCCTGTGGAACTGTGAGGTAATTAAACCTCTTTCCTTTATAAACTACCCAGTCTTGGGTATTTCTTTATAGCAGCATGATAATTGACTAATATACGAATGTAGTGAAATCCTGTCTCTACAAAAAATTAAAAAATTAGCAGGGCATGGTGACATGCACCTGTAGTTCTAGCTACTTGGGAAGGCTGAGGTGAGAGGATCGCTTAAGTAAACCTGGGAGGTTGAGGCTGCAGTGAGCTATGATTGTGCTACTGTATTTCAGCCTAGGTGACAGAGTGAGACCCTGTCTCAAAAAAAAGGGAGGGGAGTTATTCCACTATACACATGAGTGACAAGAAAGTGAAACAGCCTTGTTGCTATTGCTGATGTGGAGAAAGTTTGAGTGGTCTGGATAGATTAAACCAGCCACAACATTCCCTAAAGCCAAAGCCTAACCCAGAACGAGGCTCTGACTCCTGTCAGTTGTGTAAAGGCTGAGAGAGGTGAGAAGTTGAAGAAAAAAAGTCTGAAGCTAGCAGAGATTGGTTCATAAGGTTTAAGAAAAGAAGCCGTCTCTGTAACATAAAAGTGCGAGGTAAAGCAGCCAGTGCTGATGCTGAAGCTACAGCAAGTTATCCATAAGCTCTAGCTAAGGTTGTTGATGAAGATGGCTACACTGAAGAATAGATTTTCAATGTAGATGAAACAGCCTTGTACTGGAAGGAGAGTCCATTTAGGACTTTTTTTTTCTTTCTTTTTTCTTTGAGATGGCGTTTCACTCTTGTTGCCTAGGCTGGAGTGCAATGTTGTGATCTCGGCTCGCTGCAACCCCTGCCTCCTGGTTCAAGTGATTCTCCTGCTTCAGCCTCCTGAGTAGCTGGGATTATAGGGATGTGCCACCACACCCAGCTAATTTTTTTGTTTGTTTGTTTCAGTAGAGATGGGGTTTCTCCATGTTGGTTAGGCTGGTCTGGAACTCCCGACCTCAAGTGATCCGCCCGCCTTGGCCTCCCAAAGTGCTGGGATTACAGGCATGAGCCACTGTGCCCAGCCCCATTTAGGCCTTTCATAGCTAGAAAAGACAAGACAATGCTTGGCTTTAAATTCCAAGGATAGGCCGACTCTTGTTAAGGGCTAATGCAACTGATGACTTTAGTTGAAGCCAATTCTTATTTACCATTTGGAAAATCCTAGGACCTTTTAAGAATTATGCTACATTGGCCAGGTGTGGTGGCTCACACCTGTAATCCCAGCATTTTAGGACACCAAGGCAGGAAAATTGCTTGAATCCAGGAGTTTGAGACTAGCCTGGGCAACATGATGAAACCCCATCTCTACAAAAAATAAAAAATTAGCCAGGTGTTGTGGTGTGTGCCTGTAGTCCCAGCTACTCAGGAGGCTGAGGTAGGAAGATCACCTGAGCCTGGAAGGTTGAGGCTGCAGTGAGCCATGACTGTGCCACTGCACTGCAGCCTGGGTGACAGTGAGACCTTGTCAAAAAAAAAAAAAAGAATTATACTACATCTATTCTGTGTGTGCCCTATAAATGAAACAGCAAAGCCCAGATGACTGTACATCTATTTACAGGGTGGTTTACTGAATATTTTAAGCCCGCTGTTAAGACCTACGACTCAGAAAACAAGATTTCTTTCAAAATTACTGCTCATTGACAATGTACCTAGTTACCCAAGAGCTCTGATGGCATCGTACAAGGAGATTAATATTTTCATGCCTGCTAAACACAACATCCATTCCTCAGCCCATGGATCACGGAGTTAATTTCTCTTTTCAAGTCTTACTTAAGAAATACATTTTGTAAGGCTATAGTTGCCAAAGAAAGTGATTCCTCTGATGGACCTGGGCAAAGTAAATGGAAAATCTTTTGGAAAGGATTCACCTTTGTAGATGCCATTAAGAACATTCATGGTTCATGAGAGGAGGTCAACATGAACAGGGTTCTGAAGAGGCTGATTCCAACCCTTGGGTCACTTTGAGGGATTCAAGACTTGGTGGAGGAAGGAAATGCAGATGTGGTGGAAATAGTAAGATAACTAGAATTAGCAGTGGAGCCTAAAGATGCAACTGAATTGCTGCAATCTCATGATAAAACTTGAAAGACTGAGGAGTTGCTTTTTATGGATGAACAAAGAAAGTGATTTCTTGAGGTGGACTTGTGAAAGTTGCAGATACCAGATGAAATTACTTTTTGTCAGACCCAAACAAACTAGAGCCAGGAGAGCATGAAGGGGAAGGCTCATGTTTGCATAGCCGAGATAAAGACTGTCTCAAGGACTTTCCAAAATAACCCCGCAAATAATTCTTTCTTTAGAATTGCAGCAATTCAGACAAGATGCCCTCAAAAGGATACCTGCCCAGTAACGGCACTTTCACCAATGAACCTGCACCATCTCTGAGTCCCTGAAACCAATGAGCTCTGTTTTCAAGCAGCTTATGTGAACCTCTCATTCTGCCAATAAAAGCTTCCTTTTACCCTCCCCTCTTCAGATGCATATGTGGCTTACCATTGTGCATCTCGGTTTATAATCCTTTTTTCTAACTCCTGAAGAAATTTAACGTATTTGGAGATATTTTTTGGTTGAAAGAATCTATCCCGGGTGAAGATGCTGTAAATATTGTTGAAATGATGACAGAGAATTTAGAATATTACATAAAATTAGTTGATAAAACAACAACTGGGTTGGAGAGGATTGACTCTGATTTTGAAAGGAGTTCTGTGGATAAAATGCTGTCAAACAGCTGTTGCATGTGACAGAAATCTCAAAGGAAGAATCAGGCTGGGCGCGGTGGCTCACGCCTGTAATCTCCGCACTTTGGGAGGCCGAGGTGGGAGGGTCACCTGGGGTCAGAAGATCCAAACCAGCCTGGCCAACATGGTGCAACCTCGTCTCTACTAAAAATACAAAAATTAGCCCAGTGTGGTGGCGGGTGGCTGTAATCCCAGCTACTCAGGAGGCTGAGGGAGGAGAATCACTTGAACCCAGGAGGTGGAGGTTGTGGTGAGCTGGGATCACGCCACTGCACTCCAACCTGGCAACAGAGTGAGACTCCGTCTCAAAAAAAAAAAAAAGGGAAAAATCAGTGGATTCAGAAACTTCGTTGTTACCTTATTTTATGAAATTGCAACAGCCACCCCAACATTCAGCAGCAATCACCCTAGTCAGTCATTAGCCACCAGGCTTGAGACAAGACCCTCCGCTAGCAAAAACATTATGACCTGCTGAAGGTTCAGATGATCATCAGCATTTTTAGCAATAAAGTATTTTTATTTTTGTTTATATATTTTTCAGATGGAGTCTCACTTTGTTGCCCAGGCTGGAGGCAGTGGTGTGGTCATAGCTCAGTGCCACCTTGAATTCCTGGGCTAAAGCAATCCTCCTGCCTCAGCCTCCCAAGTACCTGGGACTACAAGTCTGCACCACTGCACCTGGCTAATTAAAAAAAAAAATTTTTTTTTTTTTTATTTGTATAGATGGGGTCTCACCAACTTGCCTAGGCTAGTTTCAATCTCCTGGGCTCCTGCTTTGGCCTCCCAGAGTGCTGGGGTTACAGGTGTGAGCCACTGCACCTGGCCAATAAACTATTTTTAAATAAGGCATGCATGTTGTTGCTTTTGGACATAATACTATGGTGTACCGAATAGACTACAATATAATGTAAACATAATTGTTATATGTACTGGAAAACCAAAAAAATTGTGTGACTCATTTTACTGTGATATTTGCTTTATTATGGTAGTCTGTAACCAGACCCACAATATCTCCAAGTATGCCTGTATAATTCAAATTACTAAAATTCAGCCAGGTGCCGTGGCTCACGCCTATAATCCTAGCACTTTGGGAGGTCAAGGTAGGTGGATTACTTGAGCCCAGGAATTCAAGAGCAGCCTGGGCAACATGGTGAAACCCCATCTCTACAAAAAATTCAAAAAGTTAGTGGGGCATGGTGGCATGTGCCTGTGGTCCCAGCTACTCAGAAGGCTGAGATGGGAGGTTTACTTGAGTCTGGGAGGTGAAGATTGTAGTGAGCTGAGATCACACCACTGCACTGCAGCCTGGGTGACAGAGTGAGACCCTGTCTCAAAAATAAAATGAAATAAAATTCAAAGTACATCCTCTTTTCAGGAGTTCATCCTTGTCAGAAAGGTAGAAATACCTTTGTGGACTGCATTCTCTAAAGTTTGCAAAATAAACAGCCATCTTCTATTATTAAAATGGTAGCTCTGTATCATTTCTTTCTCCCCTCCAAAATGTGTAATAGGTCTAATTTCTCTCTAGAAAACACAATTTCTTTCCATTTTATTACTAAATCCTGGAGAAAAGGAGGCCATTTTGAAGAAAACAGGGCTTGCAGCTTTAAAAACTAATTGTTATTTTGACATACCAAAACCCAGTTTTGCCTTTATGCTCAGTGCATTTCTGTCATTGTACATCCTAAAATGACTAATTTATATTCTTCCCTTAATACTTAAAGAGTAGAAAACCCTAACACTGTACTTATAATTGACTGGTTGTGTTAAAAGTGACCATGTTTTTGTGCATCTAAAAATAGAACATAAAATATTGTATCTGATTTTGCTCCAGGACTTCTGTGGTTTCTTATTACAACCCCCTCTGCTACTCTTTTGAAATTCCTTTAATGTCAGGGACATTTACTTTAAGAGTAAGATAATAAATCTTAAGAGACTTTTAGGCTGAGCACAGTGGCTTACACCTCTAATCCCAGCACTTTGGGAGGCCAAGGCAGGAGGAATGCATGAGGCCAGGAGTTCGAAACCAGCCTGGGAAACAGCAAGACCCCATCTCAGCACCACTAACAAAATTAGCCAAGTGTGGTATTCCCAGCTACTCGGGAAACTGAGGCAGGAGGATTACCTGAGCCCAGGAGTTGAATCTGCAGTAAGCTATGATTGCATCACTGCACTCCAGCCTGGTCCACAGAGTGAGGCCCTGTCTGAAAACAAAACAGAAGACTTTTAGTATATGTTGTGAATTTACTAGCTAAGTAAATTGGATGGAGTTAATATCCCAGTTACGTAAAGTTATTCTTCTTACAGTGTTAATGAAAGATGGGTACAAGTGAAAACATTTCCCCCAAATTTAAGCAAATAGAAGCTGTGTAACTCCTGATGGATTTTGTATGAAAAAACAACATCAGAAGCTATTCAGATGTTTAAGTGAGGGGGGAAATGTTATAATACTAAATCTAGAAGGGAAACCAAAGTATTGATTGTAACCTACTCAGATGTCATAAATCCACAGGAGCTGCCTGAGCCCCACAGAGTAAATGGCATTTATTAAGACTGAATGTATTGTTGCACTAGGATCAGGGATGCAAACTGTTTTACTATTGTCTGCAAAGCCTGAACCCTCCACTTGAGAAATAATTAAAAAAAATTTTTTGAAGCCAGTGACTCTCTTTTGGCCTGACAATTTTTTTTTTCTTTCTGATTAACAGTAAGTAATGTATCTTAAATCCCCAGGCCCCACACCCAAACCTGGCTGAATTACCTCACTTGGAAATGGACAATAAAGATGCCCTTTACGAGAAGTCTGTTTCATGAAAGACTGGCAGGCTTTAAAGAGAGGAGTATAAACCTGGCGGCCCGGAAGGCCTGGGTTCTGATTTCATGTCTGACAGCAGCCTTTGTGCCCTCTGCCAAGTAATTTTCTGTGACTTTTCTTTTCTTTTTACTTAGAAAGGTGACTGCTGGACTGATGGTTCAGACTGGTCCTCATGAACTAGTCTGCTGCTCCCATGGATTTGAGCCAGTAACATTATTTTAGCCTCACAAATTTTCATAAGGAAAATACCCTCATAAAACCATCTATCTGGTCAGAAATAGAACTTTGCCAGTCACCCCAGAAGCTCCTCCTTGTTTTCCATCCCAAGTATCATTCCCTTCCTCCAGAAGTAACTACAGGCAGTTCTTGCTTTGCACGGCATTGTGGTACTGTAAAAATGATAGCTCATGCTGAAACACTAAGCTATCCTAATAATCAGTGGGAAAAATTGTGACTGTTCTGGAACCTTTAAAAATTTTTGTCAAAACATTAAAAGCCCTTTTACTTTCTGTTATAATTGTACAGGTGAAAACATAGTAAAGTGTTGTACCCTGTAATTTAAAACATTAGCAACACTGAGAATAGATTTTATTTCTTTGTAAAAACTTACCAAGAGCAGTTTGAATAATGCTTGCCTTCTTTTTTCTCATCATATAACTTATGATATACAACAAGCATCGTTTCTATGCCTTGATGAATTTTTATACTCCTTTTGAAGTTTGGATCAGCTTCCAAGTTTTATACTTTGTGCTTTCAACGTTGGGAAGTGCCTCCAAGAGTTCCGTTTTTTTGAGACGGAGTCTCACTCTGTTGCCTAGGTGAGAGCAGTAGTGGGGTGTTGGCTCACTGCAACCTCTGCCTCCCAGGTTCAAGCAATTCTCCTGCCTCAGCCTCCTGAGTATCTGAGACTACAGGTGCACACCACCATGCCCAGCTAATTTTTGTATTTTTATTACTTTTTTATTTTTATTTTATTATTAATTAATTAATTTATTTTGAGACAGAGTCTTGCTCTGTTCCCCAGGCTGGAGTGCAGTGGCATGATCTCAGCTCACTGCAACCTCCACCTCCCAGGTTCAAGCAATTCTCCTGCCTCAGCCTCCTGAGTATCTGAGACTACAGGTGCACACCACCATGCCCAGCTAATTTTTGTGTATTTTTAGCAGAGACGGGGTTTCACCTTATTAGCCAGGATGGTCTCGATCTCCTGACCTCATGATCCGCCCGCCTCGGCTTCCCAAAGTGCTGGGATTACAGACGTGAGCCACTGTGCCTGGCCAGAGTTCCTTTAATGCGAAGTTTTTGCTGGTGTCATTTCTTCGTTTTTTTCATCTCAACCACTTTTCTCATGTATGTCAGTAACTTTTCTTTATGAAGGTCTTAATGGGTGCACGTCTAGAGTCTTTGCGTGGTGGTGATGCCGACATTCCCATGGTCAGCTATTTCTATTATATGTAACTCTGTTTACATTCTATTCATATTTTACTTCCAGTGTTAATCACTTTTCATTTCTTTGCTACACTTCCATCTTTGCTGGCCAGTTTCTTCCTTCAATTTATTCATTTTGTAAAATGTTATATGGTTTTATCCCTGGGAGATCAGGAAGCAACACAGATACTTGGTTTGCTCTCTATGCAATAACTGAGTAACAGATGCGGAGTGACCAATCATAGACTTGGAAAGGAGTGATGTAATTGGTCGCTGATCATGATGCACATCTGTTAATTACATAGTGATATGTGGCCAGAAGAGCTATTTGTGAAGTTTGTACTTCATGTTGTTTCTCAAAGTTAATTCAATGTGGTAAGTGAAGTTTGAGGTATGTCATTGGGGCACTGCTGTAGTTTAACTAAACTGGAATTGAAATTGTACATATTGGAATCATGTAAAGTGAAGACTACCTGCATGATTCTTTTATAGCAATGATTTCCTTGTTTTTTTTTTTTTTTTTGAGACAGAGTCTTGCTCTGTCGCCCAGGCTGGAGTGTAGTGGCGCGATCTCGGTTCACTTTAAGCTCCACCTGGGTTCAGGCCATTCTCCTGCCTCAGCCTCCAGAGTAGCTGGGACTACAGGCTCCCGCCACCACGCCCGGCTAATTTTTTGTAGTTTGTTTATTAGAGACAGAGTTTTACCGTGTTAGCCAGGACGGTCTCGATCTCCTGACCTTGTGATCCACCCGCCTCGGCCTCCCAAAGTGCTGGGATTACAGGCGTGAGCCACCGCGCCCGGCCTGTATTTTTTTAATAGTTCTACAATGTACATTTTTAGATAACGTGGTATAGTGTTGTCCCTTTAACTGTTTTTGTTGTCTTCTGAGGTTTGTTTGTTTTGTTTGAGAGGGAGTCTCACTCTGTCACCCAGGCTG
>NW_012115189.1:3655695-3677294 GCF_000951035.1 Colobus angolensis palliatus
ATGAGGACAGCACTAAGCCATTTGATTTGGTTTGGATCTGTGTGCCCCCCCCCCCCCACATCTCATGTGAAATTGTAATCCCCAGTGTTGGAGGTGGGGCCGGGTGGGAGGTGATTGGATCATGGGGGCAGAGTTCTCATGAATGGTTTAGCACTATCCCCTTGGTGCTGTTCTCATGATAGTGAGTAAGTTATCACAAGATCTTGTTTTAAGAGCATGTAACACCTGCCCCCTCTCTCTTGCTCCTGCTCTGGCCGTGTAAGATGTGCCTTTTTCCCCTTCACCTTCTGCTATAATTGTAAGTTTCCTGAGGCCTCCCCAGAAGCTGATGTCGCCATGCTTCCTGTACAGCCTGTAGAACCATGAGCCAATTAAACCTCTTTTCTTTATAAATTATGCAGTCTCAGGTATTTTCTCTCTCTCTCTTTTATTGTTTTTTTTTTTTTTTTTTGAGACAGAATCTTGCTCTGTTGCCCAGACTGTGCAGTGGTGCAATCTTGGCTGACTGCAGCCTCCACCCCCCAGGTTCAAGCGATTCTCCTGCCTCAGCCTCCTGAGTAGCTGGGTTTACAGGCACATGCCATCATGCCCGGCTAATTTTTTGTATTTTTAGTAGAGACAGAGTTTTGTCATGTTGGCAAGGCTGGTCTTGAACTCCTGACCTCAAGTGATCCACCCACTTCGGCCTTCCAAAGTCAAGTATTTCTTTATAGCAGGACTAATATGCCACTGGTGAGGGATCTGCCCCACCCCTATGACCCAGTCACCTCCCAGCAGACCTCACTTTTAACATTGTAGTTTACATTTCAGCATGAGATTTGGGAGGTGATAAATATCCAACTCTGGCACCCTCTATCTTAGTCTGCCGTAGCAAAGTACTATGGACTGGGTGACATAAACAACAGCAATTTATTTTCTCAAAGTTTTGGAGACTGGAAGTCCAAAACCAAGGTACTGGTGGAATTGGTGTCTTCCGAGGCCTCTCTCTTTGGCTTCAGATGGCCATCTTCTCTCTGTGTTCTCACTTAGTCTTGCCTCTGTGTATGTGTATCCTTAGTGTCTCCAGTCAGACTGGGTTAGGGCCTACCCTAGTGGCCTCATTTTAACTTAATTACCTCTTTCAGGGCTCTGTCTCCAAATAGTCACATTCTGAGGTATTGGGAGAGCTTAAATATATGAATTTTTTCTGCCCATAAGACCCTCCATGCCTTTCTTTTCTTTACTACTTGTCTATCAAAATAGCTGGGCTGTTTACCACTAGTCTCATAAAGCATACATTGTGGCCACAGAAATTTTATATTAAAGCATTAGGATCATCCATGAAGCACAGCATTGAAGATTAGCCTGGTTTAAGTAGGGTAAAATTATGCTGCAGTTACTAAGTGTGTATAACAAGTTACCCTAAAACTTAGTAGCTTAAAACAGCAACAATGATTTATTGTAGCTCACTGTCAGTCAGTTGGGAATTAATTAGAAAGTGACCTGACTGAGAGGTTCAGACCTTAGTCCATAAAGGCAATTGCAGTCACATGCCAGGTGGGGCTGCAATCATCTGAAAGCTTGACTGTGGTGGGATGGTCCACTTCTAAGATGGTGCATTCACCATCTTAGTTGGTGGTGGCTGCTGTGGGAGTCTGTATCTCCTTTCCACTGGCTACTTGAATTTCCTCATGGCATGACAGCTGGCTTCCCCCAGAGCAAGTGATTCAAGATGCTAAGACAGAAGCTGCAGTGCTTTTCATGCTAGCCTCAGAAGTCAGGTATTGCCACTTTCACCGTGTTCTATTGGTCACACAGACTCAGCCTTGATCCACTGTGGAAGAAGCCTTCACAACGGTGTTAATTATAGGGGGTCAGGATTATTGGACACTATCTTGGAGACAGACTACCATAAATAGGAGTGATAAAAAGTGTCTTACTTTTGGGAAACCTGTTTGCAAGTCTCCATCTTCAAATGCTCACTTACCTTGCATACATGTCCTCAAAATTAAATGTTACTAAATGCTGTCTTTCTACTTCTCACTTAATGAGGTAATATTTTTAAGAGTTTTCAGGATAAATTTTTATGCTTAATCTCGCTAACAAAAACCATTATACACATCCAAATACATATATTTATTTATTAATAGATTTATCTTCTACATTATCATTTATCTAAGATACTGGTCTTAAACCAAATGATGGATCATGAACTCTAAAATATGGCAGTAGATTTTGGCTTATGTTACTGGAAAATATTGTGACTCTCAGGCTACAGTAATAACTTTGCAGCTTGCTGAGTGAACCGTAACACGTTGATTGAGTTATATTTTTTTCCCTCAGTTTGTTGGTCTGTTGTGAATGAAAAGAGAATTTCTCATTGTTACAGACTGAATGTTTGTGTCTCCCCTGTGGATTTGAATATTAAAATTCTAACCTTCAATGTGATGGTACTAGGAGGCAGGGCCTTTGGGATGTAATAAAGTTGTGAGTTTGGAGCTTTCATGAATGGGATTACGTCTTATAAAAGAGACCTCAGAGAGCTCTCTAGGCCTCTTTCCACCATGTGAGGACACAGTGAGCAGATGGTGTCTATGAACCAGGAAATGGGCCCTCACCAGATTCCAAATCTTCTGGTTTCTTCATTTTAGACTTTCTAGCCTCCAGAACTGTGAGAGATAAATGTTTGTTGTTTAAGCCACTGAGTCTATGGTATTCTGTTATAGCGGCTAGAACTACTAAGACATGAATCATTTTTAATAGTGAAAATAATAAGTGGAAATTATGGGGAAAATTGGTAATAATTTTGGGCTGTAACTGTGGAAAAGTAGAATATATATGTGCATCAGGGTTCTTTAGAGGGACAGAACTAATAGATGTAAAAGATGTAGATATGAAAGGGAGTTTATTAAGAAGAATTGGCTCACACGATCACAAGGTAAAGTCCCCCAGTAGCCTGTCTGCAAGTTGAGGAGAAAGGAAGCCAGTGGTGGATCAGTCCAAATCCCAAAACCTCAAAAGCAGGGAAGTTGACAGTGTAGCCTTCAGTCTGTGGCTAAAGCCCGAGAGCCCCTGGCAAATCACTGATTTAAGTCCAAGAGTCCAAAAGCTGAAGAACTTAGAGTCTGATGTTTGAGGGCAGGAAGCATCCAGCACGGCAGAAGGATGAAGGCTGGAAGACTCAGCAAGTCTGCTCTTCCAGCTTCTCCTGCCAGCTTTATTCTAGCAGAGCTGGCAGCTGATTAGATGGTGCCCACCCAGATTGAGGGTGGGTCTGCCTCTTCCACTGAATCACATGTTAATTTCCTCTGGCAACACACTCACAGACAAACCCAGGAACAATACTTTGCATCCTTCAATCCATAAGGTTGACACTCAATATTAACCATCACAGTGTGAAATTCCACTGAGGAGTTGTATGTTGTCTTGGCTAGTTCTTGGCCTATGCTGTGTCCTGAGGTTCAGCACCATGGGCAGCTACTCCCGCAATGCCCCGCCACCCCAACATTTGACGTGCAAGAGGGGTAACAGACAACCTTGGGCAATGTGGAGGGGTGTGCACATCTGTGGCGTAGGCGCTTTGCGTCCTGTTGGTTCAGAGTTCACCATTTTTCTAATTGTCTTCTTAAAATGAACATTTTTTGTTTGTTTTTTGTTTTATGATTTTAATTGAGACAGTTTCACTCTTGTCCCCCAGGCTAGAGTGCAATGATGCTATCTCTGCTCACCGCAACCTTTGCCTCCCAGGTTCAAGCGATTCTCCTGCCTCAGCCTTCTGAGTAGCTGGGATTACAGGCATATGCCACCATGATCAGTTAATTTTGTATTTTTAGTAGAGACGGGGTTTCTCCATGTTGGTCAGGCTGGTTTCGAACTCCCGACCTCAGGTCATCCACCTGCCTCAGCCTCCCAAAGCGCTGGGATTACAGGCATGAGCCACCACTCCTGGCTGAACATATCTTTAAATTCATCACCTCAATGTACATAAAACCAGCATAACTCAGAGGAGCCTCAGGTTAAAGCTTCTGTGCCAGAGGACTGAACTCTTCAATGTCCATTCTTGGTTCAGTCCTCTAGCTTCTATTTCCACTGCCATCTAAGGATTTCACTAGCCTTGTCAGGGTTAGGGTTGTTTTAAGCTCACTGCAGCCTCAGGCTTCTGAGTAGCTAGGACTATACAGGTGTGTGCCACCATGCTGAGCTAATTTAGAAAAATATTTTTAGAGCTAGAGTCTTGCTATGTTGCACAAGTTGGTCTTGAACTCCTTGCCTCAAGCAATCCTCCTGCCTCAGCCTCCTGAGTAGCTGGAATTACAAGCACAAGCTGCCGTGTCCAGCTTAGGGTGGTTTTTATTTAAACATTATGACAATTATACAGGAATGTATCAGGCTGTATCTTCTTTCCATAAACATTTACTCTGCTTAATTATTATGGACAAAGAAAGCTGACAGTAGTGTTTCTAGAACTATGCTGCTACTGTATACAATTGATTAAATATTATCCTTGGAATATATCCTGGAGAGCATACATTCTAAGAAATAAAGTATTGCTTTTTATTCAAATCATTCACTTTCCCTTTGTGGCAGTCTTTTAGAAATTGCCCTATTGGAGCTCTTCCTCATGTTTCCAAACTGAGTATCCAGGCGGCCTTTTCCTATAGCGCACTAGATATGAGAAAAATGAGACCTGAAAGATCATGATCACAGAGACAGGAAACTTACCTGACATTGATGAATTTGGATAATAATGTAGTTATTATAGTATCAATTAATAACAAATTTTTTCTTTTTTTTACTTAAAGTTTTTAAATGTAATTTTCTAATTCTCCTAGATCCTTTTTTCTTTTTAAGAGAGAGAATATAGACAATATTTATATGCCAAAGCAACTTAGATAAGTAACTATTAAAACTGGAGAAGCTTCAAAAATACCTTATAGATCAGCAAGTTTCTTTCTTTCTTTCTTTCTTTTTTTGAGACAAAGCCTTGCTTGTCATCCAGGCTGGAGTGCAGTGGTACGATCTTGGCTCACTGCAACCTCTGCTTACGGGGTTCAAGTGATTCTCCTGCCTCAGCCTCCAAGTAGCTGGGATTACAGGTGCCTGCCCCCATGCCCAGCTAATTTTTGTATTTTTAGTAGAGATGGGGTTTCACCATGTTGGCCAGGTTGGTCTCGAACTCCTGACCTTAGCGATCCACCTGCCTCGGCCTCCCAAGTGCTGGGATTACAGGTGTGAGCTACCACGCCCGGCCAAGTTTCTTTTTTTAAATGAGGTTTTTCTCTCAAGTTTTGTATTCAATTTGCTAGTTGGGATCATTTCAGAATGAGAGAGTGGAGAGGAAGAGAAAGAAATGAAATAATTATCTCAGAGTCACCATATCTACACTTACTGGAAGGTACTAATATTATATCGGTGTTCTGGAATTCTTTTTTTTTTTTTTAATTTTTTGAGACAGAGTCTCCTTCTGTCACCTAGGCTGGAGTGCAGTAACCTGATCACAGCTCACTGCAACCTCTGCCTCCCCGGTTTAAGTGATCCTCCTGCCTCAGCCTCCTGAGTAACTGGGATTATAGACATGTGCCATCATGCCCAGCTAATGTTTGTATTTATTTATTCTTTTTTTTTGGTAGAGACAGGGTTTTGCCATATTGGCCAGGCTGGTCTCGAACTCCTGACCTCAGGTGATCTGTCTGTCTCTGCCTCCTAAAGTGCTGGGATTACAGGAGTGAGCCACCGCACCCAGCTTGGTGTTTGGAATTCAAAGGAGAATTTTGTTGAGATTTACATGTAACTTGGAAAAAACTGGGTTTTTTGAATTGGGATAAGCAGTTTCAGGTATCATATATGCCTTTCACATAAAGGCATAACGGCCTTTCGCATAAAGGCATATATGATGTAAGAGTACATTAGTTGATGGGAGAAAATAGAATTAGTGAGAGATGAGATTTCTTATGTGCTGCAGTATTATGCACTGTTTGTAGGAAGTTACGTAGTTACCCAAGTGATACAACAGTGTGAAGTAAGAGATTCATGGCTTTATGTTAAACCAACATGTGTCCATTGCAGAACTGATGCTAATTTAGAATTCAGTTTTTTTTTTAGCAGTTCACATTCACTCATAACAACTCAGTATCATTTGCTAAGTAAAGATACTTTGGTTTTATTCATAAAAGAAAATTAGGAACATTATTAAAATATGGCAGCAGTATAAGCTCTCTGATGTATTGTAGTTTGTTTGAACTTCACACAGCTGCAGAAATGAATCAACATTCAACCCAGACTTTTGTGAACAGAGTGTGAGAAATGATGTTATTGAATCTTTACATCCCTGGAAGCTTGTCTAATAAATTGACTAGCTGTCACACTGAGTTTTATACAATTCATATCATAAAATTATAACTGTTATATTTATACTCTACTGTACTCTACAAGCTCATTAGAGATAACCAGTGCTAGTTTTAAAAATGAAATGGGCCGGGTACAGTGGCTCACATCTGTAATCCTAGCACTTTGGGAGGCCAAGGTGGGCGAATCACCTGAGTTCAGGTGTTCGAGACCAGCCTGGCCAATATGGTGAAACCCTATCTCTACTAAAAATACAAAAATTAGCCAGACATGGTGGTGAATCCTGTAATCCCAGCTACTCAGGGGGCTGAGGAGGAGAATCGCTTGAATCCAGGAGGTGGAGGTTGCAGTGAGCTGAGATTGCGCCACTGCACTCCAGCCGCCTGGGCAACAGAGTGAGACTCCATCTCCAAATAATAACAATAATAATAATAATAATAATAAATAAAAATAAAAATGAAATGAAGGAAGTTTACAGTGTTATTCTTCTTTTGGGATTAAACTGTTTTTACAGAGTCAAGGTTATTGAAATTTATTTGTAGCAGAGATGGGTGAATAATAAACAGTTTTTTCCAGACACGTAATACAAGCTGTCTGATAGCTTCTATCTGTCTGCCTTAGAAACAAAGACATCTCTGTGCTGCAGGATAGGAAGCTGGAGTGAAGCACCTCCGACTGGTAAATGCTGAAGAATACAGTCCTAACACGTATAGGACACATACAGGAATCACAGTGTCTGATTACACTAACTAGATCGCCTCTGAAATACCAATACCATTTTAAGTCCTAATCTGGGTGGGCTTCACATGCTTCTGTTCTGTCTTTCATATTTAATATATTCCATTTTGTTTTAGAGACAGAACAAAGTTTGTTGCATAAGACAATAAAAAGATTGTCTTTGGGCAATTCCCATAACAGACTTTCTGTTTTAACAAATCTCTTAAGTTACTGGAGCTGTTTATTTATTTTTAGAGATGTTTTTACATTGTAGAAAAGTGAACAAGTGCCTCTATGTATTGACCACCAAGATGAGGTTTTTTTTTTTTTTTTTTTTTTGAGGCAAGGTCAACCAGGCTGAAGTGCAATGGCACTATCAGAGCTCACTCAAACTCCTGGGCTCAAGTGATCCTCCTGCCTCGGCCTCCCAAGTAGTTAGGACTACAGTCACGTGCCACCATGCCCAGCTAATTTTTTAAAAAATTCTCTTTTGTGAAAACAAAAATCTTACTATGTTGCCCTGACTTGTTTCAAAGTCCTGGCCTCAAGTGATCCTCCCACCTCGGCCTACCAGAGTATTTGGATTATAGGCATGAGCCACCATACCTGGCTATATTTTCTAATATATATGCTTTTTGAAGTGAAATATATAAGAGCAGTTTTATCAGTTATTTTCTCATTTAGTTTTTTTTCTGAGCATTTTCTGTTATTTTTTAAAAGAACATAATTTTTAATAACTGCAAAATATTTTATCATATGGATATACCATAATTTTACTGGTTTCCTATTATTAGACATTAAGGAAACCTCTGGAATGTCACTTAAAAAGCACAGAAAGTATTGCACATAAATGTTTTATATAATTAATTCCTAAAGATGAATTACCAAAAATTAAAGTACTGGGTGCAAGATATGAACTTTTTTTAAGATTCATACAATACTTTTCAAATAATTATATTTTAACACAGCATTTAATCAAATTTGAGACCTTATAACTTTTTCAAAAGATATATGAAAATTGTCTGTCACCCAGGCTGGAGTGCTATGGCGCGATCTTGGCCCACTGCAACCTCTGCCTCCTGGGTTCCAGCAGTTCTCCTGCCTCCCTCCCAAATAACTGAGATTACAGGCACCTGCCTGTAATTTCTTTGTATTTTTAGTAGAGGTGGGGCTAATTTCTTTGTATTTTTAGTAGAGAGGGGCTTCACCATGTTTGCCAGGCTGTTCTCGATCTCCTGACCTCAGGTGATCCTCGCGCCTTGACCTCCCAAAGTGCTAGGAATATAGGCATGAGCCACCATGCCTGGTCAAAAATCTTATTTTATAAAAAAAAGTAACTGACCCTCATTTTGGGGCCTGCTTCAATAAATCTTTCTCATTGAAGGAGCTCATCCTCACTAGTCTCCTTCCTTGGTAAGAGTGTCTTTTGTTAGATTCATTCTTGTGAAACAAAAATATGATAAAGTATATCTGTGTACTGGACATATGAATCAATCTCTAATTTACCAGGTATAAAACCACAGCCCTTCAATAATAGAGTCTTGCCTTTAATAAGATCTGGACTAACACAACAAAATAATCCTTTATGAACTCTAACTGGGGAGTACTGTTATTAGTCCCTGAAGTTAAAAAGCTGTCCTTGTTTCGTAATAGGTTAATTGTAACACTAGTGGTGATATTTTATCTAGTAGTCTAAATTCCTGCCTCCACTGGCAGGCGCTTCACTTCTCTTTAACTTGATCAAATGTCCAGTTTTAGAATAACAGAGGAAAAAGAGAAAATTAAAAAAAAGAATAACAGATGGTTAGAGCTTGTTTTATACTGATTCTTAATATTTTTCCCTCTAGGATACAGAAAACGTTTCTTTAGTCCCTTCCAACTTAATCATCCTTGCCTCCATACAGAAATCCCAAGGTGCCCTAGGTGGTTCGCAGTGTTAACTGCAAGTACTCATGTATCTGTCAGGCCTTTGTTTGGAGGCTAGAGCAGGAACATCACATGATACACAGGAAAAGATCCTGTGTTCTTGCCTATTCACACGTGACCCACCAGAGTTTGTCAAGAGTCTTGTGTATTTTAATAACGTGTTTCCAAGAACTTACTTTGCTTTCATCTAAACTACCTTGTAACTTCCTTAGGGGAAAATTGTATGCATTTCTGTTTGGAAGTAAAATGGAAAAGACGTTATTTTATCCTAGAATGTGAGTTACATTTTTACATCTGCATAGAATTCTGAGGGGTTATTGATGGGACTTACCTTGGCCTTTGAAGCAGGAAAGGAATTCTCAGGGAATTGGGTGGGCCAGGACAGAGGCAGGGGAGTGCTGCCACATGCAGCGTAAGATTTCAATAATGCTATTTGTTTGTGTCAGTGTTGAAGGAGGGAGAATGGTGGTAGAGAAGGGAATAGGTGACTTTTAAGATAATCTGAGTAAAAACAAAAAGACAAAACCTGAAAGTAGAGGGAACTGTTGTTTCCCAGTTTGCCCTGAAATTCCTCCTCCCTATTTGCTCTGAAAATTCTGTCCCACATAGATCCTCTTTCTTTAATAATTTGTAGTGCCTGTAATTACAGATTTTTGGACACATTGCTTTAATTTTTTTTTTTTTTTTGAGATGGAGTCATGCTCTGTTGCCCAGGTTGGAGTACAGTGGCATGATCTCGGCTCACTGCAACCTCTGCCTCCTAGGTTCAAGCAATTCTCCTGCCTCAGCCTCCCAAGTAGCTGGGATTACAGGTGCTTGCCACCACGCCTGGCTAATTTTTTGTATTTTTAGTAGAGATGGGGTTTCACCATGCTGGCCAGGCTGGTCTCGAACTCCTGACCTCAAGTGATCTGCCCACCTCAGCCTCTCAAAGTGCAGGGATTACAGGTGTGAGCCATCTCGCCAGGCCTAATTTTTTTTTAAATGTGAATATTTGCAAAGTGATTAAGAGATCAGGCTCTGGAGGCAGGTCAGCTTTGGATGAATCTGGGCTCCATGACTGCGTGACCTTGGGCAAGCTACTTAACCCTGGTGCCTCAGTTTCCTCTATTTAAAATGGGAATAGGCTAGGTGTGGTGGCTCACACCCATAATCCCTGTACTTTGGGAGGCCAAGGTGGGAGGATTGCTTGAGGCCAAGAATCCAAGACCAGCCTGGGCAATGTGGTGAGACCCCATCTCTACAAAAAATTTTTAAAAATTAGCCAGGTGTGGTGGCACATACCTGTGGTCCCAGTTGCTTGGGAGGCTGAGGTAGGAGGATCAGTTGAGCCTGGGAGATCAATGCTGCAGTGAGATGTGATCGTACCAGTGTGCTGTAGCCTGGGTGACAGAGTGAGACCCTATCTCAAAAATAAATAAAGCAATTAAAAAAATTTTTAAAATGAGGATAACAATAGTACCTGCCTCATTAGGTTACTATGGATAAAGTACTTAGCCAGCAAAATTAATACATATTCATTGTAGAGAAGCAGATAATATAGGAAATGAGCAGAAAAGAAGATAATCCTCTCCAATCTTTCTACCCATAGGTAACCACTATTACTCTATTGGTACATACCCTTATATATTTTTTTGTATATACAATTGACATCATGCTCTTCATGCTGTTTTATAACTTTGTCCCCTAATAGTATATCATGAGGGTTTTCCCATTCTACTCAGTTTTCAAAATCATTATATTTAAAACATAGAGCTACACTAAGTAGATATAGTTATATATTTATTAAGCTGTTTCCATAGTGTTGAACCTTTAGGTGGTTTAAGTTTTTTATTTTTATATGTAATGCTTAAACAAACATTTTTTGTACATTAATTTCACACTTGAGGTTACTTTACATGAAGAGAAATGGAATTACTGAGTAAAAAGATATTTATTTATAGTTTTCAGGCTTTTGACACATATTGCTTAATTGCCTCCTAGAAATTTTGCCAGCAATACATGAGAATTTGTTTTCTTGCCTTTTTGTCAGTATCGATTATTCTTGGTTTTTAAACTTTCAACTTGATAGATAAAAACATTGTATCTTATTTTATTCTTCTTTGATGATAAAGAAGGCTGAGTATTTTGTATGTTTTTAGCCTTTGTATTTTTATTCTGTGTGTATGTGAAATGCCTGTGAATTTTTTGTGCACATTTTTCTTTCAAGTCTTCACCTTCCTGTAAATTGTGAATTTGTAAGAGTTTTTGTTTGTTTGTTTGTTTGTGTTTTTGGTTTGTTTTTTTGAGACAAGGTCTCACTCTGTCACCTAGGCTACAATGCTGTAGTGTGTTCATGACTCACTGCAGCCTCAACCTGCCAGGCTCAAGCAATCCTCTCACCTTAGCATCCCAAGAAGCTGAGATAACAGGCCTGTGCCACCACACCCAGCTAATTTTTAAATTTTTTGTAGAAATGGGGTCTCACCTTGTTTTCCAGGCTGATCTTAAACTCCTGAGCTCAAGTTATTCTCCCATCTTGGCCCCCAAAGTGCTGGGATTACAGGTGTGAGCCACTGTGCCCAGCCAGAGATTTTTATATAGAAAAGCTGTCAGTTGACTTCATGAGATTGTTTTCAAGCAAGCTGGGTGCAGTGGCATGTGCCGTAGTCTAGCTGTTCAGGAAGCTGAGGCAGGAGTAGTACTTGGCTCAGGAATTCAAGTCTAGCCTGGGCAACATAGTGAGACCCTGTCTCCTAAATAAAAATAAAAAAAAAGACTCAGTTTCAACAACTTTGTTAAATTAAGTTCGGTCCGTTAAGTTTCATTCATGAGGTCTCTTAGAGAAAAACAACAAATCAGTGGATATTTATATTATAGTATATGTGGTATATTATTTATAGATATGCTGGGATATTTTTATTCTCTCTGAGTATACCAAGTACTTGTTGGTAAGTTGATTTAACTTTTGGAGTTTGCTTTGTTGGTGGAATACACTTCTTCATTCATCCTGATTGGGTGTTATGAATCCCATTTTGTGTGATGCTTATGACTATCTTGGTTGATTACTCAACTATTTACTAGAGACTGTCTTAGTATTTTAACTCTAACAGTCAGCCACAGGGTTTATGCATTGTACTTTTCAATAATTCCCTGTGTAGGTGAAAAGTGGAAGATGAAAGGCCCACAGATTTTGTGGTTTTAGAGAAGTGTTCTTAATGCTTAGTATCACAGTGCTTTCTATGACTGGAAAGGTGGCATTCTTAGAAAGACCGGAGCGGTGGCAAAAGATTTAGGCTTCACTGATTCTCTTTGGAGAGTTATCCCAAGAGCTTCCCCTGTGTGGGGCAGATAGATGATTGTTGCTCAGCCTTGTACACATACAACTCCTGAAGCTTCTTATTTTGGGGGAGGCATTCATCTATGCAGCATTGTAGGGTTTGAACATGAAGTGTATATTTTGTGAAACCTGGAGCTGAAGTGAATTCTCTTGGAGTATATTTTGAAACTTTACTAGGACTTTAAACACTTGGAATTTCAAACAGCTGTAAAAATTCTTTTTTTTTTTTTTTTTAGACGGAGTCTCGCTCTGTCACCCAGGCTGGAGTGCAGTGGCCCGATCACGGCTCACTGCAGCCTCCGCCTCCCGGGTTCAAGCACTTCTCTTGCCTCAGCCTCCCAACTAGCTGGGATTACAGGCACTCGCCACCACACGGGGCTAATTTCTTTGTATTTTTAGTAGAGATGGGGTTTCACTATGTTGGCCAGGCTGGTCTCAAACTCCTGACCTAGTGATCCCCCTTCCTCGGCCTCCCAAAGTGCTGGGATTACAGGCGTGAGCCACCGCACCTGGCAAAAATTCTTTTTATACTGAAGGAGTTCCTGAGGCAGTGTGCCTCTCATTTCACCGCCTAAGGGCAAGTTGTCCATGGAGAACCAAGGAGACACTGCTGATAGCAGAAAGTCTTCCAAAAAGAAATTTAGTGACCCACAAAGCATGTATGACTTTGAATCTTACAGATGGTTTTTTAATAGTTTAGTCTCTTAATATAAGGAAGTTTCTGAAGTTCCAGTCAGAAAGTCTAAAAATTCACATTTTACCTAATAGATGATAATGAGGCTATTTATTTTATCTCTCTGGATTTTTTCACTCGACGTTTAATGAAATATTCCATATTACCTATAATTTTTATTTGAAGGTAAAAATAGACTACAGAAAAATGTGTAAAATTTGTATCAATCAGCAGAGCACAAGTCAAGTTTCTACCAGTATTATTTATAAATATTTTGATCTTATTTAGGCATGGTTAAGCTGTTTTTGATGGTTGAATTCAGTTGAAGGTTTGTTGAGAATTAATTTTTTTATCTTAATTTTTCTATTTTTAAGTGTCTCAAGCATGGGTGTTCAACCTTTTGGCTTCCTTGGGTGCCACTGGAAGAAGAAGAATTGTCTTGGACCACACATAAAATATGCTAATACTAATGATAGTTGATGAGCTAAAAAAAAAAAAAAATTCTGTGCATAATTTTCGTGATATCTGTCACCACAGATAAGCAAAAAAGTCCCCTCATTAAAAGAGCTGGACACCTGTGTGGATTGCCTTTTCTAGCTAACCTTTTGTATTTCCCTGGCCTCTAATCTGTATTTAGAATTTTTAGTAGTATTTCGAGAAATATAGGTGCTTTCCTAAGGCATATCGTTTTGTAAAAATTGTATTGCAAACCTTTTCTCTTGATTTTCCCTTCCTTAACTTCTCCCTTCCTTTCCTCCCGCCGCTTACCTCCTCATCCCTCATTTATGGGTCTGTTTATTTTTCACCTCAAGAATAATGATTGTTGCCTGGGACTTGTCTTATAAATTCAGCTCTTTCTAATGAGTCACTAAAGCTGTCTCCTGGCTTTTGGGTTTTCCTGAGAACTGTTATTACTTTTGCACTTTCCTATACCCAGCTCAAAAGTAAATTGCAGAGGGAAGAGAGGAGGATGCACCTGTTTATAAATTGTGGTAGTTGAGCAAAATGCTTAATGCAAAATATTAACAGCATAACCTCATATAATCAGCTCAGTCTTGTCTAGAGTAGGTTTACTGCAGTTGTAGCTGTCAAATGTTTCATACTATATATGGACCCCTACCATGATGCCTTTCATATCACTGTTTATTTGCTGCCACTGTTGTGATTCACAACCTTAGCTCAAATCTCTGCCACGTTAGCTGTTTCATTGGGCTTTTCCTGCCTCCGTGTCAAATCCTTTCAATCTGTAAGTCCAACAAGTGACTGCTGGATTTTAATATGTCCAGAACACTGTTAGGAGTGGGTCACTGCACACCTCTCCCAAAATTCCTCCTGAATACAAAGTTCTTACCTACTTCCAGCCTCTTTACCATAAGCCCCAGCTTAATTTTCTAACCTCATCAATTGTCACCCCTGTTGATCTGTATAGTCCGCTTTTTTTTCCAGCAGGCGGCACTTTTCTTACCACCCATCTCTGTGCAGAGAAATCTGACCCACCTGGGAAGCTGAGATGACGCCTCTCCTCCGGCATTCCTTTCCAGACCCTTCCGGCTCGCAGTGCTCCTGTGCCTTCCGTAGCTCCTGTGTCACTCGTCTGGAATTAGTTTTACATTTGTAGACCCTTATTACTCTTGCCTGAGGGTAGGAACCAACCCATCCATTTCTAGGTCCCCTCAGCATACTCAGACTGCATGGCCTACAGTCTGTGCTTCGTGTGACATTCTCGTCTGGTTCTTTTCCTTGTCAATACTCTCATCTCTCCTATTGTAAAACAACAGCTACCCCAAACTCTCTTTACCCCAAATTCTTCTCCTTCTACAGCCATCTCTCTCTCCTTTTCTTCATAAATGGTTGTTTTAATGAGTAGCTTTATTGATTTTCCTGATACATAAGCTCATTCAAGAAAAAAATGCGGCCGGGCGCGGTGGCTCAAGCCTGTAATCCCAGCACTTTGGGAGGCCGAGACGGGCGGATCACGAGGTCAGGAGATCGAGACCATCCTGGCTAACACTGTGAAACCCCGTCTCTACTAAAAAACACAAAAAACTAGCCGGGCGAGGTGGCGGGCGCCTGTAGTCCCAGCTACTCGGGAGGCTGAGGATGGCGTAAACCCGGGAGGCAGAGCTTGCAGTGAGCTGAGATCCGGCCACTGCACTCCAGCCCCGGCGACAGAGCAAGACTCCGTCTCAAAAAGAAAAAAAAGAAAAAAATGCAAATAATACAGGACTTGGTGAAGGTAAAAATCATTTAAAATGCCATCACCCAGAGATAAATTACTTTTCACTAAACATCCTGTCTCACTGCACACACATACACACACTCAACATTCATGACACACAATTTTGTATCAATGAAATCACACCTAAATGCTGTTCTATGACCTGCTTTAAAAAATTTCAAGATTATATTGGGCACATCTTTATAAGCTAGTTCTTGTTAATCCTCAGGAAAACATTACTGAAAATGGCTGTAAAGTATTCCATTATTCCTGTGAGTCAAAAATGATTAATAGGCCAAGCACAGTGCTCATGCCTATAATCCCACCATTTTAGTAGACCAAGGTGGGAGGACCACTTGAGCCCAGAAGTTTGAGATCAGCCTGGGCAACATAGCAAGACTCTTGTCTCTACAAAAAATTTAAAGAGTTAGCCAGGCATGGTGGTGAGTGTCTATAGTCCCAGATACTTAGGAGGCTGAGGCAAGAGGATTGTTTGAGCCCCAGAAGTCAAGGTTGCAGTGAGCTGAGATCATGCCACTGCAGCCTGGGTTACAAAGTGAGACCCTACCTCAATAATAATAATAATAATAATAATAATGATGTACTCCCCCTTTAAATGAGCATTTCTGTTTTTTCTTTTTTCTTTTTGTTTTCCTCTTATAACCAGCACTATAGTGAACATCTTTTATAGCTATCTTTAGACTCTCTTTCCTCCCTGTTACCTTTTTAGGATAAATTCTTAGAAATGAAATCGCTGGGTCAAAGTATATTTATTCTAGATGCTGTTAATGCCCAACTGCCCGTCAGAAAGGTTATGTTGTACCTAGGTAAAGTTGTGAGTGGATGTTTCACTGCCCTCACCAATATGGATGTTGTCCAATCACCCTAATCTTGACTAGTTTTATGGCTTTATATATATGTTTACATTTATATATAATGCATTTCTTTGAAGACTAACTTTGAATATCATTTTGTAAGTTAATGTCTGTGTGTGTGTGTGTGTGTGCATGTGCACACACTCATGTGTTTTCCTTCAATTAGACTGCAGTCTTCTGGGGACCTGAACCTAAATAATTTCAGGTGGATCACTTGAGATCAGGGGTTCAAGACCACCCTGGCCAACATGGCAAAACCCTATCTCTACTAAAAATATAAAAAATTAGCTGGGCATGGTGGCAGGCGTCTGTAATCCCAGCTACTCGGGAGGCTGAGGCAGGAGAATCACTTGAACTTGGGAGGTGGAGGTTGCAGTGAGCCTAGATTGCACCACTGCACTCCAGCCTGGGTGATGGAGTGGGAATCTGTCTCAAAAAAAAAGAAAAGAAAAAAAAGAAAAAGAAGAGATCTAGGCAGGAAGTTAATTGCTGGAGTTACTAGCACCTGGAAGGTATTGAAGCCACGAGGCTGGATGGGACCCCTAGAGAGTAAGTATATATAGACAGGAGGCCCAAGGACTGATGCCGTGGATTACCTAATGTTACAGCTGGGGAGAGGAGGAAAAGGCAGCAAAAGAATGTGGGAAAGAGTAGCCAGAAAGTTAGGAAGGAAATAGGTATGTGTTTGTGTGTGTTTGTGTATATGTGGGTGCATGTGTGTTTTACTGAAAGCTGAGCAAAGTCAAGGAGAAAGGATTCACATTTCAAATCCTGGATCAAGTTAGTCCAGAAGTGAGAACTGACATTTGAGCTTAGCAATGTGGAAAACACCAGGGACCTTGATAAGAGCAATTGTAGTGGGGTGGCCGAAGGAAAGCCTGACTGGACTGGCTTCAAGATAGAGAAGGAGGGAGGCTGAGGCAGGAGAATTGCTTGAACCCGGGAGGTGGAGTTTGCAGTGAGACGAGGTCACGCTATTGCACTCTAGTCTGGGCAACAAGAGAGAAACCCCGTCTCAAAAAAAAAAAAAGAGAGAGGAGGAGGAGAGAAAGTGGAATCATAAATGTAGACCAGTCCTTCTGAGGGAGAATCCACCCCACCTCCCTCCTAGCTTCTGGTGGTTGCTGGCAATCTTTGGCGTTCCTAGCTTGCAGATGCAGCACTCCAATCCCTGCTTTCATCTTCTTAGGGTGGTCTCCCTATGCACATGTCTCTGTGTCTAAATTTCCCCATTCTATAAGACACGAGTCGCATTGGATTAGGACTCACACTAATGACCTCATCTTAATTTGATCATCTTCAAAGACCCTATTTCCAAATGAGTTCACTTTCTGAGGTAGTAGGGGTTAGAACTTCAGCTTATCCTTTTGCGGGAGCACCCAATTCAATCCATAACAGCAACCCTTTAAGCTCCCTCATTGTTTCAAATAGCTTATTTGACTTTCTTGGATCTTTGGGATATATAATATATACATTGGAAATCATTTTGTTGGTTTTCTACTTTGTAAAGTCTGTAACTTGAATTTTGCTCCCTTGTCTAATTCCGTTTTACTTTAACCTCCTTGAAAGGTCTGACTACACTTGTGATTTCTATTTCTTGACTCCTGGGTCTTTCCAACCCACTGAAACCACTATGTTCTGTATCATTAACCACCAACCTGAGTTGTAGAACGCTTATAGAAGTTCTTGCTGGCAGAGCTCTAATCTAAACTGAATAAGCACCTTACCTTACCTGTAGGGAATTAGGCTTAAAAGTTGAAAGACCACTCAGTCTCACTGGCCCACGTCAGAGTATATGCCTTGGCCCTGTGAGCTGGAACTAATCCCCTTCAGAGAAGGTTCTGCCAGTGCCCTGGTTACCTTGGCTCATACATGGCTAGGAAGAGCCCCAGAGGAAGAGCGGTCACTGTCTGCTCCCCAGCCTCCCATCCACCCCCATGGTCACTGCCCCCGTGGTCACTGTCCTTGCTCTGTGTTTTTGTGGTGAACTACTTATACTTTTTATTTAATAGAGTTTGTTTAAATCAGAGATTATTAGATTTTTTTCTCTAACTTCGCATCCCAAATATCTAATTCAGGCATACCATATAAGTTTTTCCTCCCTTGCCTATGCCTTTTAATCTTATAATAACCTTTGATGTAGGTCTAGAGAATTTATTTAACAGCATATTGTTTCATTTTTAAAAATTTGGCCAGGAGCAGTGGCTCATGCCTGTAATCCCAGCACTTTGGGAGGCCGAGGTGGGTAGATCACCTGAGGTCGGGAGTTTGAGATCAGCCTGGCCAACATGGTGAAACCCTGTCTCTACTAAAAATACGAAAATTAGCCAGGCATGGCAGTGTATGCCCGTAATCCCAGCTACTCAGGAGGCTAAGGCAGGAGAATTGCTTGAACCCGGTGGTGGAGTGAGCTGAGATCGCACCATTGCGCTCCAGCCTGGGCAACAGAGTGAGACTCTGTCTAAAAAAAAAAAAAAAAAAAAAAGAAAGGAAAAATAATTTTTACTCTAAAGGTGTGACTTCTTCTTTACTTTTCCTTTAAATCTCATCTTTATTCTCATCCTTTAAAGGTTATCTAAGTCTCACCAGAAAATTTCTGTGTACCAAAAATATAGTGTTTACTAATCAAGTATAACAACATTATACTTTTGTAAAGTAATGTCTTATGTTACCAATTTGGATGATTTTTCTAAGCATTGTTTTCAGGTACTATTAGTCCAGTTAATGGTGAGAGTTTAGGCTTAAAAACTGTCAACTTATAGCTGGGTGTGGTGGCTCACGCCTGTAATTCTAGCACTTTGGGTGGCTGAGGTGGGTGGATCACTTGAGGTTAGGAGTTTGAGACTAGCCTGGTCAACATGGTGAAACCTCATCTCTACTTAAAATAATAAAAATAATTAGCAGGATGTGGTGGTGCATGCCTGTAATCCCAGCTACTCAGGAGGCTGGGGCAGGAGAATCACTTGAACCCAGGAAGCAGCGGTGAGAGGTGAGCCAAGATCGTGCCACTGCACTCCAGCCTGGACAACAGAGTGAGACCTTGTCTCAAAACAAAATGAAACAAAACAAAATTTTCAACTTGTAATGACACAGATGAAGGAGAAACAGGAGGCAATGTTTATGTGTCAAACTTCTCCAAATATATGACTGTCTTGCCTTTTGAAACCCTGTCTAGGCCAGGCGCGGTGGCTCAAGCCTGTAATCCCAGCACTTTGGGAGGCCGAGATGGGCGGATCACGAGGTCAGGAGATCGAGACCATCCTGGCTAATACGGTGAAACCCCGTCTCTACTAAAAATACAAAAAACTAGCCGGGCGAGGTGGCGGGCGCCTGTAGTCCCAGCTACTCCGGAGGCTGAGGCAGGAGAATGGCCTAAACCCGGGAGGCGGAGCTTGCAGTGAGCTGAGATCCGGCCACTGCACTCCAGCTCGGGCGACAGAGCAAGACTCCGTCTCAAAAAAAAAAAAAAAAGAAACCCTGTCTCAAAAAAAGTCCTGAAAACTTACTGGATCTTGTACAGTGATGCCCTCAGGATAGCCTGTGCCTAAAGTGTGAACACACTGCCTATAGATTCTTCCAGAAAACCTCACAGTAAAGGGTGCTGATGGACAAGGGATCTGTGTGTGATGCTACACAGCTCACCCAACTTCCTTTTATCTTTTTTTCCCACATCTCTGTAGCTGTCATTAGCTTGAGGTAGAGAAAAAATGTTCAGAATGTACAGTGATCCCTAAACAAATTATTAAGAGTTCATAAAGGCATTTTCCATCTGAGGATATCTAACATGAATAACTTTTAGAACTTTTTCTTATCTTTTGTTTTGTTTTGAGACGGAGTCTCGCTCTGTCGCCCAGGTTGGATTCTAGTGGCGGAATCTCCCCTCACTGCGAGCTCCCCGTCTGGGGTTCACGCCATTCTCCTGCCGCAGCCTTCCGAGCAGCTGGGACTACAGGCGCCCGCCACCACACCCGGCTAATTTTTTGTATTATTAGTAGAGACGGGGTTTCACCCTGTTAGCCAGGGTGGTCTCGATCTCCTTACCTTGTGATCCACCCGCCTCGGCCTCCCAAAGTGCTGGGATTACAGCGTGAGCCACCGCGCCTGGCCTTTCTCATCTTTTTAAGTCTGAAAACTGCCCAGTACAGTGTTGCACTGGATGTAGTCCAGTGTGCACATCCACCCACAGTGAAAGTGAAACCGACCATGAGTTGAATGAAGTACTATGGGAGTGTTTGTGGGAAGCCTGACAAACCTCAAGTTTGCCTGCCTTTTCTAATCCAGTAGTGGATTCTTGTTACGGCTATAAGCTGTTTCAGACAGTGTGAAACCTAGTGTTAACTTCACTTTAATTTGAAATTATTTGTGTTTTTACTTTGGCTCCTTTACAGCTAGAGTAAAACTTAATTTATATTCTTGTATTCCAAGTTTAACTTATATTCCAAGTTTAACTTAACCTATATTCTTGACCTGACCAGAATTTTTAGACTTTGGGTCAACCATAAAGAGGCTCAATATTTAATGAGAAATTTATCTCACTTTAAGTTGTCAGAAAGCAACACCCAAAATGCTCATGTAAAAAAACATGAATAGATGCATGAAAATGCAACTCATTTAAGAAACAAACCCAAGGAGCCCAAACCTAAAATCTGGACATTTCTTACTTAAGCAAAAATATCAGAGTCATGCACATATAACTCTCATTCCATGACTATTTTCAAATTGACTCATCACATGCCTATTTTCAAATTAAGTAGTTGCCATGCTCTAAATTCTGTTATTGAAGTTAGGAGCTAAACAGAAAACAGTTCTAAAACCTGCTTATTTCAATTGATTCTGTATGTTAGCATATCTGTACTGGCATGAATATGATTGGAACATGCAGGGTTGTAGCACACCCTTGTTTCTGGTTGATTGCCAAAACTAAAGACATCAGAGAAAATAGAAAAACTGGGCAACAAATCATAACTGCATAGGTTTTTAAATTTAGTAGTTATTCTAGATCTCTCTCCACAGCTTTTCTGAATGAAACTGTCCCTCTCACAGCCCCCAACCTCCCACTATCCTAGATAGATGAGGTGATTGTTCTCATCACCTTTGTATTTGTACATGTGTGAAATTGTTTTCATAGGACAGATTCCCAGATGTGGAAATGCTCAAATATTTGAGTGAACACTTAACAAATACTGCCAGATTGTCCTCCAGAAAGGTTGTACCCATGTGCACATCCACCCACAGTGAAAGTGAAACCAACCGTGAGTTGAATGCAGTACTGTGGGAGTGTTTGTGGGAAGCCTGACAAACCTCAAGTTTGCCTGCCTTTTCTAGTCCGGTAGTGGATTCTTGGTATGGCTATAAGCTGTTTCAGACAGTGTGAAACAATTTACAGATATCTTTAGCAAAGAACATTTTCATAGGTACTTTTACATGAAAAATATTATAATATTAAATAATCTTTTAAAATAATGCATAATCCCACTGGATACATTTTTATCTTTTGCAGATTACCATCTACATGTGAATATATTTTACCCCTTGTAATTAATATGT
>NW_012115189.1:3678297-3688011 GCF_000951035.1 Colobus angolensis palliatus
GCCTCAGCCTCCCGAGTAGCTGGGACTGTAGGCGCCCGCCACCAATCCTGGCTAATTTTTTGTATCTTTAGTAGAGACGGGGTTTCACCGTGTTAGCCAGGATGGTCTGGATCTCCTGACCTCGTGATCCACCCACCTCAGCCTCCCAAAGTGCTGGGATTACAGGCATGAGCCATCGTGCCTAGCAGGTGAAAGGTTATTTTTTTTTTTCTGGTGAAAGTAATTTGAAATTGTTACTGAAAATTGAGAAATAATCCCAGTCACCTATAATTCCATTACCTAGAGGCAAACATCATTAATAATTTGGTTTATTACCTTCACATATTTTTCTCTAAAAAAAAAAATTGAGATCGTACACCATCATTGTTTCTTAATTAGGGGGTGGTCATGGACCTTTTTAAAAATCTGAAAAAAATCCAAATTAAGAATTCTTTTTGTACCAAGTGGCCAGTTGAAAAAAAATTTTTTTACTTAAAAAAAAAAGAAAAAAAATAGAATTCTTAGTATATACATACATTCATACCCACCCTTTTCCCCTTAAAAACATGATAAAGTAAGCATTTCTGTATAATTATGAACTCATACATATACACGTTTTCTGATTATTGTGCATTGAATTATCTGTGTCCTCAAATTCACATGTTGAAGTTCTAATCCCCAGTACCTCAGATTGTGACCTTATTTACAGATGGGATCTCTACAGAGCTGATCAAGCTAAAATGAGGTCAGTAGAGTGAACCTTGATCCAATATGATTGGTGTCTTTATAAAAGGAGGAAATTCGCCAGGCGCGGTGATACATGCCTGTAGTCCCAACTACTCAGGCGGCTGAGGTCTGAGGATGGCTTGAACCCAGGGGTTCTGGGCAGTAGTGTGCTATGGCAATTGGGTGTCTGCACCAGCATCAATATGGTGACCTCCCAGGAGTGGGGGCCACGAGGTTGCCTAAGGAGGGATGAAGTGACCCAGGTCAGAAACAGAACAGGTCAAAACTCCCTTGCTGATCAGTAGTGGGATAGCACCTATGAATAGCCACTGCACTCCAGTCTGGGCAACATAGTGAGACCCTGTCTCTAAAAAAAAAAAAAAAAATTAACTGGCTGGGCATGGTGGCTCACACCTGTAATCCCAGCACTTTGGGAGGCTGAGGCAGGCAGATCACCTGAAGTCAGGAGTTCAAGACCAGCCTGGCCAACATCTCTACTAAAAATACAAAATATTAGCCAGGCACGGTGGTGTGCACCTGTAATCCCAGCTGGGGTGGGGATGTAGGGAGGGGGCGGGGCGGTGCTGAGACAGGAGAATTACTTGAACCTGGGGAGGTGGAGGTTGCGATGAGCTGAGATTGCGCCACTGCACTTCAGCCTGGGCGACAGAGTGAGACTCTGTCTCAAAAAAAAAAGAGAAAAAAATTGAATTAAAAATTTATTTTAAAAAGGAGGAAATTTGTGAAGAGACATAGAGAAGATGGCCATTTACAAGCTAAGAAGAGAGGCCTGAACAGATGTTTCCCTCACAGCCCTTGGAAGTAGCCTACCCTGCTGACACCTTTATTTCAGATTTCTAGCCTCCAGAACTGTGAGACAGTAAGTGTCTGTTGTTTAAGCCTCCCAGTTTACATAATGCAGACATTTGGATGAATATTTACTTTGTTGTAGGCATTGCACTAGGTTTAGGAATACTAGGTCAAAGAAGTCAAGTTCTCTGTCTTGAAGGTACCTAGATTGGCATGTGCGTAAAGAACCCTGGGGTTGTGCAATTTTGGGCAATGAACAGGGCATCATGGGAGCCTAGGTTAGGCGAGGGTCAGGGAAGATTTCCCAGGGGATGCATCACTTGAGCTGAATTTTGAAGAACCACTGGGAGCTTACTTAACTATTTTTCTGTTGTTGGACACTAGGATGTTTCCGGTTATTCATTTTTGCAAACGAGAACTTTCCTGTGTTTTTGGATTATTTCTTTAGGATAGATTCTCAGCCACTGCTGAGACAAGAATTTGAAACTAGAAACATCATTTGAAGGGAGCATAATATTCTACCAGATGGAGTTTTCCTGGCTTATTGAATCATCCTCTTTTATTGGATAGCAGTCCCCCGATGCTCTGTTGCCAGTGTTTTGTTATTATAAATAGTGCTGTAGTGTACATTTTTTGCATAAAGCCTTTTTCCATAATCAGAATTATTTCTTTGGTGATTGAATCATAGAAATAGAATTACAGTATGAAAAAGGTCTACTTACTTTTCAAAAATACTGACATATTCCCACTAATAATCAAGTGAAATTTATTAACAAATTAATTTGATTTCTTATAGTCTTTTATATTGTTTGGGGTGTGTTAAAACAGTTTAATACTTCCCTCTTTTGAAGGCTGAAACTTTCCTAGAAAGTAAAGTTTGGTTTGTATCATGTGTGATGAAGAACCCCTTTTCTTTAAATTTCCCCTCCACCTAAAAGAAATTTGCTTAATGGGCACAATACTGACACAAACTTGTCCACACAATTTCTGTGCTGGTTTCTCACCAGCTGGTGTGTATATTGCATTGGCCTCTATTCATACTCTCCTAGGTCGTTGTCTATCTGAAAGGTAACTATCCCAGAAGATCAGCCTTCCAAGTGAGCTATTTCTATTCTATTTTGTGTGTCTTTCAAAATGACTCCTGCATTCTCCACCAGACTCAAAATCCCATTTATGTTGGCAACATATCTACTGTAATGGAGTAACAGAACTGCAGTCGTGGTGAGACATGGGAATAGGGGCGCATGAAGGAGCCAGGTCAGGAATGACAGGGTGCTCTATCTCAGTGAGGGGACGGTTTGCCAGCAAGGATTGTATTGTTTCCTTCGTCTTAAAAGTGAGTATGAGTACATTTTATTGACTCAACAAAATAATAAACATCAAGGGCTATTTGTATATTTTGTATATTTTTTGTATATTTTTGTATATTTTTTGTATATTTTGTATATACACTTTTGTGTATTTTTTTTAAAAGATACCCCACTCACTAATTACTTTTTAAAAATTTTACTTTTAAAAATCAGGAAAAAAAAAAAAAAGCAAAGTTGGCCAGAAATAGTGGCTCACGCCTGTAATTCCTGGCACTTTGGGAGGCCAAGGCGGGAGGATCACTTGAGGCCAGGAGTTTGAGACCAGTCTGGGCAACATAGTGAGACCACATCTCTACATTTTTTTTTTGTTTTTTTGCTGGGCATGGTGGTGCATGCCTGTAGTCTCAGCTACGTGAGAGGCTGAGGTGGGACAATCACTTGAGCCCAGGAGATTGAGGCTGCAGTGAGCCATGATTGTGCCACTGTACTTCAGCCTGGGTGACAGGTAAGACCCTGTCTCAAAACAAAGAAAAAAAAAAGAAGAAGCAAAGTTATATGTATCTTAAATATTATAGGAGCACACAATGTAGAAAGTGTAAGTATCCCATAATCCTACCCCACAAAGAAAACCCACCATGATCTGCAGTTTAGGACCTATTTCTCTAAATTTTTTCCTTGCATTTAAAACATACAGTGATGCTCAATTTCATTAACAAAAAATGAAATACAAAGTAAACAAAAAAGAGCATTCCCCCCTTTAGCTCTTAAAGATAAAACAAAATCGTAAAAAGAGTAGTTATACCCGTATTGGTGGCCACATAGCAAAATGGGTATTCTCATACAATATTGGTAGGAATATAAATTGGTTCAAGTTGAACATCTCAAACCTGAAAATCTGAAATGCTCCAAAATCCAAAAATTTTTCAGTGCCAACATGATGCTCAAAGGAAATGCTTATTGGAGCATTGTAGATTTTGGATTTTGGAATTTGATATGCTCAAGGTATAATACAACTATTCCCAAACCCCCCAGAATTCAAAATCTGAAACTACTTCTGTTTCTAAGCATTTCAAATTAAAGGATACTCAACCCATATAATCTACTTAGAGGGCAATTTGTCAGTAATGATCAAAATTTTATGTATGACACATGTCATGTGCATTTCCTCTGTTGACTTTAGAAAACGAGGAATGTTGATAGCTCTTTTATGATAATGTTATTAGTAATAGTGATTGCGGTAGTGGCAGGAATACTGCTGGTTATGCTGCTTGTGGTAGTGGTACTGGTGGTATGGCTGGCAGTGCTGGTGGTACTGCTGCTGCTGGTGATGGTACTGCTGGTGGTGGTGGTACTACTGGCAGTGCTGATACTGTACCACTGATAGCATTAGTGCTGGTGGTACTGGTGGTGCTGGTGATTTGAGCATTTGCTGCCTTCTACTATGTGATGAAGCTTAACGAAGTCACATCCAAGTCTGCTTTGTACCCAGAACAGTGCCAGGGGGCAGTGTGGGTCAAAGCACTTCTTTTGATTCTCTCATAACATAGGCAGAAAGATAAGCTTTCCGGGAGGAAAGATTTTTTACCATTGCCCCTCATAAGGTGGAAATAGCTGGTGTCTATTCAAGCCCCTGCTCACACATTCAGAAGGCACTTCGTAGGAACTCCCTCCCCTCCTTTGCTTCTGAGTCTCAGACCAGCAGTGAGATTCTGTCCTTTGAAATATTTATAACATTCAATTCACCATAAAACACTTTGTAAATGTAAGTGCTGTAAGTGGCCCAAATTATATCAGCAGCTTTTTGAGAAATGGGGGGAAAAGGAAAAGGAATTTAAGGGAATGGGATCCAGTGAGCCAACCTTGCTATTTGCAACCCATAATAAATGGCCGTAGATCTGCATTTTGTAATTTCAGAAATGACTAATACTTGGACTGTTTTTGAGCATTATAAGAGTGGCTTCATCCCAGTATAAATCGTTCTTTCTACGTTACACAGATTATGTTGCTTTTTAAATCAATATTTTTATTTCATAGCCATTTTGTTTCCAGGTCTAAAAATCCTGAAATTCCTATCTTAAGGGGGACCCTTTGTATCAGCCACTAAGGAAGTCATTGACACCTAACTGGCTTCTCCCAGCACCCACTACGTAGGCTACCCTCTCCCCAGTCCTGCAGGAGAGGCCCCTTACTCACAAATGCACAGGGGCCAGAATTTTTCGTTGTTGGAAATTCTCCCCACCTTGTGTAGATACTATCTCCGTCCAGTCATCACTCCTTTGTTCTGCTGTTTGGAGCCCCCAGAATAAATCTACTCTTTGTATCCTTCTTGTATTGAGGATGGTCACGTCCCTACCCCTACCCTCAAATGATTTCTTCCTCATTGGACAGGATTCCTGGAAGTCACCCTCCTGGTTACCTACTCCACTAGGTAGAATAGTACACAGACCATCTATTCTCCTGAGTCCCTACCACCTTGTTCGTAATACTGTATTTCCGATAATGAATCCTAAAATTAAGTTTGTTAACTTGTTTTTGGCACCCATATCACACCACTGTCTCATATTGATTTATAAACAAACCAAAACTCCAGAGCAGTTGCTTTTTGAGCCTAAGTGCAAGATGTAACATGCTTCTCTGAAATGTTGTCTTTTTTCCTTTGGGCTCATTCTTTCCCGATCCAGATATCTTTTGGAATTCTGATTCTGTCCAGTGGGTCTTATCTAAAGCATTCATCTCTC
This sequence comes from Colobus angolensis palliatus, assembly GCF_000951035.1. NCBI lineage: Eukaryota > Metazoa > Chordata > Mammalia > Primates > Cercopithecidae > Colobus > Colobus angolensis. Next base: position 3,683,861 of record NW_012115189.1, read on the forward strand.
CTAGCACGGTGTCCTTGGATGACTTGAAAAGCCTGCCTGGTAGATTGCTGATGTATTTACCTAGGCCCAGGACTCTGAAGAGGGTGACAAATCCCTCATAACGAGTTTGCCAAATGCATGCTGGCAGCCAATGGACTCAAGGCTCCTTAGAGAAGGCAGAAGAACAAAACCTAGGGTCTGGCTGTCAGAGGGTGGCACAGCTGCTGGGGTGGAGAATCTGCTGGGGTGGAGGATTGGAGGAGTTTTGGTTTGGCCATTGACATGTAAATGTCAGAGGGGCCTGAGGCTGTTCCCCAGTGGACCCTCCCACTTTCCCACACAAAGCCCTGGTTCTGTGAGGACCACAGCTTTGCCTTTGTGAGGCCCAGGCCGTCCCAGCTGCAGAGGGAAGTCCCCGTAAGTATTCACTCTTGTAAAACTGTTCCATTTTACACTGTGGTTGTCGACAGCAAGGTTCTCCCAGCTGCATGGAGTCGGAGTGTTCTCTTTGTAATGCGCTCTTTTCTGGATATAGACATAGGTCCTTTAAAGGTTTTTGAAATGAAAATGAATACTACTAGGTGATTATTAATTTGAATCATGTAAGGAGAGAGTGATATATTTTTGCACGTGTATGTGCATTTACAAGAACAAGATTAGCTACGAGGTTCAAAGTACTTTTTGAATTTTACCTGATATTTCTGAAGGATAATGTTATTTTTGGCATTGTGTTTTCTATAGTCCTCCTCTCTCTCTCTCTCTCTCTCTCTCTCTCTCTCTAACCTATTTTGAGACAGAGTCTCACTCTGTTGCCTAGGCTGGAGTGCAGTGGTGCAATCTTGGCTCTCTCCAACCTCTGTCAAACGCTTCTCATGCCTCAGTGTCCTGCGTATCTGGGATTATGGGTGTGCCCACCACCGTGCCCAGCTGATTTTTGTATTTTTAGTAGAGACGGGGTTTTACATGTTGGCCAGGCTGATCTTGAACTCCTGACCTCAGGTGGTCCGTCCGCCTCGGCCTCCCAAAGTGCTGGAGTTACAGACGTGAACCACCGCACCTGGCCAAGAATGAATATTTTGAAATGTTTTTTCTTTTTTCCTCTGAAACTTCAGTGTCCTAAATTCAATATGTGAATTGTGAAATATGTGATGCTCTTACCACAAGGTAGAGGATATATGTCTTTGTCATGCTGTGGGCTTATTTTTTTATAAGTCCTTTACTCACTGGCCAGCGATTACTTAAAATATAAATTTAGATTTCATATTCAGAACTTGGAGTACTGGATTGAGTAAGAGGAAAATCTCAATCTTAAAAAATCTTGAGGTAAAAGGTTTTGTTTGGTAAAGTTTTCCCACATAGGACTCACTTCTTTCACTGCTTACAGAGATGATGCTTTTAAAGAAAACATTTTCTTAGTAAAATACAAATGTTTTCAGATCTCTGTCTCTTTGGTACAGATGCCTTTTGCAATATGAGTTCAGTCCACAGTGTGCATCCTTAAGCCTTGAATATTCAGATACGTTTTTGCTCTTTTAAAAGTAATTACAGTAATAGAATTTATGTTTACATACCAGAATATCCATAATGAGATTGGAAAAAAAAGTTCAAGCAATCAGTCTTCTGTCCAGGAGCCATAAAGTCTGTTATTGAATGTGAAATCTATTCTTAATTTTAAAGTGTCTCTTGCTCTAATGAACTTAATTAGTGGAGTTTGGTGCAGTGGAAAGAAGACCAAAAAAGTGTTTTGAGATGTGGGCTCTGTCTCTAGCTACCTAGGTGGCCTTAGGTGAATGACTTTTGGACTTCAGTGATGGACTATATCAGTGGTTCTCAACCCAGGGGCCCTTGGAAATGTTGAGTGGGAACATGTCAGGTTGCCACACTCTATGGGAGCACTAACGGTTTGGGGACCCTGGATGTTAGGCATCTTGAAATGCCCCAGGCTGTCTCACCCAGCCCATTGAAGAATTGGCCCACTCCGAATATCAATGACACCCCCATGAGTAACACCGGACTGGATGATTACTTAAGTTTTTCCTGCTTTGTTACTGTCAAGTTCGTAAATGGAGTATTGGCAAGCATCTAAAATGATGTGATGCCAATACGCTCAGTGTCTGTCTCTCACATTTAGCATTGAACGCTATGTTTTCTGGGGTGAAGTCATATCTGGTAATGCTGGGTCAGGACACTCGGCTGTGGCAACTCAGATTCAGAGCTTTGTTACTGGGAGAAATCTCTACTGTAAGCACAGAAAATACTAATATGGCTCAAAAGCAGGTGCAGAGCTGGGGCTGGGATTTTTGGTTGGCTTTGGATTTTCCTTATATTCTTTCCTCAAAGGGAAGCAGTGGGTTTGTGGCCACATGCTTCCCCCCAGGCCCTGGACTTTTCTGCTGTAAACAAAGGACAGCTGCCTCTTCACACTGTTCTGCTGCTGGGTGCTGTCCCATCTGTTGAGAAAGGGATCACTCCGGAGCCTCCGGTGCTGCCCTGCAAACCCAAATCCGGCTGCCTGTTGTCACGGGCCAGACTGCAGGAACCATCTAGACAACTCTGATGAGGCAGAAGGGGATTTGGTCTGGAAAAAAGATTCCTGGGGTCTAAATTTTTTGGTAGGTTGGCATGATTGAATTACTCCTTATTTGATGGTGAAGTGCTGTTAAATGAAAGTCACACAGGAAAGCTTCTCTCTGAATTGTCGTTTTGTAGAAAGCAAAGGTGAGTTATTACTAATCCTCACCAGAAATTTGCTGTGATGTTTGTGCATATATACAACTCTTAATAACTGCAGTGTTCTATTACCTGAAGCATACATTTTAATTAATGTGTTATTTTCGCTATAAAAATAATTTATTTAAAGAAAATTCAAATAAGAAAAATATCAGTAGTAACTACATTTGATACTATCTTGCCAGTCTTTAAAACATTTTACAAAAATGAGGTCATAATGTATGACGTTTTGCAACCTACTTTGTTGACTTTGTAATACATCATGTATTGTTCTGAGATATATAGTCATGCGCCACATAACGACGTTTTAGCCAGTGACAGACCATCTATACGAAGGTGGTCCCAAAAGATTACGGTAGAGCTTATATAGAAACCTGATGTATGGCACTTGAGATTGGCATTGCAGATCAAGCAGCAGAAATGATTGATATTCAGTAATGCTGCTGGGACATTTGATTATATATATATATGAAAAAAATTATATAAATAAAAATATATATACCGTCTAACTTTGTGCAAGTACACTCTATGATGTTTTCACATGACAAAATCACCTAACAGTACATTTCTCAGAACGTATCCATATTTGTGACATGATTGTATTACAGAATTTTACATGACTTCTGTCTTAGTTCAGGCTGCTATAACAAAATACCATAGATGGGTTGCTTAAACAATCAGAAATTTATTTCTGACAGTTCTGAGAGCTGGAACATTTGAGATGAGGGTGTCAGCATGGATTAGTTATTTTAAAAATTTTTTAAATATATTTTTAATTTTTTTATTGTACTTGAAGTTCTAGGGTACATGTGCACAATGTGCAGGTTTTCTACATATATATACATGTGCCATATTGGTGTGCTGCGCGCATTAACTCATCATTTACATTAGGTATATCTCCTAATGCTATCCCTCCCCACTCCCCCAACCCCACAACAGGCCCAGGTGTGTGATGTTCCCCTTCCTGTGTCCAAGTGTTCTCATTTTTCAATTCCCACCTGTGAGTGAGAATATGTGGTGTTTGGTTTTCTGTTCTTGCAATAGTTTGCTCAGAATGATGGTTTCCAGATGCATCCATGTCCCTACAAAGGACGCGAACTCATCCTTTTTTATGGCTGTGTAGTATTGCATGGTGTATATGTGCCACATTTTCTTAATCCAGTCTATCATTGATGGACATTTGGGTTGGTTCCAAGTGTTTACTATTGTGAATAGTGCCTCAGTAAACATATGTGTGCATGTATCTTTATAGCAGCATGATTTATAATCCTTTGGGTATATACCCAATAATGGGATGAGTGGATCAAATGGTATTTCTAGTTCTAGATCCTTAAGGAATCACCATATTGTCTTCCACAATGGTTGAACTAGTTTACAGTCCCACCAACAGTGTAAAAATGTTCCTATTTCTCCACATCCTCTCCAGCACCTGTTGTTTCCTG
>NW_012115189.1:3692791-3693122 GCF_000951035.1 Colobus angolensis palliatus
GATTTTGGGCTGAGACGATGGGGTTTTCTAAATATACAATCATATCATCTGCAAACAGGGACAATTTGACTTCTTCTTTTCCTAATTGAAAACCCTTTATTTCTTTCTTTTGCCTGATTGTCCTGGCCAGAGCTTCCAACATCTATGTTGAATAGGAGTGGTGAGAGAGGACATCCCTGTCTTGTGCCAGTTTCCAAGGGGGAATGCTTCCAGTTTTTGCCCACTCAGTATGATACTGGCTATGGGTTTGTCATAAATAGCTCTTATTATTTTGAGATACATTCCATCAATACCGAATTTATTGAGAGTTTTTAGCATGAAGGGCTGTTGA
>NW_012115189.1:3693889-3721872 GCF_000951035.1 Colobus angolensis palliatus
ATCTTTCCTGCTTTCTCTTGTGGGCATTTAGTGCTATAAATTTCCCTCTACACACTGCTTTAAATGTGTCCCAGAGATTGTGGTATGTTGTGTCTTTGTTCTCCTTGGTTTCAAAGAACATCTTTATTTCTGCCTTCATTTCATTATGTACCCTATATTTTTTATTTTTTTGTAGAGATGGAGTCTTGCCATCTTTCCCAGGCTGGTCTCAAATCCCGGGCTTGAGAGATTCTCTTTCCTTGCCCTCCCAAAGTGCTAGAAGTGCCAGCCACCCTGGTTCAGTTCTGTCAATGCCCCTCTTCCTGGTTTTCTTGCTGTGTCCTCACATTTGTAGAGCAGAGAGAAAGGAAGCAAGCTCTCTTGTTATCTCTTCTTATAAGGGCACTAATCCCATTGTGAAGGCTCCACCCTCATGACCTAATTACCTCCCCAAAGTCCCATCTCCAAATCACATCATACTGGAGATTAGGGTTTAAACATATGAATTTGGAGTGGTAGGTGGACACAAGCATTCAGTCCAGAGCAACTACTGGTAATCCACCGAGAGGATGGTGCCAAGGAGTGCAGGTCCTAGAGTTGGACCCTCTGGGTTCATACTTTAGCCCTGACACTTATTAACTGGGCAAATTATTGAATGGCTTTTTGCATCATTTACTCATCTGTAAAATGGGGAGAATGTTAATACCAGCCACATTGGTGTGTTCTGAGAATTAAATGAGATAATAGATATTGGGTGCTCAGAATAGAGCCTTACATAAAGTAAGCACTTAATATCTGTTAAATATCATCTTACCAGCACTACCATCACCATGATTATATGACCATACATCCCACTAACGAATCCCCTGGCATTAGATTCTTGCAATTAAATTCTTTCTGACATCCAGAGTATTACTTTAGGATCATTTTTTAGATGTGGAATTTCTGAGCCAAAGAACAAACAACAGTTTAAAGATACATATTGCTAGATTTATTTCCAGGAAGCTTGTCTCAGTATTCACTCCTACCAGCTTTTCTCAGCATTAAAAAATTCAGCTTGTCTTCCTTCTAACATTCTGTGTGCTGTGGGACCTCCCCATTCCAATAATTTGGAATATATATTCATTTCATATTGTTTTGGGGCAAGCATTATTATGAAAATGAATTAACCACAAAACAAATCACATGAAACATTTCATCATCAAATGAAAAGAATAAGGTGGCTCGCTTACACTTGTTTTTTCACCTGTGCTTCACCTTCTCTCATTGATCAAGGAATGTTTATGTGTGAGAGGATGTGAATGTGTAGTCCTCAGACTGTCTTCCCTGCAACCCAGTTTAATGTCTAGACGTACTGCAAGGAAAAACATGATCTTTGGTAACATCATGGGAAAAGTACTTGAAATTAGCTACATAAATTGTGAAACAGCAAGTCAGTCATTTTATTCTGTGATGTGCAAAAATAACTTATTTCATTGTATTTACTTTTACCTTTCCACAAAGAAATTGCTGCAAGTTGGTATGTACAGAGGTAAGATCCACAGTGTACCATTTGTTACTTGATACTAAGTCCTGTGGCCCAGATGCTTTTTCAGCCTGCAAGTGCTACCAAGTGCCTGGTGGTGACTCAGTTCTCCCACCTGTCATCTCTGTTTGGATGACTAAGAACCCTTTCTACAGCCTGTTGTGACCTAGCCAGCCTGGCCTTCACCTGTATCCAGTGCAGTATTACCAGAGGAAGCCTGCTTTCATTTTGTTCTCAGCAGTCCACCCACCTGCATTTGATTATAAACACAAATGCAAACATGAGCATTTAATACACATGACATAATGAAGCCGGGTGTAGTGGCACATGCTGCAGTCCCAGCTACCTAGGAGGCTGAGGCAGGAGGATTGCTTGAGCCCCAGAGTTTGAGGCTGCAGTGAGCTGTGATTGCACCACTGCACTCCAGACTGAGGGACAGAGTGAGACCCTGTCTCTAATGAGCAAATAAAAACAAACCACATGACAATGCAATTATGAAGGAGGCATCCAGATTTCAAATATGTTCAGTTTGTTAGATTCTCATTAAGAACATAGAATGTAAAAATTCTCACTGAGGATTCTCTGATTTCTGAAAATATATTTTAGGCCCCCAGAAGTATGCTTAGTAAAGGCCAATTTGGGTTTTAGACACTGTCCAAGGTACTTTGGATAATTATTGGCTTTCCAAAAAGAAATATAGGTTACATTTCTGTTGTTTCTTTGGATTGAATACTTGACTCGTTTTGATCAAGAACAGTGGGTTTTAAACTTTTAACTGTGACCCACTATAAGAACTATATTTTACATAGTGACCCAGTATGTACACATACATACATAAACATACACACAAGTGAAACAAATGTTTCCCACCCAAAACATATCGATCTAGTCTGTTCTATTCTATTCTATTCTATTCCATTCCATTCCATTCCATTCCATTCCATTCTTTAAAATGCTGCTTGTGACCCATTAACTTATTTTCATGACCCACAAATGGGCTATGACCTCCCGTTTGGAAATCCAATTCCAGAGGTAGTTTCTTAGGACTGTGGGTTGACTGATAACGTGTCTCATGCGTCGCCCATTGCCTTCGTCTTGGTACCGGGTCCAGGGCAGGCTGTACATGCCCAGGGCATTGCTCCTGGAGGGGTCTCAGTGCCACAGGACTGGGCAGGAAGTCAAGGCAGAGCCCTTTGTGTTGGCTGCCTGGGGACTTGAACAGCTTTGCTTTTGAGAACTTTGGTCCTTCCCTGAACCGGCTGCTGCAGCTGACAGCTCTGCCTGAGTGGGAAAGTTTAAACGAAGACAATAATTCAGTCTGAGTGCCCCTGAATCATGTCTTTGTTTCTGCTCTTGACAGAACAGAAGGAAGTTGTTCATTATTAAGGATGCCAGCTGCCCACAGATTGATGTATCTGTAGCCAGGCTGGCTTACTCTCAAGTAGGTAGAGATCTGGCTCCTCAGTTGGTATATTTTGAAGAAGTCCAGAAAATATTTTCCTTAAATGTCTCTACTCAGTCTCCTGTGCCTAAAATTTCAAGTTTAGAAGTTTGGTCTTTTGTATCTTCTAAGTTTTTGGTCTTCTGGAATTCCAGATCAACATAAAAACATCATTGGAAAAGAGACTACCTTAGGATTGTATCAGGTAATATATAATGGGGATTTGGACAGTGCTGAGAGCAAGGCATGCACATTTGGGTGGAGCAGGGGATTCAGGAGCGAGGACCCGCGGACTAGAGAATGGTAAGCAGGAGGAAATGGAGAGGAGGAGGCTGCAGGGCAGGCTTGACCTGGTGAAGCCTCTGTGTCTAACGGTAATTGGAAAGCTCCATAAACTGTGGAGCCCTTTAAATATATTAATGAGAATTTTATGAAGACCTTGTGACTTGGGGTGGACTTGAGCAAGGCTTAGAGATGAAGGAACCAACACTCAACAAGAGTGACCAGAACTCTTATGGCCACTTGGCTACTCAGGGACTCTGTGTCCTGGGTTGTCCACTGTGTTTAACAAATTTATTCCCGTGCAGACAACACGACTAATTGTATGCTACCCAAGAGTCACCTTTTGTTTTTCCCAATGGCATCTAAGCACTTTGCATTTATATAGGCATTTTGTCCTTAGTTTTCTGGTCATTCAGATTGGTCCAGATTAACTCAGTTCAATTACATGCCCATTTGCTTTTCTAGTTGTTGGTCGTCATAGGATTTAGTACTGGAAAAGACCTTAGCAATCACCTCAGTCAGTGATTTTCCGGCTGTGGTTTTCAACCCATTACTGGGTCTTCAAATCAGTTTTATGGGTGTAACTGACAGGGATTGTTGGGAGAATCCTGTAAATATTTATCTTCCCCAGCAGGTGTTGTGTAGTACACAAATACGTGGTAACTCATAATAAGTAGCAAGGTACAAAACAGTGTGTTTTGTGTAAGTGATACAGATAGAGTCATTCTTTTATTTGACAAATATCAGATGTCACTGAAGCCCTTATTGTTCATTGGTACTGTGATGAGGTGCAGGCGATGCAAAGATGAGTAACATGGGCCCTGCCCTGGAGATGCTCGGATGATAGCGGGGAGACAGGTGCAAAAGGCTGTTGTGACACAGTGGTGACTGCAGAGGATACCTCGTTACATCCTCCTTGCCCTAATGAGCACCCGCTCCGGAGGTCCTGCTCTGGAAGAGCAGCGGGCTGGCTGATTCAGCTGGACCAAACACAGCTGTGAGAAACTGCAGGGTGTCTTTGAGAGAAAACCCACCTCTGTGGTTTAGAAAACGAGAGCAGGGGAGGCTTCTGGGGAGAAGTGCCATCTCCGCTTGGCCTGTGCAGTGGGTCAGATGGTGGCCCCCAGAAAGATAAGGCCATGTCCTAAGCCCCGGAGCCTGTGAATGCTCCCTGATTTTAAAAAAAGGTTTTGCAGATGTGATTAACATGAGGCAGTCATCCTGGATCATTTGGGTGAGCCCTAAATCTAACAAGTGTTCTTTTAAGAGGCAGAGGGAGATCTGACATAGAACAGGATGAGGCCATGTGACAAGTGAGACTGAAATGATGAGGCCACAAGTCAAGGAATGTTGTTGCAGTCATCAGAAGCTGATAGGGTCTCCCCAAGAGCTTCCAGAGGGATCACGGCTCCACTGACAACTTCATTTTGAACTCCTGGCCTCCAGAACTGTGAGGGAGCACATTTCTCTTGTACCAAGCCACCACATTTGTGTTAATCTGTTATGACAATCCTAGAAAATGAACACAGTCTGGATTTTATAGGCCGAAATTACAAAAGGGACAGTGTTGGAGTAGAGGACATGTGACCCCAAAATATTTCAAGTTGAAGAAACTTGAGAAAACTGCAGATATAGGAGGGTTGCTCTTACTTCCCCCGCAACCCCTGCCCTTTCCTCCTGAAGCCGTCCTTACAATCTAGGAAGAATTGTCTGAACTTTCCCTGAAGCAGGTCCTGAGATCCTCATATATGAGGTCCTCTCCTTATACCTGGAGGAAAAGAATGCAATTCTCCCTGAAGATGAAGGGTCACAGAGAAGAATCTGCACAAACAGGTTGTGCTGTGTTTCCTCCAGTTTATTACCATTAGATCCTATTGCCTTTGTCCAAGCATAGTTCATTGCTCTCCACTTCTTCATCACACCCAGCATTAAAAAACACGTTTCTCTATTGCTTTGGGTCTTCATTTCCTTATGAAGATTCCCACGTCACCTAAAACTTACATTGAATAAATGTGCATGCTTTTCTCTGGCTAATCTATCTTTTGTAACAGGGCCTGAGCCACGAACCTAGCGTGGGTAAGGAAAGATGCTTTTCCTCCCTGCAAGGGCATTTCTGGAGAGAGCACGGGGACTGGGAGACAGAGCCCTGTTTAGGAAGAGAGAAGTGAGTCGCCTGGCTAGAGCGCAGATTTTGTGAAAGGTATAGCAGGAGATACTGCTGGAAAGCATGTAACTGACCCAGTGCCTTTGTGGTGGTTTGAGTAGTTCCTTGTTTGTAGAGGATCATTTGATAGTTCATTGTGCTGCCTTTTAGGTAATGGCTCTTAACACCGGGTGACCCAGCAAAAAACATAGGGTGAGGTTTGTTTGTTACCCAGGTGGCTGCACTCGTGTGTTTGCAGGGAGAGTAATGCTCCCTGATGTGTAAATGCTCCTTGATTTTGCCTGCTGAAGACAACCACGCACACCCCACTAGAGGGTTGCATTAAGCCACTTTCTGCATTTTGTTCTTGAACCTGCACTTCTCACTGCTTTTTCCTAAACAAATATATTTTCATGGCATTTTATTTCCTTGAAATGATCAATTAATGTATACTCATTCCTGTGAGATGTAGTAAACATCTTTAAGCCAGGTGAAGAAGTTCGTAACATGAAACCAGTCCACGCCTCTTTCAGAGATTCACAACAGGCCCTCCCCATTCTAGAAGAAGTGAACCATTTGGTACCTTTTTTTCTTTAGTGAGCTAGAATTTAAGAATGAGTACATTTTGGGACCTAATTAAGTTTTATATCTACCAGTTGAGAAATAGCAGATGAAAGTCTTGTGTCTTTTCAGCCGTCTTCCTAACCTGCATGACACATTATTATATTTTTGCCCTTCCCCATGCCCCAAATTCCACATATAATCATGGCTTATGACTTTTCATTATTAGTTTTTATAATAGAAATAATCCAAGTTTATTGTAAAAATGTCAAATGATAGGCGTGAATATATGGCTCCATAACCCTTCAGCTGGCTGTAGACACGGACTCGCACTTCAGTCCTCACATCAGCTTCCTTTTGTAACAAATTACCACAAACTTGGTGGGTGTAAAGCAACAGAAATGCATTCTCCCAGAGTTCTGGAGGCCAGAAGTCCAAAATCAACATGTTGCAGGGCCGTGCTCCCTCCAGAGTTTCTAGGGGAAATTCTGTTCCTTGCCTCTTGAAGTTTCTGGGGGTTGTATGTATTTCTTGGCTTGAGAAATATGGCTCCAATCTCTGCCTTCATCTTTACTTCCTCTTGTCTTCTGTGTGTCTCTGTGTGTCAACTCTATCTCTCTCTCTCCCTCTCCTTTTTACATTTTTTTTTTTTTAAGTTTTTGAGACAGTGTCTTGCTCAGTCACCTAGTCTGGAATACAGTGGCATGATCTCAGCTCACTGCAGCCTTGACCTCCTGGGCTGAAGCAATCCTCCCACTTCAGCTTCCTGAGTAGCTAGGACTACAGGCATGTACCATCGTGCCCAGCTAATTTTTTAAAATTTTTTTTAGAAACAGGGCCTCACTGTGTTGCCCAGGCTGGTCTCGAACTCTTGGGCTCAAGCAGTCTTTCCACCTCTGATTCCCAAAGTGCTGGAATTACAGGTGTGAGCCACCACGCCCAGCCTGTCTCTGTCTTATAAGGATACATGTGACTGTATTTAGGGCCCACTGTGATAATCCAGGATAAGCCCCTCCTCACAAAATCCTTAATTGAACCACATTTTGGGCGGTTATATAAGGTAATATTCACTCTTTTGTCATATAAGATAATACTGACAGATTTTAGGCATTAGGAAGTTGGCATAACTTTTTGGGGACCACTGTTCAACCCACTACAGTTGTTAAAGAAAAAGTTATTCTGACACTTGTTAAAATGGCAAGGGAGACTTTATTCAGGATTATCCTGCTAGGTGTCAAGACAGTTGCACTAGGGGAGAGAGATTGGGTTCAACTCTGAATACAACACAAGTGAGTAGGAGGACCAGGTATGGTGGCAGGAGGATCACTTGAGACCAGGAGTTTGAGACCAGCCTGATCAACACAGCAAGATCCCCTCTCTACCAAGAAAAAAAAAATGAGTGGTGTTGTTACCCAAGGAAAAGGCCATGGGGGTCTGTGGATGGAAGATTACTAAGAGAAGACATCAAGGGTTGGGTGATTCATGCTAAACTAACAGGATTCCTGCTGAAGGCAGATAACTCTTAATCAGATATCACCTGGAGGATGAAGAATTTGATTAGATAGTAATGGGATCAAATATCAGGGGTGGGAGGATTCTTTCTAAACTGACTTAGCGGGATTCTTGCTAACACTGGGCTATGCAGGCCTGGCAAGGGTGGGGACTAATATTGAAGCCAAGTCAAGAAGAGGGCCCAGAAGAGTCCAACTCAAGTTTGGTCAAGGAGAAGTCTCTGTCACAATCTTTTAAGCAGTGTTTTGCAGACTCAGAAAGACCATTAATAGGAACCTGCTTTTCGTTGTGAAGTTATCAGCAATCAAGCTTGTCCTGGTGGGGGAACCTCAGCACTGCATGCAGCTGCTGCCTAATTACAGAAGTGGCTTTCTACTGCCTTCTCTTCTCCCCTGCAGCCAGTCTTTTCTTCCTATCCACACCATCCTTGCAGTGTGGACGGCCTGCCTTCATGAGGACAGCAGTTAACAGGGCACTCTGCTTTCCAGTCCCCCAGTTATAAAGTGACACCTACTTCTGCTTGAAGATTATTGTTTGGATTCAACCTATAGGAAAAATAAAACACCCACGAGGACTGATGTTAGGAAACTCATCACCACATCAGAGAGAATTTTAGATCAGTCACTATGTGGGAAGAAGAAACTGATTGCTGGTTTGGGGCCTGGTCTTGGAACCTTTGGCAAGAGATAAGAAGCCAAGGCCGGGCTGGGCGGATCATGAGGTCAGGAGATCGAGACCATCCTGGCTAACACGGTGAAACCCCATCTCTACTAAAAATACAAAACATTAGCTGGTCATGGTGGCGGGTGCCTGTAGTCCCAGCTACTCAGGAGGCTGAGGCAGGAGAATGGCATGAACCCAGGAGGAGGAGCTTGCAGTGAGCCAAGATCATGCCATTGCACTCCAGCCTGGGCAACAGAGTGAGACTCCGCCTCAAAAAAAAAAAAAAAAAAGCCAAGTGGCTTTTCTAAGGTCATGATTTGGCATGAACCCCATGACTCGGGGAGCACTGGTCCAACTTCAGGACTGGACCTCTGGGAGAAGGGTGAGGGGGATCTCTTCCACAGCAGGGAAGGAATCTGTCTGCCCTCAGACCCCAAGTTGACCTAAACTCTAGATAGCACCAGGGCTGAGCCCAGTACAGCTCTTTTGCTGGGCTCACCTCTTTGCAGGTAGATGTTGGCTTGTATTATGCCTAGGACTCTGACAGGTACTATATAAATGGAATCAACTCCACACTCTGCAAGTAGCTCCCGCTGGTGCTTCAGGCATAGGGAAGCCCTACTTTCATAGTATTTTTCAGTACTCTTCTGTAGGCTCATTTTTCTACTACAGAATGAGAAAGTAGTGCTTTTTACTTATTAAACAAACTCTAGCATAGGGCTTTGTAGGAATTCAATACTGTAATTTAATTATATTCAGCTCACTATAATTTATTGCATTCAATAAATTGCGTTTATCAAACACTAGCCCTTTGCTGCATGCTATCTAGGACACCTTTTCTTTATTTCGTTTTACCTTTACAACCACCTGCAAGTTATAGGTATTATCTTTATTTTTTTAGGTGAGGAAACTGAGGCTTAGAAAGTTTCTGGCTTGCGCACATTCTCTTGTGTAGTAATTGTGGCATCAGGATTTGGAGTCCATGTTGTTGACCCCAGTGTATATGTTCATATGCAATTCCATGGGCCCCCAAGAAAGAGAAAGAATCCTGGAGCTAACTGGTGGCCACTTTCAGGCTTTAGGACATCTTACTAAACCTGTCTCCCATCTACAAAATGAAGACTCTGAAGTTGTGCTTCTCCAGGTCTCGGAAACACTGACAATGGGGATTAACAAGCTTTTTTCCACACCCCCCCCAACTGTAATTAAAGTACTTAGGAGTTTCCTTTGGGAAGACAATATTTGAATAAATAACAGAACAGAATTCCACCTGTGAAGGGGTGTGAGGTCATCTAGGGTACGCCGTAAGTGAGGTTCTGTTGGAGATTAATGGCAGAGGGCAGAGTAAATGACCAGCTGGGATCCTGTTGATAACAAGCTTGCAGGAAACTCACTGAAGTCAACGTGTAAACACAGAAATGTGGGCAGAGATATGCTGGGTGGTACCACTGGGACCAGGCCCAGGAAGTCTGTCTTTTCTCCCTTTCCCCTTTCACAGATGTGCCTTGGGGAAAGATAAAATTAATTAATTAATTTATTTATTTATTTTGAGACGGAGTCTCTCTCTGTCATCCAGGCTGGAGTACAGTGGTGTGATCTCGGGTCACTGCAACCTCCGCCTCCCAGGTTTAAGCAACTCTCCTGCCTCAGCCTCGCAAATAGCTGGGATTACAGGCACCTGCCACCACACTCAGCTAAGTTTTTGTATTTTTAGTAGAGATGGGGTTTTGCCATGTTGGCCAGGCTGGTCTCAAACTCCTGACCTCAGGTGATCCGGGAGAAAGGTAAAATTTAAATCCTGCTGTCTATTTTCAAGGGACAAAGAACAAACTTTTACTATGTTTCAGAATTTGGAAAACTTAGGTCTGCAAATAAGAAGTCTGTCTTAACATCTAAGCATAAACACTTGCCTTTATTGTTTAATAGAGCATCTGAGAATATTGATGAAAAATTATTCCACTTCTTACTCTGCAGCAGCCAAAACTTCTACCCCAAACAGAATGTCCCCTGCTCTGGGTGAGTTTATAGCTTCTTTTCTGTTTTGTATAAATTCCAACTTGTCAGAGATGCTTTCTGTCTGAACTTTCAAATTAATTGTTTCCCTCCTTCCCAGGTAGGTTTGATCTGAGGTGATTATGAATAGATTAAATTCTCCCAAAAGTTTAAAAAACAAACAAACAATTACTTTGCAACAAAAACCAGGTTTCTATTCATGGTTTTCTGAATCTACAAAAATTACTTTGGTACAAGCTGATCATTTAGGATATTTAAAATTGAATTTGAAGCTTTAAACTACTATTTCTTTATTCATCCATTCATTCGCTCAGCATACCTGTCTTCTGCTTTGTGACTGTTACCCTCCTTGCTCTGGTAAGTTCCTGCCTCCTGGTGAGTTCTGCTGTGTAAAGTAGGGGCTGACTGCTTCAGCTGGACCAAAAACAGACCTCTGTTTCCTTTATTCTTTTTCTATTTCTAATTTTCAGCTTTGTAGAAAGACTACAAGAAGTGGTATATATGACTAGATGCTGCTTTTCCACAATAATAGGGGATCTTTGAAATCCTGGGAAACTGTCCTGTTTTCTAAATTGTGTCTTTTAAACACTTTTCCTGCAAGTCTTGTCTTCCTAAGTGTAGTATTAGCAAATAACAGTGGATGTATTTCTCTCTCTCTGTCTCTCTCTGTGTCTGTGTATCTTCAGAGCTTTCGAATTTTAAAATAGTTTTATTAAGGTATAATTTACATATCATAAAATGTACCCATTATAACTATGCAATTTGGTGATTTTTAAAGTAATTTTACACAGCATGCAACCATCATCAGAATCTGGTTTGGGAACATTTTCATCACTCCAAAAAGTTTCCTCATGCCATTTAGTGATCAGTCCCTACTACCACCCCTAGCTCCAGGCAACCATTGGTCCCCTTTCTACCTCCATAAATTTGCCTTTTCTAGATATTACATATAAATAGAATCAGATAGTATATGGCTTTTTTGTTTTCAGCTACTTTCATTGCGCATAATGTTTTTGAGGTTCATCCATGAAGTATATGTTAGTATCAGTTCCAGAGGGATTTAAAACAAATAAAAACAAAACTTTGAATTGTGGCAAATTTCACAATTAGACTAGTGTAATTCACCCACATGTACCTCACTCCCAGATTCAGTAATTATGAAACCATGGTCAGTCTTATTCCCTCTTCCACCCACCTTTCCCACTTCTTTGGGTTATTTTGAAGCCAGTGTTATTACTTTATTTGTAAATATTTTAGTATATGCATTTGTATTTATCTTATTCTTTTCTATAGCTAAGGAGCTAAATACTTTGAGAAAATGTGGCTCCTTAGGTAATGGGGAAGGTAAGAGAACTAAACATTAAGTTAACTAACATATAAAATTCTTGCTGTGTTTAAGATATTACATATGACAATCTGGGATGTAATGATGTATAAATCTTATATATCTACCAGGTCTGCAATATATAATTATAGCACTTAATTCAAACATCAGTCTGTGCAAATAATAGATTTCCCTTTACATATATATATATATATTTTTTTTTTTTTTTACCTTGTTTACATTTTGCTTTTATTCTAAACACCAAGTTTTGTTTTAAGGGTAGAGAGAGATGTGTTATTGAGAATGATGTGAAGTGTTATCTTGAAACCTGCTATGCAGAGAGGTGAACACAGATAATTTCAAATTTGCTAATCTGAAATTGTGACCAAGGTGGGAATACAATCTGGTCATTGTTTCTGTTGATTTGGGAGCCCAGTTTGCTATGGATTAGATGGATTCTTTGAATTAGAATAAGCAAGGAGAAATAACCTCCTGAATAGCTTTGTGGACCATTCCTTAACGTTTTCATAATTTTTGAGTGTAAGATACGTGCCAGCTTCTTTGCAGAACGTGAGCACGATTGGATAAAAATTCCTGCGGCAGATGCTTGAGGTTTGCTTTCTCATGGCCCATTCCCAAACACTCTCTCCTGCCTTCCTCTACTGTTGAGACTAGAAATCTGAATGTTCAATTTTCCTAACCACCTTCCAGCCAGGAGTGGTCATGTGATACAGTTTGGCCAAGCACAAGTCTGCTGGGAAAGGTCTCCCTTCCTGAATAAAAAGATGTATCTAACATAAAAAAAAAAAAGACTTTGCCTTCTTCTTATCTGGACGTGGATGTAACACGCAGATGTAGAGCAGCCTTTTTGAAAACATAAGGTGACATAGGATAAAAGCCCTCACATTAGGGCTGGCAAAATTCAGAAATAAAAGGAGCCTAGGTTTCTGAGGGTAATGGTAAACTGTCACCCACTATAGGTTGCCTTCTCCAGGACTTATTCATATGGGAGAAAAAGAAGCCTCTATTTTGTAAAGCCTGGTGAGCCTGCTTTTTTGTTATTTGCAGCTGATTACATGCTTCATTGATACTTATGCGTTTGCCACCTTTTTGCCACCTCAGAGCACTGTCACGCCTGATACTATTCTGGTCTAGTCATGGTCTTGAGGAATTTTAGAGATGGGAAGTCCTAAACGTTATCTAGTTTAATGGTTCTCAACCAGTGGGTCGGGTTTGCAGTGCTGGGGGAAAGGTGCTACTGTTACTTAGCACCTGCAGGCCAGGGGTGCCAATAGCCTGTATTATGTGAGACAGTGCCATACCACAAATGTTCCTGTTCACAATACCAGTTCATAATGCATGGTAAGAAACACTAGTCTACTTCCCTGATTTAGTCCTAGACAGACAGCAAGCCACCCAGGGCTCTTGAGACCCTGCTTCACTGACTCGGACAACCTAAACACCCTCACGGTCCCCTTTCCCTGCTCCTCAGTTTAGCCTGTCTTCCCATTCAACTCTGTTATGATGCCCACTTTGATTCCTCAGACTTCAGCATCAAAATGGCATTCCAAACAGAAGACAAATGCACTGCAAACCAAAGAGTAATGGAGATAAAAAGCATGAAATGCCCACTGAAATCCCTGAAGCCTCTATAAAATCGTAGTCTGAAAAGTCTCCGAGGCATCTCGGCTTATAATTTGTTCACTGTCTCTCCAGATGCCATCACACCCCGGTTTTATGAGGCCTGGGCTTGGGTTGATATGAATGGTCACCTTTTCCACCTCTGGTGGCTCTTTCGTCTTGCTCCAGTTAATGGCCTTGATGCTTCTAGAGGAAGGAAGCAGAGGCTTCTGTCACCGAGACAGCTTCTGGTCCCTTGAGCAACACAGGGGCCAACTTCTAGAGCTCCCAGCCCTGCCTCCCAGGAGAGAGCCACAGATCACTCACTCTCCTTTTCTTCTTCCCCTTTACTTGGAGGTGGAATTCCAAGCAGAGAAGCCAGAGGCTGCCTGCACTGTGATATTCAAGATAGAAAAACTACCCTGAAGTACCTGGCATCAAAAATATCACAGCACAGGCAGCCTCTGGCACATGAATGAATATACCATGCTTAGAAAAATGCATCAGGCTGCAAAATTTTCCCCAGGCATCATACTATTAATAATGTCATATGATATATATTTTAAGTAATAAAACAATACATTAAAAAATGAATAGTAACTGGAATTGAAAAAGTCCTGGCTCTGTCACCAGATGTGTCTTCTTCAGTAAGCCATGAATTTCTGAGAGTTCTCAGAAATTCTGTATTGGGGGAAGAGCCTAATGCCCTCCTCCCAGGTCCCTAATCTCCCAGGAGATTAAAGGGGCAGTGGGATGGGAAAGCACTTTGGAAATCGTAAATAGCTACAACAAAGTTAATTGCTGTTCTCATTAGAGCAATGATGCTTTTAGTCGCTTTAGGCATTAGTAATAGATGAGCTAGCATCCAGGACTGTGGGCCATAGTTTTAAGTTTCTGTTGATTCTTGTTGTATTTTGATTTATTAAGTCCAACTTAATCTATTTCAGGCCAAGGGAATGGGTTGTGAGCTGAGTAAATAATAAAGATAATTGTGATGCACTTAACAAAGTCAGAAGAGGACTGTCCCCAATTAGTCTTTTTTTTTTTTTTTTTCCTAGCACAGAAAAAAGCACAGCTCTTAATGTGTCTGAAAGACACATTAGTAGGAATGTTCATCAAGACAGGGCTTGCACCCAAGGCCATTTCTTAGGAGTAGCTTTTGCCCACATCATAATTTCAGAACGTGTGATACTTGGGATGCTTTTCATCATTGAGGTTTACTTGTCTTTATATGGAACATAATTTATACCTGCAAAATTAAGACTTATGGTTAATTGTTTTCCCTTATGGAAGCCTAGGGCTTGTTTCTAAGTATTTCCAGGGTTTTGTTCCTTAAGGAACACATGCTTATGAAAAAACACAAATACTTTCAGCAAAAAGTATTCTGTGTCTCCCTTCTTCAAGTTGAGCTTCGAGTCAGTGGAGCTCTGATCTACATTTGCATTCGAGAGGGATGCCTTCTTGGCAAATCCAACATGCCAATTATGTCAGTATTGGGTTGCTTGGAACTCCTTAAGCTTACTTAAACATTCTTTAGAAGCACATTCCTTTGAAGAGCTCAGCAGAGCTCCCAGCCACGAGAATACCAGGCTTATTCACAGCATGGCTTTTACGCTCTGTAACTAATCCACAGGGCATCTCTCTGGAAGGAAGCAAAATATAGCAAATTGCCTGTTGATTGTGTATCATACAGTATTTTTGCATTGAAGGAAACTACTTATTTCAGACACCTGGGGAGGGGCTTTATGGATAACATCCATGTGGAGATGCTTGAAAATATTGTTTCTTATACCAAAGTGAATGGATGTTTTGTGCTTGTGTGATGCAATAACTATGATTCTTCTTATTTCATTTATTTCTCATTTAGAAGGTATCATAGTGCTAAGTCTCTGATACAAGCAGTTATCTTTAAAAAAAAAAAAAAACAGCAGTGATTTGAACTGAGTGGTGGGAATAACAGTATGCCCCACCTCATCACCACCCCACAGGATTTATGTGTTCTTTTAATGGGTCTGGTTTGTGGATAGTTTCACCTTCATTGGTTTCCAGCTGAAAGTGCTGGTGGGCAGCTGCTGCAGATGATTAATACTTTCACCTAGCCTCCCATACTCTTATTGTTAACATTACATTACACTTGCCTTAAATTTTTATTCAGTTTTTTCATTGGTTGTCAGATGTTTGTAACTTTTTTCCCCAAGGTCCACCATGTTTCTTCACAGCAGCCATGGTAATTATTAGGATAGTAGGCATATCTGGGGTTTACGCTGCCTATTTACTTGAAAAAGATTTTTTCAGTTTCACGTCTATAGTTACTTAAGATAATGTAACATTGCCATACTTAACGTAACTATAATAAAAATAACCACAATTATGCAGAATAATCATTTGAACATTTCAAAGGACATATAAAGAGAAATAGACTGGGCATGGTATCTCACACCTGTAATCCTAGCACTTTGGGAGGCTGAGGCAGGTGGATGGCTTGAGCCCAGGAGTTCGGCACCAGCCTGGGCAAGGTGGCGAAACTGTATTTTAAAAAGTGGCGAAATTTTATTATTAAAAAAAGAGAGATAAAGAAAAATAGGTCCAAATCCCTATCTACAAAAGCTTACAGCCTCGTCTTATTTATTTTTTAGAAGAGTCTGGGCCGATGAATACTTTTTAAAAAGTTGGCTTTTGGCCGGGCGCGGTGGCTCAAGCCTGTAATCCCAGCACTTTGGGAGGCCGAGACGGGCGGATCACGAGATCAGGAGATTGAGACCATCCTGGCTAACACGGT
The DNA here is from genome assembly GCF_000951035.1 of Colobus angolensis palliatus. NCBI lineage: Eukaryota > Metazoa > Chordata > Mammalia > Primates > Cercopithecidae > Colobus > Colobus angolensis. The sequence continues at coordinate 3,709,732 of NW_012115189.1, forward strand.
GAAACCCCGTCTCTACTAAAAAATACAAAAAAAAAAAACTAGCCGGGCGAGGTGGCGGGCGCCTGTAGTCCCAGCTACTCGGGAGGCTGAGGCAGGAGGATGGCATAAACCCGGGAGGCGGAGCTTGTAGTGAGCTGAGATCCGGCCACTGCACTCCAGCCTGGGCCACAGAGCGAGACTCCGTCTCAAAAAAAAAAAAAAAAAAGTTAGCTTTTAAAGCATATGCAGATTTGATCCTTGCTTTCCTTACCCAATGGGACCCTTTTTGAGCTTTTGGCTATTGTCAAGAAAATATAGCAATTAAATCCCATTATGATAACAGCTACAGAAATGTAGTACTTACAGTGGCAGGTACTATTCTAAGTGTGTTATTTATGTTAATTGATTTAATTTAAAAATACAGAGATCTTCACCTAGGGTATGAAAAAATAAATTTTATTCCACCAAGGGGAGTGTGTTGTGGAGGTGGGGGTTGGCTGATTCTAACAGGATTTGCCCCATCCTTTGCTGCAGCTGCTCCTATTTCTATATAACTCTGGGCTGTAACCGCTCCACCACACCCTCTGCAACCTCCTCATAGTGCTGTGGGAACCCTTCCAGTGTCTCTTTCATCCTGCAGGCAGCAGGGTTCTTGGCTTGGACTCACATAGTTCTTTCAGCCAGAATCAGAGGTAATCTACAGAAGCTGTAATATCTCACCGAGGTTAGTAATTGGACAAAACTACTGAACTCTCAGGCTTTGAGGAGCTTTTTGCATTAGACTAGTGGGTGGGTCTGATGCTTTTTGGCTGCTGGGGTGCTCAAGGAAGGATTAAAAGAGAAAGACAAGGTGAGTCCTCAGAAATGGGGTACCACTGCTTCTAAGGTTGTGCACGCTCTCTTAGGGAGTCGTGTAGATTAGGCCGGTGCCTGATGTCACCTCTCCTGGGCAGAGAGAGGACACAAGGCCATTGGTTTGGGTGTTTATTTTATGTCTGCTGCATCTCATAAGGCCCCTGGGCTATGGAAGGAGAGTTTAAGTTGCTCTGGACAGAGTATGGGCTTCTGAGTCAGAGGGAACTTGAGTTTGGCCCCTTTTGCTGCTGCTTACTACCTGTGTAGATGTGGGCAAGTTACCTCATCCCCTACATTCTTCGTCTTTTCATCAAATTCAATAAATATTAAGTGCCTGCTATATGTGGCTGATATAGGCTTGAACAAAACAATTTCTATTCTCAAGGAAACAGGGTGACAAACAGTAAACAAAATGAATTAATATATTATGTAGATGGCAATAAGTGCTAAGACTGCAGTTTTAAATAGGGTAGTCAGAGAAGGCATCACTGATTAGGTAACATTTGTACAAACACCTGTAGGACCTAAAGGAGACGGCTGTTTCACTAGCTGGTGATAAGAACATTCCTTGTAGAGGGACCGTAGTGCAAAGCCTTGAGGCAGGGGTGTACCTGGTGTGCTGGAGGAGGAGCAAGGAGGCTGGCGTGGCCAGAGCAGAATGAGCCAGGGGAGCAGGAGGTGATGTAATCAGAGAGGTAAGTGGGGAGCAGATGCTGGAGGACTTTGGAGACCATTGTCCAGACCTGGGTGCTTATTCTGGGTAAAATGAGAAGCCACGGTAGTGGTGAGGGAGAGGGTGTTTGAGTAGAAAAGTGACATGATCTGACCTGAGGTTTAAAGGATCACCTTGGCAGTTGTATTGAGATAGTGTGGGGAGGGGAAAGGAAGAACGGAAACAGAAAGACCAGGCACAGGGCTGTTCAGCATCCAGCTGAGAGGTGATGGAAGCCTGCATCAAGATGGGAGTGGTAAACCAGGGAGAATGGTCGTATCCATTTAATAATAACCAGCTGATGGGATTCTGAGGTTAAATGGGACGCGTAGGGAACATGGGCTTGTAGGTTCTCCACAGAGGGTAGCTGCTGCTCTTATTATTGAGACTCTTGTTGTAGGACAGTCTCTCTCTTTTTTTTAAAACAGGGTCTCGCCCTGTTGCCCAGGCTGGAGTGCAGTGGCATGATCATAGCTTGTTGCACCCTTGAACTCCTGGGCTCAAGAGATCCTCTGCTTCAACTTCTTAAGAAGCTGGGATACAGATATGTGCTACCCCCCTGGTTAAATTAAAAAAAAAAAAATTATAGAGATGTGGCCTTGCTATATTGACCAGGCTGGTCTCGAACACCTGGACTCAAGCAATCCTCCTTTCTTGGCCTCCCAAAGTACTAGGATTGTAAGTGTGAGCTACTGTGCCTCGCTGAAGGATGGTCTTGAAGTAAAGGAAACAAATTGGGGATTTGCCCATCCAGTCTGCAGCAGCAGTGTGGGGAATAGAACTCAGACATGCTGGCTTTAAACCAAATAGAAGGCTTCCTGCCTTTTGCTTTAATGAAAATTCTAAATCACTGTGCAACCACAGCCTGGAAATGCTCAAAGAAATCGCACATACGTCACAGAGCTCCTGACATCACAGCTTCTTTTTTTGGCCCCACCTTATACCGTGTGAGCTTTAACTGTAAAGTAGCGAGCTTGGTTTCCATGAGTCACATGTGTCCACAGGTAAGTTTTGTGGCTGATTGGCCTATTATGTCAATTTCAGATTAGCTTTTATGGTTTTAGTTTCCCTGTATGTCCTCCCCTCACACTTTCTTTGCAGGCAGAGTTGGTCTAACCCTGACCACTCTGGGGCTATGCTGGCTCTCCATTTCCTTACCAGGCGTCTGTATTTCTGCCTTCTCCGGGGGCTGTCCTCCCGTATGCACCATCTGTGCAATTTCAGCACTTATCACCCATCCTGAAGTGCTTAGTGATTGAGTAGTTGGAAAATCTACAGTGGAGAAATCATTGTATTTTCATTTTTTAGTGTTCTTAAAAGATACGAGATTTCTGTTGTGATTAAGTAAGGGATCAGTATAGGAAACAGCAACTCCTCTAGGCATTTTAAGCAGAAGGAGACAGAATTGAGTGCTCACAGAGTCACTGGCAGGGCTAGGCCCTCAGAGCAACTCCCAGAAGAGTGAAGATCTGGTCCTCTGGCAGGCCTGCCAACTCACAGGACATTAACTGGAGCTGTAGGTTCTAGAACCCACTCTTTGCTGGTTCCAAAGTTCAGGAAGCCTGAATGGAGAAGGGTCTGCCACTATAGTGCCTCCTGGCACTTGAGAGTGGCCCTAGAGTGTGGTTACAGAAAACCTACCCATTTTGTGCAGTCATTATGGAAAACCATATGGAGGTTCCTCAGAAAATTCAAAATAGAACTACATTGTAATCCAGCAATCCCACCTCTGGGTATATATCCAAAGGAAATGAAATCACTGTCATGAAAAGATATCAGCACCCCACATTTGTTGCAGCATTACTTAAAATAGCCAAGATGTGGAAATAACCTGTGTCCACTGAATAAAGGAAATGAACCCCAATGGTATATTATTCATCCTTAATAAAGGAGAGCCTGCCATTTGCGAAAACATGGATGAACCTGCAAGACATTATGCTAAATGAATAAGCCAAACACAGAAAGATAACTACTGCATGATTCCACTTACACGTGGAATCTTAAAAAGTCAAACTCATAGAGTAGGAAGGTAGTTGCGGGGGCTGGGGGAGGGCGGTGGAAGCAATGGGAAGATGTTAGTCAAAGGGTATAAACTTTCAATTATAAGATGAGTAAGTTCTGAAGATCTAGTGTGCAGCATGGTGACTGCAGTTAGTGTATTATACTTGAAAGTTACAAGGAGAGTAGATCTTAAGTATTCTCACCACATACAAAAGTAACTGAGGTGATGGATGTGTTAATTAGCCCGATTGTGGTAATCATTTAGGAATGTATGCATATATCAAAACATGTTTACCTTAAATTTATACAATTTTATTTATTTTTATTTTTTGAGATGGAGTCTCTGTCACCCAGGCTGGAGTGCAGTGGCACAGTCTCAACTCACTGCAGCCTCCACCTCCTGGGTTCAAGCTATTCTCCTGCTTCAGCCTCCTTAGTAGCTGGGATTACAGGCGTGTGTTACCATGCTTGGCTAATTTTTGTATTGTTAGTAAAGATGGGGTTTCACCATGTTGGCCAGGCTGCTCTTGAACTCCTGACCTCAAGCGATCTGCCTGCCTTGGCCTCCCAAAATGCTGGGATGACAGGCGTGAGCCACCACACCCAGCCTAAATTTGTACAATTTTAATTTGTCAGTTATACCTCAGTGAAGCTGGACAAAATGAAACAAAAGCCCACCTCCCGTTCCACAGTTTGCTTGCCAGCCAAAAGCTGCCTAGAGAAGGCCTCTGCTTCACTTCTTCCTCCCTAATTTTGCACAGGTGACTTTAGTTGGTTCATATCCCGATCTCTAGCTGCAAGGTGTGGAGCCTGAAAAATGTAGTGTTTCACTTTCTGTCCTCTCCAACTAGGAGGCAGATGAGGTAAGATTAAATAAGCCAGTCTCTAGTCCGCCTCACCTCGTGCTTGTCTGTGGTGAATACTGCAGGGGCCTCTCCTTCCAGGTGTGTTGGTATTGGCCAGTGTTGAGGATTCCATATGCAATATAAATAAGACTCTATGCTAAACACTGAATCCAACTGTCAATATTTTCCAAGCTTATCTCCAGTACATTACTGTGTGCTTTGTAACAGGGTAACTTTTATTATCAGTCAACATTGTGATGACCACCTCTGATATCTGTAAAATAAACAAAGTGGGCTCCAATCACTGACAGGCAGATTTTGCTTTGTTTATATTTGAAGAAAATAATGAGTTTGTATTTCTATTGAATGCATAATCTTTTATGGTTCATATCATTACATAAAAAGACTGGGCTAGTTGCATTATTTATGTAAAAATACTTTCTCGATGTTGGATATGAACAGCAATTTTAGCATAGTCTTCACTATAAAAATATGCAGGGGTGGATGTTAAGTAGAGGTAAATAGCAAGGAAAGCACAAACTGGCATCAGCACTGGTTTTACCAGTCCGATTTCTCTGGAGTGCAGAATTACCCATTTGTTGCAGCTGTATGTTGAGCATGTTCTGTAAAAGTTAATCAGTTTCTTTAACCATTAGCTGATAAAGCAGCAGGGAATTAAGCTAGCCTAATTAGTTTGGGAACTAAATCAGACAGAACAAACAGCACGGGGTAGCAAATGGATGTTTGGTGGCCTCATTGGAAGAAGTAGGTTACCTTTGATATTATGGTAATTCCTTGTCTTCATGGGATTCCTGAGAAGTGGCCTTTGCTGATAAAAACTGAAATTGGCAGATCAGTGTCTATTTGAAAATTGGGAGTTGGGATAAAATAAAGTAGCACATACACATCTAATCCTACTTTATATATACATACATATACTATAAAATATATATAGTAAATGCTCCAAAGAGATCTGCTTCCAAAACACTATATTCCTTGGTACTTCTTTCAAATCATTTTATTTTATTGTTCAGGAAACTTTCCTGTAGCTGTGTCCTAGACTGATCCAGCTGCCAGTTTTATATTATGCAGCCTACACTTTCCCTCCCAAGTTTGATTATGAAAATGTTCATACGTACAGCAAAGCTGACTTTTACGGTGAACACCTGTATACCTACCGCCTGCATAAATTCTATATTTTATTAAACTTGCTTTATCACCTGGATACCACCTGTATTCGTTATTTATTGCTGTATAACAAATTACCCCAAACTTAGTACTTTATTTAAAACAATAAGCGTTTAGTATTCCACACTGTTTCTGTGCGTCAGGAATCCAGGAGTGGCTGGGTGGTTCTGGCTCAAGGTCCCGTGTGAGGTTGCAGTCTAAGACATTGGCTGGGGCTGCAGTCTTCTGTGCTTTGATTGAGCCTGGAGAATCTGCCTCCAAGAGGTCTCGCCCACTTGGCTGTTGGCTTGAAAGGATAGCCCAGGGCAGGGACAAATGGGTGTTGACAGTAAGTGACCTAGAAGCGATGAGAGTTGGGGAAATCAGGGAATTCCCAGGAGGTGGAATTTGCCGTAGCATCCCAGCCAGGGCACAGGTGCAGAAAGAGAAAGAGAGCATGACTCAGAGATATACATGGAGGGCAAAAAGGATTTCCGATGGAAAAGATAGATTACACTGGGGGAGGTGGCTTTAATGGCTCCTAAAGGGAGGATGCCTCAGCTACTGAGATTGAAATTGTTGGACATGGTCATCAACATTAGAAAAACAGCAGCACTAAGATTTATTTTCCTGGTTACCTATATTTTATTCACATATTTAATGTGTTAAACTGAAGTTGAAATATTGTGAATGGCCCCCACTTTTTAAAGCTTTGCCTTACTGGGAGATTTTTAAAAAAAAATCTCACGGCACATCTTCCTAATTTTTAGATTTGTATTCCGTTCCTGACCCCAGAATAGGGCCAAACTAAACAACAGATCTGTGGGAATGTTTGGCTCTCCATAAACCACAAGGACTCCTCCAACACAGAGGTGCAGTACCCACCTGGGCCAAGGAGGGAAGGTGCAGGTGAGGAGGGTGCTTCTAAAAGGTGTATGGAGCTGTTTGTTGAGGGCCATGAAGCTCTTGCACAGGGATGGGAGGAGGCAACTCACCAGGGCTCTGGGTGGAGGCCAGCTGCCCTCCCTCTGGGCGACTATGCACCCTCCCCACTCTCCCTGGGAGGCGGGCGCTTCCTTTGAAGTGCACCAGTGACCTGCCTCTCTCCTGGCTGCTTCCTGATGGCTTGCTGGCAGAAAGTGGGCTAGGGTCGGCTTGCCCAGAGGGGCGCATCCAGGTGAGGCTTGCCTTTTGGAACCAGGTAGGGAATGTCTTGGTGCTCCCTTGATTTGAAGGAGAGGACCATCCTTTATTGGCAAAGAACAGAGCAAACAGTGAAAAGACCACAGTGGGCCAAGTCAGTGACCCATGAATAAAGAATTCCAAGCTTTTAGTGCTGGAGAGCCTTCACTTAAAGATAAGAACGAAACATGAAGCCAAGGGACCGGATAACTAGTTCAAGGGCGGGCTAAGTAAGACGTGGAAGTCCTGGTTTTCTGTTACTAAGGGCTGCAGTTTATTTTATGCCTACTTTGTATGTGTTGGATTCTGTAGAATGATACTTCACACAGTGCCAATTCATTATATTACACAGATAAAACAACATTCCTTTATTTTTTTTTCAAAATAATAAAGGTTATATGGTACTTATGGCATTAGCACTTGCCAGGTTCTGTTCTCCATTCCTTACAGATAGAAATCCTCTTTAATCTTCTAACAGACCTATGAGGTGAATACCATTACTTTCCCCATTTTATGGATGAGGAAACTGAGGCCCAAAGAGGTCAAGTTAACTTCTCCCAAGTAATGTGGTGATGTCTAGATAGTGAGTGATAGCATTGGGATTTAAGCCAAGTATGCTGACTTCACAATCCACATTCTTAACCACACTATACCTTAATCGCCTGTGCAAACATTAGCACTGTTTACTGGCTTTTCAAAGCTTTCTGTTTTCCAGGCATGTGATGGGCTTGTGTTTCCTGGCCTCCTTGTGTTTTTGGAGCCATGTGACTACTTCTAGCCATGTTGAGAGAAGTATGCTATATCAGTTTTGGGCTGAGTCACTCAGTCACCAGTGTGTGACCCTCCAGATCTCTCTTGCCCTCTGCTGTGGAGACTGGCAAAGCTCCAGATGGTGGTTGCTCTGTCAGTCTGGGCAAGTTGGAGAGGAAACAGCCTCAGCCAGCCCTAAGTGTATGTAGCATAAATGCAAAATCAGCTTGTTATTTAGCTACTGAGATTTGGGGCTTGTTACCACAGCATAATTTAGCCTATCTTTAGCATGTAATAATCTCAGATGTGCCTAACGTATTAAGAGGCACATTAGTAAATAGGTTGGGCACTTAAAAGTCTTTCCGAACAGTTTATTTTTTTTTAGCCTCATTGGGAAGCTTTCATGTTCTTCCTTATATACAGAAAGCACCTGGTACTGTGGCAATAGCATAGAGCAGAGCTTGAGATGGAAAGTTCTGTTTTTTGGTCCTTATTATTTTTGTTAATTCAACAGCTTTATTGATATCTAGTTCACATACCATAAAATTTACTTAAAGTGTATAATTCTGTGGGTTTTGGTATATTCGTAGAGTTGTGCAATAATCATCACAATTAATTTTAGAAGACTTTCATCACCTTCAGAAGAAACCTGTGCAGTTTATTAGCAGTGACTCCCATTTCCCCCCAATCTCCCTGGCCCTAGTCTACTACTGATATAATTTCTGTCTCTATGTATTTGCCTTTTCTGGACATTTTATATAAATAGAATCATATGAAATGTCAGTTCCACGAAGGATCATCTTTGCTTTGTTCTATGCTGTAACTCTGGTACCCCTCACAGTACCTGCACATAGTAGGTGCTCAGTGTTATATCTGTTGGGTAACTGAGTGGTTGCTGAAGGTTGGGGCGGAGAGCTAGATGGTGATGGCTGGTGTTGCTTAGCATTGCCCTGGACAGGTAATAAAGGGAGCGGTAGAATCACCTGCTGACATCTCCTCTTCATCCAGAGACTTCTGTGTCAGGGCTTATTATGAGGATGCAATCATAGGCCCAGGGAAAGCAGCTGCCCTTGACATGGGGTTAGTCATCTATAAAACACCCCATTGCAAGGCTGAGGTCATGAAGGGGTATGAGTGGGCCCACCACAGCCCGATTCCTCTTCCTCCATAGACTCTTCCCAAATATGTACTTTTCTCAGGACCTCACTGGATTCTTTCTCCTCTCTGGTTCCTGGCTACCTGGCCAGAGCTATGGGTTGTAGCCATTTCTTAGAGGCACACCCTGAGGCATTGGGAGATTTCCTGCTCCTGCTCTGAGTAGTGCTGCAGCCATTCCTGGCTTGCTGATCTGGATTTTCTACCCCTACCTGCAGACCCAAGCCTGGGCATCCTGTTTACTTTAAGTACTCATCTTGCATTATTATTATTATTTTACAAAAATTACTGACTTAGTTTATTGGATAAAAACAGTAGTAAAATGGACATAAAGCCAAAAGTGAGAACAGAACATTTTCATATCCTCCCCACACTTGAAAACATACTTCCCATCATCTGGGATTCAGGTGTTAGGGAGCCAGAGCCCCTGCCAAATCCCTCTCTTCATCTTCCCTGGAAGCAAGGGGAGGAGGAAGTCAGAGACAATCTCATTCCTTGTCTACCCATTTGTCCCTCAAAATCTCTGGGTTGGAGTGAAGCAGAGAAGAAATAAGGGACAAGGGGGGCTAGGGACCGACCTCCAGGGCCCACTGCCAATAGTGTCCCATATAGCTATCGTTGTCCATATCTCATCCCTAATAGGTACCATTGTCAGGCCTTGGGAGAGAGAGGAAAAGGGGGTGGGTGGATGGTTCGAGAACAAAATGTGGTCTCCAGACTCTTTCCCAGAGTCAGCAAAAGCCCTGGGGTGACCACTCCAGGACTCTAGGAGCCACTCCTTTTCCCTCCAGTCCAACCAAGAGGTGAAAAGGAATTCCTTGGGACACAGCATCCCAAGCCACTCTTAAATCTCCACATCGCTTTCCTTGTCATTGTCATGGTCTCCATCACAGAACTCATTGGGTGCCTCTGGCCTGCTGTAGTTCTCCTCAGGACCCCTCTCCTCCGCATTAGCCTCATCAGTCCTGTCATAGGTCAGGAGGTCTGCAGGCACGTCATGAATCTGGACACTAGGTGCATGGTTCAGCATCTTCAGGTTTTCAAAGATTGTCTGGCGGATCTGGTCCAGATACTGGCGTGAGTTCTGATTCTCGATGTGGGTGCTGACATCTGGATGAAGTATGAAGTCTGGGGCAAAGTACTCGAAGTATTCACTGTAGGGAAGCTCCTCACTAATGGCCTCTTCTACCAGCAGTGATGTCTCATTTGTCCAGCAGCAGGCAACATTTCGGACAGTATAACCACCACCACCCAGCACCAGTAGAAGGATATTGAAGCTCTTGATATATTCGACACATTCCCCATGCCCTCGGATGCTGAGGTTAAAGCAGCCCCATCGATCACAGCCCAGAGAGTCAGCTCCACACTGGAGCACAATGCACGTGGGTTAGTAGAAGTCCACTGCCTGGTTGATAACTGGCTGGAAAAGATGCTTATAACTCTGGTCGTCAGTGCCATCCCGCAGGGGCACATTCAGACAGTAGTAGTGGCCACTCTCTGCCCCGACTTCATACGTGTCACCTGTGCCAGAGAAGTGATTTCCCTATTTGTGGAAGAACACCGTCATGACCCGGTCAGTGAGGTAGAAAGCTTCCGAACCCCGTCACCATGGTGGATGTCAATATCAATGTAAAGCACCCGAGGGTGGTACCTCAAACTTCTTGGCATGGTGCAGACCACCAGCCCAGTTAATGGCAATATCACAGATCTTGTTGTTCAGCTGGGTTGCTCCTTGCAGAGATGCGCCTGTGTAACGCGAGCAGAACTCAAAGAGCCCGGGAAACACTGGGGATCATCTTCTTATAGAGACCGTAATGCAGGACCAGGCTATGGGTCAGTGCCAGGCGATGGGGCCTCATAGGGTGTCCAGCTCTGTAGTGGAAGTTGCCCATGTCAAGGTCATAGAAATAAGCCACGGTCTTGGCCATGGTGCCAGCAGGAGCAGGTCCCGCGCCTCCACCACCTGCCGCCAGCCCCTCCAATCTTATATTATTTAAGACTATAAGGAGGCAAAGTAGTTAGTGGTTAAAGGCATAGTCTGTGGGGTCGGGCACTCTGAAGCTTCAGGGTCAGATCTGCCATTTATTAGCTGTGAACCTCTGGGTGAGTTACTGAACCTTTTTTAGCCTTTATTTCTAATCTGTAGAATGGGCATATGAATAGTAATATGAATAGATTTGTAAGGGTTACATAGAATAATGCATATAAAGTGCTTAGTGCAGTGCCTGGCCCAGGAAAATGTTTGCTATGGCTTTTGATATAATCTAATTTGGTCCTGATATTGTTGATGTCACTATTCCCTAGGGAACAAAAGAACTACATTTTTTTTCTGTTTTAGGATTGCCTTAATGATTTGCTAAATGATTTTGTGGCAAATAACTGAATTCCCGTGCTTGTCATCTTCTGAAAGGGAAGTCAAGGGAAATGAATAGAGAAATGTGGCCAAAGCGGAGACCAAAGAACCTCAGAGTGTTTTTTCAATTTTTAAAAACATTAAATTTTTTTTTTTTGTAGACGAGGTCTCACTCTGTTGCCCAGGCTGGTCTTGAACTCCTGGGCTTAGGCGATCCTCCCACCTCGGCCCCGCAGAGTATTGAGATTACAGACCTAAGCCTCACAGTTTGGTCTTAGGTATGGTCCTGATTGTGGGTTACCTTGACTGTTCTTTGAGTCCTGGAGAAGTCAAGATAAAAGCAGTTACAAGGTCTTATGATAAGCCTGTATGGGCCATGTAGGTAGACTTCCATGGTATAGAAAAGTAAAAATGATCTTCTACTTTGATCATTGTTACTCCCAACATAAACTTACAGCAATAGTCTTAAATGCCAGTAAATTCTGTATTTGTAAAACATCCAGTAGAGAGGTTGGGTCTCCTAATGAACAAAGGAAAGTTTGCAGTGTTAAGTGTTAAGTGTTATACAGATATGTCATCACCACACTCTATTCTCTCCACTCCCACATGAACTACCATGGGACAAATCTAAGCCACCTCTTGGTTTTGGTCTCAGAACAAGTGTCGTTCTCCAAGTTGTGGGACAGAGTGCAGTCGGGTTTTTGGGATCCCATGCTGTCGTTGGGAGCCAGCTCGGCAGTCTGGAGTGTGGGACTGTGGCCAGGGTGGGCACAGGGAGCAACATCTGTGTTTTGCTGTTGGGGTGAACCTGTACTTTGACTGGAGGAGATATTTTCAGTGCTTTACCAGTATTAGTGAAGCATAGAATTGAATTTCCTGAAAAGTGTCAGAAATGCCAGTAAGCTTAGCAAATAGATGTGCAGCATGTTGCACATTAATATCAATTTTAATCAAAAATACTGATTGGGATAGATTTCATAGCTAATCTAGAAAAAGTAATAATCCTTGTTGTCTGTCTTAGAAGAGTGAATGGTTTCCACTCAGAAAATTCAGATCTGGGGGCTCATAGTTCATAGCTGTTTTTTTCTTTTCTATTTCTCTCTCCTTCATCCCTCCCTCCCTCCCTCCCTCCTTCCTTCCTT
>NW_012115189.1:3721952-3750466 GCF_000951035.1 Colobus angolensis palliatus
TTTCTTCTCTTTCCTACTTTTTTTTTTTTTTTTTTCCTTTCTCCTTCCTTCCTTCCTTCCTTCCTTTCCTTCCTTCCACCCTCCCTCCCTCCCTCTCTTTCTCTCTCTCTCTCTCTTTTCTTTCTTCTCTTTCCTTTCTTTCTTTTCTTTCCTTTCCTTTCTCTTTTGTTCTTTCCTTTCTTTCTTTCTTCTGTTGCCCAGGCTGCAGTGCAGTGGTGGGATCATTGCTCACTGCAGCCTTTAATTCCTGGGCTCAGGGGATCCTCCTGCCTCGTCTCCTGAGTAGCTGGGACTATAGGCATGTGCGACCATGCCTGGCTAAATTTTAAAAAATATTTTTTAGAAACAGAGTCTCACTATGTTGCCCAGGCTGGTCTCAAGCTCCTCAGTTTCCTGAGTAGCTGGGATTACAGGTATGAACCACTGTTCATGGCTGTCATGGCTGTTTTTTCTTTTTAATTTTCAATTAAAATATATACCAAATGAAAAGTGCACAAACTGTAAACGTACAGATTGATGAATTTTCACAAAGGGAATGCACTCACATAACTACCACCCAAATCAAGAAATTGAATACTGCCAAATTTCCAGTATCCCCCCTCCCAATCCCTACCTGCTTTCTCCTCCAATTGACTCTCTTGACTTATAATGCAATCGATGACTTTTGCCTGTTTCTGAATTCTATATAAGGAGAATCATATAGCATATCCTTTTTGTATCTGGCCTCTTTTGCTTAGCAGGATATTTGCAAGATTTATCCACATGGTTATGAATAGTAATAGTTTATTGATTTACATTCTTATATAGTATGAATATATATCACAGTTTATCCCTGCTGCTATTCATGGACATTTTGGTTGTTTTACAGTTTTAAAAAATTATATTTTAAATTTCATTTTCAACTTTGTATACTGTTAAATTACCAAACAATAAACTACTTAAGAACATAACCTAAATATTTTGGTTAACTACATTCTGGAGCAGAAAGGCATTAATGTTAGTCTTAGGTGGCAATGAGCTTCACAGAGACACACAAAGAGAAAGCAAAGTGAAGAACAAGGCAATCTCTCCCTATTTATGGCATGGCAAAGTGATTCAGAATGCGTTCGCTATTTCTATAGATAACTTTTCTAAAGTATAATGTGGGAAAATTTAATGTTGCAATTTGTGAAAACAAGAATTATCAGACTGTCACATTTCAATGACTTAAGTAGCCAAACCATACATCAAGCTTGTCTAACCCATGGCCGGTGGCCACCATATGGCCCAGGATGGCTTTGCACGTGGCCCAACACAAAGTTGTCAACTTTCTTAAAACATTATGAAGGGCTGGGCGCGGTGGCTTATGCCTGTAATCCCTACACTTTGGGAGGCTGAGGTGGGTGGATCACGTGAAGTCAGGAGTTTGGAACCACCCCAGCCAACATGGTGAAACCCCATCTCTACCAAAAATACAAAAAGTTATCCAGGCATGGTGGCATGCACCTGTAATCCCAGCTACTCAGGAGGCTGAGTCAGGAGAATTGCTTGAACCTGGGAGGCAGAGGTTGCAGTGAGCTGAGATAATGCCACTGCACTCCAGCCTGGGTGACAGAGCAACACTCCATCTCAAAAAAAAAAAAAAGATTTTTTGGAGTTTTTGTTTTGTTTTGTTTTAAGCTCATCAGCTATTGTTAGTGTTAGTGTATTTTATATGTGGCCCAAGACAATTCTGCTTCTTCCAATGTGGCCCAGGGAAGCCAAAAGATTGGACACACCTGCCATAAATGGAATTACAATGTTGTGCATAAGATATCCTCAAAAGACTGTCATAATATATTTTGTGGAAATAGTTCACTTCATTTCTATGATTAGATGGATTACCAATAATTTATAGTTTATGAGTAATGCTGCAATGAACATTCACCATATGTCCTTTGGTGTACATGTTTGTATTTCTGTTGATTATATACCTAGAATTGGAATTGTTTGGGCATGGGATACATAGATGTTTGGCACTAACAAACAGTTTTCTAAAGTGCTTATACCAGTTTACATCCCCAGGCACAGGTGTTTAAAAAGTTAGCATTGCTCCAGATCTGTGTCAACCATGGTGTTTCCAGTCTTTTAAAATTTTAGCCCTTGTCTGGGCTTAGTGGTTTTACTTCCTATTTCCTTGATGACTTTTGAAGTTGAGCACCTTTCCATATGCTTATTGGCTGTCTGGATAACCCGTTTGGTGAAATTACCTTTTCAAACTCTGGAGCATTTTCCTATTAGATTATCTTTTTCTTATTGATTTTGAACACATTCTTTATGTCTTCTGGACATCAGACCTTAATTGGATACATGAACTATAAATCTCCTCTCTGGTTTTTCTTTCATTTGAATTGATTCTGAGCTGGGCATCAGTCTTTAGGAAGCTGGTGTCTTTCCAGTATGTCCTTATTTCTAGGATGATTAACCCTTTTCAGGGTCTCCAACCAAAGTCTGGAATGTTTATTTACTCAGTTTTTCTACCTTTGTGTTCCCTAAACTGTTCACAGCTGCTTGCATATCAGCAAATGCCACAAAGGAAAACATGTCCCCAAACATTTGGCTCACCTCTTTGTACCACCCTTTCCTTCATGATCTTGAATACTTAGGTTCTTGCAAGGACTTGGGTCTTTGGTCTTCAAACAGATTTTTTGTTTTGTTTTGTTTTTCGTTTAATGTTTTGTTTAATATTTAATGTTTTGAACTTTTCTGGTTGTTACTGGTGGTAGGGTTGGTATGGTTGCGGGTAAAATGTCCACCCTGCCAAAGATATATTCATTTCCTGACCTTCAGAACCTGTGCATATTACCTTAAATGATAAATGAGTGATATTACCTTATGTGGCCCCCCAAAAATGTTATTAAGTTAAGGATCTTGAGAGAAGGTTCCTCTCCTGGATTATATTGGCAGGATCTTGAGAGAAGGTGCTTCTCCTGGATTATCTGGGTAGGATCTTGGAAGAAGGTGCTTCTCCTGGATTATCTGGGTAGGATCTTGGGAGAAGGTCCTTCTCCTGGATTATCTGGATAGGGTCTTGAAAGAAGGTGGCTCTCGTGGATTATCAGGGTAGGATCTGGAGAGAAGGTGCCTCTTCTGGATTATCTGGGTGGACCCTAGGTGCAATCACATATATTCTTATAAGAAAGACGGAGGGAAATTAGACAGACACACAAAGAGAAGGTGAAGTGAAGACCTAGGCAGAGATTAGAGTGTTGTGGCCTGAACCAAGGACCATCTGCAGCCACCAGAAGCTAAAAGGGACAAGGAACAATTTTCCCCTAGAGCCTCTGAAGGGAGTACAGCACTGCTAACATCTGAACTTCAGACTTCTGGCCTACAGAACTGTAAGTGTGATGGTTAATTTTGTGTGTCGGTTTGACTGGGCCACGGGATACCCAGATATCTGGTTAAACATTATTCCTGGGTGTGTCTGTGAGGGTGTTTCTGGAAGAGATGAGCCTGTGAAGGGGTGGACTGAGTAGAGCAGATGGCCCTCACCAATGTGGGTGGGCATCACTCAACCCCTCAGGGCCAGTCCCGATGGAAGAAAAAGGCAAAAGAAGGTTGACTTCTCCCTGCCTGAATCCATGAACTAAGACATCAATCTTCTGCCCTTTGACTAAGACTTACACCATCAGGGCTCCTGGTTCTCAGGCTTTTAGACTCAGACTCAAATTGACACCACTGGTTTTCCTGTGGGAAAAGGGTCTCCAGCTTGCAGGGGTCAGGTTGTGTGACTTAGCTTCCAAAATTGTGTGAGCCAATTTTGGATTTTTTAAAGACAGTCTGTGTTGCTTAGGCTGGAGTGCAGTGGTGTGATCTCAGCTCACTGCAACCTCTGCCTCCTGGGTTCAAGCAGATTCTCCTGCTTCAGCCTCCTGCAAGTAACTGGGCTTACAGGCACCTGCAACCATTCCCAGCTAATTTTTGTATTTTTAGTAGAGATGGAGTTTTGCCATGTTGGCCAGGCTGGTCTCAAACTCCTGGCCTCAAATGATCCACCCATCTTGGCCTCCCAAAATGCTGGGATTACAGGTGTGAACCACTGTGCCTGGCCTCATTCTAGATTTTCAATACCCATATCTATCTGTATATCTCCTTTTGTTCTGTTTCTCTGGAGGACCCTAATAACAGAATAAATTTATTTTTGGTTATTATTATTATTGTTTTTTTTTTTGAGACAGCACTTTACTCTGTCACCCAGGCTGGAGTGCAGTGGCACAATCATAGCGTACCGCAGCTTTGATATCTCTGGCCCAAGCGATCCTCCCCGCTTAGCCTCCTGAGTAGCTGAGACTATAGGTGCATACTACCAAAACAAGCTAATTTTTCTGATTTTTAGTATAGATGGGGTCTCACTGTGTTGCCCATGCTGGTCTCGAATTCCTGGGCTTGAGTTGTCCTCCCGCCTTGCACTCCCAAAGTGCTTGCGTTACAGGCATAAGCCACCACACCTGGCCAGATTTCTGTTTTAAGCCACCATGTTTGTGTAATTTGTTACAGCAGCCACAGGAAACCTATACAGTTGGTCTGACATAAATTAATTTGTCTGTAACATTTTAAAATGAATAGTAGTTTAATAATTTTGTTGCATTGTTTCTAAATTTTACTTGCTATTTCAGAATGAATTGGTAGAATGCAATTTTTTCTTTATAGAGGTGATAGGTGTGTCATTTTTAATACATTGTGAAAAGGCACATAATAGAATAGACTTTGGGCTCTTTTATTGTAATAATGAACTCAAGAAACTCATTTGATGTTATTCTGGTAGGTTGAAGTTTGTGCCCATTGTTAGTTTTCCTTGTTGTAGTATAGTCTTGTGTTTGTCAAAAGAAGTTGTTGAGATACTTGTTAAAAACATAAGAGTGGGGAAAAAAATGTAATGGAACCTTTATAGATGAAAAAATTGGATCTATAGTCCATATAGATTGTTTAATCAACATAATCATTATTATAATTTCCAAGAAAAACTTGATAGTTATGTTTATTCTGACCACGTGTAACCTGTCAGTGGGGATACTTTTTAAAAGAGAAAACTATCTTGTCCTTGTGACAGTTAATTGCTAAACACAGTAGATGCACAGAAACTCAGCTGTTGTTTTCCTGAGGGGGTCTGTGATATTTAATGGGATGGGAGTAGCCACTGTCACATCAGCAGGTCATGGGATCTTACCAGTCATAGCCCCTGTAACAGTTGCTTGACTTTTTTGGATATACACTTCTCTGCAAGCCCTTCAGAGCAAAGTCAATGTTTTTATGTATTCACGGATTCATTCAATAGTTATTACTCCCTTACCTTGTAGCAGGTGCTATGCCGGGTACTGAAGATACTTCAAACAGCAAAAACTGACATGGTTCCTGTTTTCATGGTGTCTAGTGGGAAACAAACAACCAAAATAATCATAAAAATAAGTATCTTATGACAAACACAGATAAATGATCTGAATGAAAGGAACAGACATGAGTCCATGAGAACTTGGAACAATAGAGCTTGACCTAAACTGGGGGATTAGGAAAGCTTCCCTGAAGAAGAAATGATGAACTGATGAGTAGGCTTTGACTGGCAGGAGCAGTGGGGAGGGATTAAGCATTTCAGGCAGACAAATCAGCTCACACAGAGTCATATGATGCAAAAAAAAAAAAAAAAAAAAAAACCGCATAGCACCGATGAGGAATTGAAGAAAGGCCAAATGGGACCAATGCCCAGAGAGTTAAGAGATGTGTTGAGAGAGGTGACTCTAGGAGGGTGGCTCCATGCAGAACCTTTTCAGTCAAGCCAGAGGTCTGATCTTTATCCTAGAGCAATGAAGATCTATATTAGTTTTCTAGGGCTGCCATTACAAAATGCCACAGACTGGATGGCTTAAACAACAAACAGAAATGTATTGTTTCACACTCCCAGAGGCTAAAAATCCAAGATCAATGTGTCCACAGGATTGGTTTCTTCTGAGGCTTCTCTCCTCAGCTTACAGATGGCCACCTTCCTCCTGTGTTCTCATGTGGCTTTATCTCTGTGCACCTACATCTCTGGTGTCTCTTCTAAGGATACCAGTCCTACTGGATTACAGCCTCACCTTTATGACCTCATTTAACCTTAATTACCTCTTTAAAGACCCTCTCTCCAAGGATAGTCACATTCTGGATACTGGGGGTTTGGGCTTTAACATGAATTTTGGAGGGAGACACAATTCAGTCTATTAACAGAAGCTATTAAAGATTTTTAAGCAAGGGAGATACTGGCTGTAATTTACAGATTGAGAATATCATCCTGGTCGTACTGCAGAGAAAAGATCAGAAGGAGCCAAAGTCGATTCAGGATGGTTAGTTGGGAATCTACTGCAGAAGCCCAGGTAAGGCACAATACCAGTTGGGATTTTGGCATGGTAGTATAGATGGATGGGAGAGAGATTTAGGAAGCAAAATCAGCACGATGCAGTGATGGATTGAAGCATTCAATAGAAGGAATGGGAGAAAGGAGGTTTCAAGATCGATTCCAAGTTTTTTGACTTGCACAGTTGCAATAAGAAACACTGGAGAAGACTGGGTTGGAGACAGATGAGTTTGGTCTTAGATCTGAGTCTTAGATCTAAGATGAGGTGCTGCTTTCAAGACATCCATATGGAAATAAGTAGGCAGTTGGCTATTTGAGCCAGGAGTTTGGAGGAGAGATTTGAAATATGGATATGAATTTGAGAGGCTTGGGCCTACAGATAGTAACAGCAGCTAGTGTACTTCCTGGCATATTTTAAATTCTTGATAAATGTCTTTTGAATTAAAATTGTGGTCTACACTGTTTCTTTACATGAACTGGAGCAGAGTTTAAAGATAGTTCATAATCATCTCTTTAGAAATGCTGTCTGTTGAAGAACATAGTAGAATGCATCTCCAACTAAACAAATTATTCTTCAGATCGTAGCATAGTGTGTAGGTAATTTTCTTTTCTAGTAAGAATTTTGGAAAGAGGTTGGAAAATGAACTCAAGTTATGAGACTCTGGAAATTTGGTACCTCTTTTCATTTTCTTTTCTTTTTTGAGACAGGATCTCGCTCTGTCCCTCAGGCTTGGGTGCAGTGGCACAATCACGGCTCACTTGCAGCCTTACCCTCCAGGCTCGATCCTCGTACTTTAGCCTCCCACATACTTGGGACTACAGGCATGTACCACCATGCCTGGCTAATTTTTAAATTTTTTTATAAAGATGGGGTCTCGGCCGGGCACGGTGGCTCAAGCCTGTAATCCCAGCACTTTGGGAGGCCGAGACGGGCGGATCACCAGGTCAGGAGATCGAGACCATCCTGGCTAACACGGTGAAACCCCGTCTCTACTAAAAAATACAAAAATTGCTGGGCGAGGTGGCGGGCGCCTGTAGTCCCAGCTATTTGGGAGGCTGAGGCAGGAGAATGGCGTAAACCCGGGAGGCGGAGCTTGCAGTGAGCTGAGATCCGGCCACTGCACTCCAGCCTGGGTGACAGAGCAAGACTCCGTCTCAAAAAAATAAATAAATAAATAAATAAAGATGGGGTCTCACCATGTTGCCCAGACTGATCTTGAACTCCTGGACTCAAGTCATCCTCTCACCTTGGCCTCCCAAAGTGTTGGTTTTACAGGCGTGAACCACTGCACTCAGCAGCCTCTTTTTCATTTTTGCAAAAGCCCTGCAGCCTACAGCTGTCTAATCGGTTACATAGCCTCCTATTATCGTCAGGCAGTTACCTCCATGGATGCCTGAACAGAAGTGTGCTGCAAATGTGTCAGCATCACAACAAACAGCAGAGACTCAAAAGATGTGTTAGCAATTACCACAGCTAAACTACAGAGAATGAGAAAGATAGGGGCCCATGGTCTTATCAAAATGGTCTTCTGGGAGTTCACATCACTGTTTCCTGGATTATTAATGGCTTTGGCTGAGCCAGGTGGGATGCGGTGTTCAGATGGCCAGATGAGCTAAGAAGTATCCCTCGGACTTTGGATCCTAGGCTGCAGAGTGGAAGAAGTATGCAAACCTAGCCATTCTTGTTTCATGTGAACAAAAAGGGTGCATGTTTTAAAAAGACAGCCAATAATATTGGCTTTAATTGTGATAGTAGTTGCTGTTTGTTTTGTCCTAGCATAGAACAGTAGGAATGTAGGTACAGGAAAAAATGGCACAATAAATATCTGTCTTGGGCTGGGCATGGTGGCTCACACTTGTAATCCCAGCACATGCTCCTATAGTCCTAGCTCTCTGGGAGGCTGAGGTGGGAGGATCATTTGAGCCTGGGAGGCCGAGTCTTCAGTGATCCATGACTGTGCTACTGCATTCCAGCCTGGGTGACAGAGCAAGACCATGTCTAAAAAAGAAAAATAGTCTGTCTTCCCACATTCTCTTATTTTAGAATGGAATTTTAAAAGAATTGCAGGAAATAACATACTGAGAAATAGATTTAATGTTGCCCTGTTAGTCACAGCTTCATTTTAAAATAAGTATTAAAACTCAATACTGATTTGAGTATCCACCATGTGTCAACCTGACACATGTCAAGCTTCCGTGGTCCTTGCCCTCACAGTGCCCACAGTCCAGCCTAGGAGATGCCCCTTAACCAGTGATTACAGGTCTGATCAGAGTAATGAAAAGAACCCTATAAGTTACTGAGTGGATTTACCTGGACTAGCATGTCAGGGAAGGCCTCTCTGGGGAGGTATCATCTGGACTCAGGGTTCAGAGATGAGTGAGAATTAAAGAGATGGAGGAACCAGCATGCTGACATGCCAGGACTCAGGAATGTGGCAAGCCCCCCCGACATGAGGCTGGAGTGAAGGGACCAGCTGACACCCAACCATGTTAAGAATTGTGAATTTTATCCTAAGGGCAACAAATATGCTGGGAAACTTTCTAAGAATGGGAGTGACATAATCAGATTTATGTTTTTAAAAGAGAACTATGGCCTCAATGAGAAGAAGCCACAGAAGATGCAACAAGTCCAGTTGTGGTACTTACTAATCTAGGGGAGAGGTGAGAGGTGACATTTTAGATTAGGGCAGAGAATAGGGGCCTGGACTAGAGTGGTAGCAGTGGGCTGGAGAGAATTGGATAGATCAGGTCTGTTTTCCTTTGTAAAAATGTTTTTTTCCTTATTATATAAATAATATTTTTTATTATAGAAGACCTTGAGAAAATATGAGTCCAAATATAAGTCTCCAGTTCCATCTCCCAGGGAATAGCATTATTTATTTATGTTGTAATCCTATTAGTCTCTCTTCTGTGCATTTGTAATATTCATTTTTAAAACAAAATTTGAATATTGACAATTATATGTACATTATTTTATAACCTATACTTTGAATAACATCCTTTTAAGCTTCCAATATAAATTCTCTGGCCTGTGTTGACAGTTGAAATGCCTTGGTGTCAACTTGTAGATCTCCCCAGGAAGAGCTCCTTGGCAGTGTATATACATAAACCTGAGGCCTGTTTTCAGTTTGCTCATTATGGTCCCATCATGGATGAGACTTATCAGGGGAGAATTCTCTAGCTAATTCTGAATCTAGTTAACTTCTGGCTGCAAGAATGTCTACATGATATGTTGGCATCCAAGCCATGGGAGAAGGGTCCCTGGCAGATGCTTTATTGAAGTTCTAGTCCCCAACCCCTGCTGTAGGGCAGGCAACTGTTAAGGGCTTTTTGAGGCTGTTGCTGGGGCTTATGAGATGCTTAAGGAGCTCAACTGCATCTCGGAATGGTCAGAGTAAAAGAGTGTCATAGAATGAACTGCCAAATGGCTTTCTGTAGAGCTGAGATAGAAGTGCTTCCTCAAAACCTGCTAAAGGGGAGATTAAGAAATGAAATTTGATTGGGGATGTCATCTTGAAACAGTGTGATGACCCTTCTTGACAGGCCAAAAAATAAACCACTACTCTTCTAAATTGGGAATTACGTGCCAGCCCTGTTTCGTTTGTCTAGTTCACTTTGACAGTGATTTAGTTAAGCTTTGCCAAATCCATGGGAGAGGTTTTAGCTTCCTGGGTCAGCAGTTTACACCTGTGGCCTGGAAAGTTTTTCTAAGGCAGCCCCAGAAAATTTAGGGAATAACATCTCTTGATTTTAGAGAAATTTACCATAGAATTTGTTTATTTTCTTCCAGAGTAGATGAGGAGGAAGAGTCTCATAGCCTTGTGCCCTACCCATTTGGATTTGCACTCTTCCTGGTCTCAAGCATCTGACCCCAACGACTAGAGCATAAAGAGAGAAGGGATTAAATCTAGCATCCCAAAGCCCTACCTCAATCCTCCTGAGACCCAGCCTCCAGTATGTCAGGGAAGCACAGGTGCAGGCACTGGGGATTGCTCCAGGTCACAGGCATTCCTAGGTGTTGATGCGGAGATGATATATATTCTGTGCCCTGGGTCAGCCTACGTGAGGTGGAGACAGCAGATTCCCTTCTGAGAGCTGGAGCAGCCTCTTCAGTCTGTTTTATTCTCACTTAACAAATCTGCAAAGGTGTTAATGTGTGCCAAAGTGTAATGGGTTGTAGGCCTCAGAAAAGGGTGTTTAAGGAGCTATGGCACTATCAACTCTCAGTTTTGCATTTGACAAGATTAGCATCTTCCCTTTTTTGTTCTGAAGGCTGTTTGCTTCTTTGCATTGGTAAGTGGCTACCTTCATGGGAGAGGCCAGGGATGGATGGCCAGCTCTTAGTGAATGAAAGGAGGGAATTTGCCTCCAAAGACTGTCATGCAAAAGAACTAAAGATGTTGAAGAAGGCTTTTTCTGTTATTGGTCTAGCTTATAGTTGGAGGACCTTCTGGCTCTTTTGTTGTGGGCAGTGAACTTTTTCTAAGAGTAGCTCAGAAGTACTGATCTGTGGCTAGAAGGGGACAATTCTTTTTTTTTTTTTTTTTTTTTTGAGACAGAGTCTTGCTCTGTCACCCGGGCTGGAGTGGAGTGCAGTGGCCGGATCTCAGCTCACTGCAAGCTCTGCCTCCCGGGTTTACGCCATTCTCCTGCCTCAGCCTCCGGAGTAGCTGGGACTACAGGCACCTGCCACCTCGCCTGGCTAGTTTTTTGTATTTTTAGTAGAGATGGGGTTTCACCGTGTTGGCCAGGATGGTCTCGATCTCCTGACCTCGTGATCCGCCCATCTCGGCCTCCCAAAGTGCTGGGATTACAGGCTTGAGCCACTGCACCCGGTGAAGGGGACAATTCTTTATGTGTTTATCCTATTGATAACTCGTTCTTCTCTTGCCTAGAGAAGAGCTTTATTTAGTGCCCTTCTGGATCTAGAATTCAGTTTTTACCAAAAGTCCAGTATTTCTTTGGTTCTTTGCCCCAAGTACCCATAGTGATGCTGAGAAAGATTTGCTATAGTAGAATTTGTGGCATGCCCAGGCCGCCAGCCTCATACTTCTCGGTGCTCAGTTTCTTTAGTAGGTGGAACATTTATTTATTCACAATCCCTTAGGACACTACTGTGTTATGTGCTAAACCTGCAGAAATGGATATGTTGAAGCCACTACCCTCAAGGAGTTTGTAGCATGAATAAATCTTTTTTGTCAGCATTTGTAATCTAGTGTCAAAGAATAATCCTAATAGCAAATTGTCTACCACCATCTGATAACAGTGCAGTCCGTTTGGCTACCAAACATGTTTCTGTAATAAGTTGAACTCATATGCAATTGGCTAAAAGGTGAATGATGTCAGTTCTTATATGGTTTTCACCCCAGGCCGGGAGAGCCAGACTGGCAGGAATAGAACGATAACCTTTGGCAGGAAAGGAAAGGGCCCTCAGCTCAGTGTTCGCAACCACAGGAGCTCTTTCTGCTGTTTTGTTTTTTTTCCTCTTGATAATTTTCTTTTTATTTTATTTCAGTAGCTTTTTGGGAACAGGTGGGTATTTGGTTACAAGGATAAGTTCTTTGGTGATTCCTGAGATTTTGATGCACCCGTCACCCAAGCAGTGTACACTGCACCCAATGTGTAGTCCTTTATCCCTCACCCCCCTTCACCTTTCCCCCAAGTCCCCAAAGTCCATTATATTATTCTTACATCTTTGTGTCCTTAGCTCCCACTTACAAGTGAGAACTAACGATACTTGCTTTTCCAATCCTGAGTTACTTTGCTTAGAATAATGGTTTCCTACTCTATCCAGATTGCTGAGAATGCCATTATTTCGTTTCTTACTCAGTCATAAAAGGGAACAAAATAATGGCATTCGCAGCAACTGGGATGGAGTTGTATTCAGTATTTTATGGCCAACTAGTATTCAGTCATAAAAAGGAATGAAATAATGTGGCATATATACCACATTTTTTTTAATCCACATGTTGATTGATGGGCATTTAGGCTGGTTTCATATTTTTGCAATTGTGAATTGTGGGGCTATAAACATGCATATGCAAGTGTCTTTTTCGTATAATGACTTCTTTTTCTTTGGGCAGATATCCAATAGTGGGATTGCTGGATCAAATAGCAGTTCAACTTTTATTTCTTGAAGGAATCTCCACACTCTTTTCCATAGTGGTTGTATTAGTTTACTTTCCACCAGTAGCGTAAAAGTGTTCCCTTTTCTTCACATCCATGCCAACATCAATTTTTTTTTTTAAATTTTTAAATTATAGCCATTCTTGCAGGAGTAAGGTGGTGTCTGATTATGGTTTTAGTTTGCATTTCCCTGCAAATTAGTGATGTTGAGTCTGCTCTGTTTTAAGAAAATTAGGCTGGGTGCGATGACTCACGCCTGTAATCCCAGCATTTTGGGAGGCTGAGACTGGCGATCACTTGAGGTCAGGAGTTCAAGACCAGCCTGACCAATATGATGAAACCTTGTCTCTACTAAAAACAGAAAAATTAGCTGGGTCTGGTGGCACACACCTGTAGTCCCAGCTACTAGGAACACTGAGGCAGGAGAATCACTTGAACCTGGGAGGCGGAGGTTGCAGTGAGTTGAGATTGTGCCACTGCACTCCAGCCTGGGCGACAGAGCAAGATTGTATCCCAGAAAAAAAAAAAAAGAAAGAAAAGAAAATGAGTCCCTGTGCCCAGTCTCCCTCCCTAAAGACCTGCATCCCTGGCCTTGAGGGCTCTCAGATGGCAGCAAGTTGCACTTTCTCCTGCTTGTTTCTCACTGGGAATCTAGCATTTCCATGCTGTTGTTTTTGTACATTTAAAATATATCCTGTGGCATCCTCTTGCTCCTGTTGTCCAGAAGACCACCAGGATGGCTAATTATGAAAGGATTATTGGCAATACTGTCAGTATACCAACCAGGAAGAGATAGCCTCTGGCATGGACCGAAGGTGTTCTCTTTTTGCATAGGGAAGGGGCAGGTTGGGTTTTATGCTTCACTGGGCATGTATCACAGAATAGAGTCATACATATTCAGCAGGTTTGGGGGAAAAGCTATACATAGTTAAGGGAGTCCAGCACATGAACAATGAGTAAACATGTAACATACATCCCATGTTCACTTTGGGGTGGGATTTGAACATTAAAGCAAAGTGGAATTTGGCTCTCTGTGTAAAGGTGAACTATAGGCCACAAAACACCGTCTCTGTAAGCTGGTCAAAACTGGCTTGAGGTCTGCAGTGGTTTATCAGGAAAGAATGTATGTAAGGCCCGTTCTCTGTCCAATTGGAGTTGTAGTGGTCTGGGTTGTAAATCAGAGTTAGGAAGACAATTGTCTGATAGCTCCTACTTTTAGGGAGTTTGGCAAGAGCGTGGTTTTTCTTGTAGCCGTAGGAATTTAGGAATTCAGGGCTATGCCCGCCAAGCCCTGAACCCTCTACCTTCTGCCAATGGGTAACTTTTGTTTCCTTAACCTTAGCGTTTGTCTTAGTTCATACAGAGACATCTATTTTGGTTTCTCAGATCACACTGCCATGAGCTGCTGGCTTGCTTGTGAGGTACCAATTATGTGTGTACACACCCTCTGGT
Source organism: Colobus angolensis palliatus (assembly GCF_000951035.1). NCBI lineage: Eukaryota > Metazoa > Chordata > Mammalia > Primates > Cercopithecidae > Colobus > Colobus angolensis. The sequence goes on from NW_012115189.1 coordinate 3,735,877, forward strand.
TGCCAGGGGCTTTTAATGGTCCAGAATGGTCTGAATAGTCTACCTCATCCAATTTCCCCATAATCTCTGGTGCTGACATTCAGGGAGCCACAACAATTGAACATTCATGAACCAAAGAGGTGGCAGTTTGAGCCTTCCATTCCCTCCTTCAGCCTTGCTCCTACACCTTTTCATCTACGAACTCTCAAGAAAGAGAGAGTAACAGCAGCTGTTAGCCCACAGTAGTCCTGTTGGCAGACTCTAAAATGTGGCTCCTCAAATTGCAGCCCTGGCCTGAGCTGGGGAGAGTACCTAGTGGAACTCTGCCCGTTTCACAGTGGTTCAGATCTGCAAGAAATGTATGTCCTGTTTACCATTTCCTGATGGGCATGGGGTGAGGACTCCTAAACTATGGTATTAGGGTTTTCCAAGAAACAGCATCGATAGGACATACAGATAGAAATTTGTTTTAAGGTAGTGGCTCACACAGTTATGGAAACCGATAAGTCCTGTGATCTGCCATCTGCACGCTGGAGACCCAGGAAAACCAATGGTATAGATCTGAAGGCCTGAGGGCCAGGGAGCCTGGGGTGTAGCTTCCAATCCAAGTCTGAAGGCCTGAAAACCAGAAGAGCCAAGGGCAGGAGAAAATTCCCAGCTCAACTGCCAGGGAGACTTCAGCCTTCAAGCGACCCTGCCACCTTGGCCTTTTTGTTTTGTTCAGGCCCTCAACAGGTTGGATGATGCACACCTACATTGGGGAGGGCAATCTGCTTTATTAAGTCCAACAAATCAAATGCTAGTATCTTCCAGAAACATCCTTACACACATACCCATATGTAGTGTTTAACCAGATATCTGGGCATCCCTTACCCCTGTTGAGTTCACTCATAAAATTAACCATCATAGGCATAGGTATATGTTGGAAATACAGCAGGTTCGGTTTCAGACCACTGCATTAAGCAAATATTGCAATAGAACTAGTCACAGACATTTTTGGTTTCCCAGTGTATATAAAAGTTATGTTTATATTATACTGTAGTCCATTAAGTATGCAAAAGAATTTTGTCTAAAAGAACAGTGTGTATACCATAATTTAAAAATACTTTTAGTCAGGCACAGTGGCTCACACTTGTAATCCCAGCACTTTGGGACATGAGGAGGGTGGATCACCTGATGTCAGGAGTTCAAGACCAACCTGGCCAACATCTCTACTAAAAATACAAAAAATAGCTGGGCACGTTGGCACCTGTAACCCCATCTACTTGGGAGGCTGAAGCAGGAGAATCACTTGAACCCAGGAGGCATAAGTTGCAGTAAGCTGAGATCGCTCCACTGCCCTCCAGCCTAGGTAACTGAGCAAGACAGCGAGACTCATCTCAAAACAAAAACAGAATCAAACAAACCGAGAAAAAAACCCCAAAACTTTTGCTGAAAATGCTGATGATCATTTAAGCCTTCAGTGAGTTGCAGTCTTTTTGCTGGTGGAGGTCTTGCCTCAGTGTTGATGACTGCTGACTAATCAGAGTGGTGGTTACTAAAAAGGTTGGGTGGCTCTGGCAATTTTTTTTGTTTTGTTTTGTTTTTTGACAGAGTCTTGCTCTGTCACTCAGGCTGGAGTGTGATAGCACAATCACAGCTCACTGTAACCTCTGACTCCCAGGCTCCAGTGCTCCTCCCACTTCAGCCTCCAAAATATCTGGGACTGTGGGTACACACCACAATGCCTGGCTAATTTTTTAATTTTTTGGTGGCAACAAGGTCTCACTATGTTGCCCAAGCTGCTCTTGAACTTCTGGGTTCAAGCAATCCTCCTGCCTCAGCCCCACAAAGTGCTGGAATTATAGGCTTGAGCCCCACCGTACCCAGCCAGTTTCTTAAAGTCAGGCGACAGTGAGTTTACCAGATCAATTGACTCTTCTTTCACAAAAGATTTCTCTGTAGCATGTGATGCTGTTTGATAGCACTTTACTCACAGTAGAACTTCTTTCAAAATTGGAGTCAGTTTTCTCAAATCCTCTTACTGCCTTGTCAAATACATTTTGGTACTATTCTCAATTTTTTTGTTGTCATTTTAACAATATTCACAGCATCTTCACCAAGAATAGATTTCATCTCAAGAAACCACTTTCTTTGCTTATCCGTAAGAAGGAACTCTTCATTCATTCAAGTTTCATCATGAGATTATAGCAAGTCAGTCACATAGAAGTCTTCAGGCTCCACTTCTAATTCTAATTCTCTTGCTGTTTCTACCACAAAGTAAGTTATTTCTTCCACTGAAGTCTTGAACCTCTCAAAGTAATCCATGAGGGTTAGAATCAACTTCTTCCAAACTCCTGTTAATGTTATTTTGACCTTTTCCGGTGAATCATGAATGTTCCTAATAGCATCTAGAATGTGAAGCCTTTCCAGAAGGTTTTCCATTTACTTTCCCCAGATCCATCAGAGCAGTCACTTACTATGGCAGCTATGGCCCTACAAAATGTATTAAGACTTGAAAATAGAAATTAACTCCTTGATCCATGGGCTGCAGGATGGATGTTTTGTTTAGTAGGCATGAAAACAACACTGATCTTTTTGTACATCTCCATCAAAGCTCTTAGGTAACCAGGTGCATTATCAGTGAGCAGTAATATTTGGAAGGCAATCTTGTTCTCTGAGCAGTAGGTCTCAACAATGGACTTGAAATATTCAGTAAGCCGTGATGTAAACAGATGTGCTGTCATCTGGCCTTTGTTGTTCCATTTATGGAGTACAGGCAGAGTAGAATTAGCATAATTTGAAAGGGCCCTAGGATTGACACATCAGCATTCACTTCAGTTAAAGTTGCCAGCTGCATTAGCCCCTAGCAAGAGAGTCACCCTGTCCTTTGAAACTTTGAAGCCAGGTATTTACTTCCCTCTAGCTATGAAAGTCTTAGATGGAATCTTCTTCCAGTAGAAAGCTGAAACACTGAAAATCTGTTTTTGGTATAGCCACCATCATCAATTGTCTTAGCTAGATTTTCTCTTCTTAGATAACTTACTATAACTTCTACATCAGCACTTGCTGCTTCACCTCACACTTACAGTTATGAAAGATGATTCCTTTCCTTCAACCTCATGAACCAGCCTCTGCTAGCTTTAGACTTTTCTTCTGCAGCTTCCTCACCTCTCAGCCTTTGTAAAACTGAAGAGAGTTAGGGCTGTGCTCTGGATTAGGTTTGGTTTAACGGAATGTTGTGTCTGATTTGATCTTCTATCCAGACTAAACATTCTCCATATCAGCAATAAAGCTGTTTCATTTTATTAGTCATGTGTTCACTGGAGCAGCACTTTTAATTTCCTTTAAGAACTTGTCCTTTGCATTCACAACTTGGCTAACTGGTGTTAGTGGCCTAGCTTTTGGCCTTTCTCAGCTTTGACTTGCCTTCCTTATTAAGCGTAATCATTTCTAGCTTTTAATTTAAAGTGAGAGACATGAGACTTGTCCTTTTACTTAGAGGCCATTGTACGGTTATCAGTTGGCCTAATTTTGATTTTGTTGTGTCTCAGTGAATAGGGAGGCCCAAGGAGAGGGAGAGAGAAGGGGAACCATGGGTCGGTGGAGCAGTCAGAGCACACATAACATTTACCAATTAAGTTTGCCGTTTTACATGGTGTGGTTCGAGGTACCCCAAAACAATTACAATAGTAACATAAAAGATCACAGAGCGCCACAGCAAATATAATAATAGCAAAACAGTTTGAGGGCTGAGCATGGTGGTTCATGTCTGTAATCCTAGCACTTGGGGAGGCCGAGGTGGGCGGATCACTTGAGCCTGGGAGTTCAAGACTAGCCTGGACAACGTGGTGAAATCCTGCCTATACAAAAAAGTACAAAAATTAGTTGGGCATGGTTATGTGCACTGGTATTCCCAGCAACTTGAGAGGCTTACCTGGGAGGATCGCTTGAGCCCAGGAGGTTGAGGCTGCAGTGAGCTGTGATTGCGCCACTACACTCCAGCCTGGGCAACAGAGTGAGACCCTGTCTCAGAAAAAAAAAAAAAAAGTTTGAATATTGCAAGAATTAGCAAAATGTATGACATGGACATGAAGTGAGCACATGTCGTTGGAAAAAATGGTGCCGATACGACTTGCTCAAGGCAAGGTTGCCACAAACCTTCCATTTGTTTGAGAAAAAAAATCTGTGAAGCACAACAGAGTGAAGTGCCATAAAATGAGACGTGCCCAAATCTTATCGGTTAGGGAAGGGGAAGTAGATCACTGTTTTGGAAGCTTTTTTGTTTGGCCTCATTCTGTGGTGACCTTAAGTGAGTAAAAACACTCTTTCAGTGGCAACTGGGAGTTAAGTAGCACAGTTTGCCAGTATCACTGGACCTTTGGGTGGCCCACACTACCACCTTGTCTCTCCTCACTCCTTGTATTAAGATTCTCCCACAAAAAAGGCCAATAGGTTGTGTGTATATAGAGAAAAAGATTTAGTAGAAAGGAAAGAATTGGCTCATGCCATATGGAGACTGGTGAATCCAAAATCCGTAGGGTGGGTTGGCAAGCTGGAAACCCAGAAGAGTCAGTGGTGCAGTTTGAGTCCTAAGGACAACAGGCTGGAGACCTGAGAGAGCTGATGCTGTGGTTCAAGACAGACTGTCTGTTGTAGAACCAACCAGGAAGAGCCAATGTTGTGGATGAGGTCTGAAGTCAGTCTGCTGGAAAATTATCTCTTGCTTGGGAGAGGCTGGTCTTTTTGTGCTGTTCAGGCCTTCGACTGAATGGATGAGGCCTGCACACATTATGGAACCAATCTGCTTTATTCAGTCTTTCAATTTAAATATTAATCTCATCCAAAAACACTTTCACAGAAATACCCAGAATCATGTTTAACCAAATATCAGGGCACCCTGTGGCTCAGCCAAGTTGACATTATTAATCATCACCTCCCTCTTTTGCTTTTTGTTGTCTGTTTATACTGGACCTCTCCTAGCTTTTATAATATGTTACACTAGTTCTGAACTCTGGGCTTTGTACATGCTATTTATTCCATCTGGAGTGCTTTTTCATCTGGCTCATTCTAATTCACCTATCAGCTGAAATTCCCCTTTCTTACAGGGCACTTCCCAAATTTCCCTGGCTAGGTTCATTCCCTCTGATATATGTCTCCAGAGCACACTACACTTTCCTTAATAACACATATCACAATTAGTGTTCCTTGTTCATTGTCAGCCTTTCCCCCTAGACTTTAAGTTCCATGAGGGAAGGGAGCTTATCTGTTTTGTTGTTACATGCCTGGCACTTCGCGGCTGCTCAAAGATCATTCACTGAATGAAACAATGTATTGAAAGCTTACGAGATACTAGATTGATTTTTTTTTTTTTTTTGAGATGGGATCTCATTCTGTCACCCAAGTTGGAGTGCAGTGGCATGATCTTGGCTCACTTCAACCTTCACCTCCCAGGCTCAAGCCATCCTCCCACCTCAGCCTCCTGAGTAGCTAGGATCACAGGCATGTGCCACCATGTCCAGCTGATTTTTTTGTGTTTTTCCTTTTTTTTTTTTTTTTGAGATGGAGTCTTGCTCTGTTGCCCAGGCTGGAGCCAGTGGTGTGATCTCAGCTCACTACAACCTCCACCTTTCAGATTCAAACGATTGTCCTGCCTCAGCCTCCTGAGTAGCTGGGATTACAGGCACGTGCCACCACGCTCGTCTAATATTTTTTGTATTTTTAGTAGAGACGGGGTTTCACCATGTTGGTCAGGCTATTCTCAAACTCCTGACCTTGTGATCTACCTACCCTCCTCGGCCTCCCAAAGTGCTGGGATTACAGGCGTGAGCCACTGCGCCTGGCCGCTTTTTGTATTTTTTATAGAGATGGGATTTTGCCGTGTTGTCCATAGACTCTTGACATATGTAAATACTGTGATCTTCATTTTTATAGACTGAAGCCCAGAGAGGTTAGGACTTGTCCAAGGTCATGTAGTCATATAAAAGCTGGGCTTTAAATAAAATAATAATGAGTGTAACCATGGAGTCAGGCATTATCCTATTTATTTGACAACTTGCAGCAACCCAATGAGATAAGTAGCCTTTGGATGCCCCACAATATTCTCTGCCTCCTGGTAGTCACACCATAGGAGCCATTTCCGTCTCTCAAGAGTCTGGTATCTGGACCTGGTACCTTCTTCACTCTGTAGTCTGGACCATCTTCAGTACTTTTTCCCTCTGCCCCAGTAAATGGGAGCAAGATAGCAAGGTTGCTGGCTAAGCAGATACCCAGTTGAGAAGCAGAATGCTGCTCTCCCCTTACTGAAGGTACTCCTGATCTTTACAGGTGCCCCTTTGCCTCCAGCCACCACGAATGAGAGAGAGAGAGAGAGAGAGTGTGTATGTGTGAATGCTTCTCCATGACCATTGTACTCCCCTGAGAGCAACCCTCTCTTCCTGTCTTCCACTTATAGTGACAGTGGGAGCTGGTTGGGGAAGTTGGTTTCTTTGAGTTGGCATCTCTTAGTGACCTGGGGAAGGGGGTGTCTGGCGGTATCTGATCCAATAAAAACATTTGATTTTCTGAAATCCAGTGTATACCTGTATGTTTTGAGGCTGTCTGTCTTCCCAAGGTGACTTGAGAATACGTCTACACACACAGAATATTGGGATGTTGTTTTCTAACTGCCTATTGCATTGTGTTAAATTACAAACTAATTCCCCAGATGATGGGATAAGTTTTTTTTCCTCTGCCAAGTCACAATATTAATAATGCAGCTAAATGTAGCTCTGCTGTAAAACAGTTCAATTTTCAAAGACAATTAGACAATTTTATGGCTGACTTGCTGCATTTGTCTCTAACTAACTCAGTTGATATCATGTTGCCACCCTAAAAGATTCTTGCTGATAGTCAAAGGAGAGATGAGTTGTGGGAAGTACAAAGCTTTTCAATTAATTTATGATCCTGTTAAGTGTAAAGCCTATAATTATCCTGCGGTTGTTGCCTCTACCAAAAAAGAAAAAAAGAATAAAGTAAACCCATCTTATGAAAAAGTTCTTTTCTGAACATAAAAGTGGCATGGGAAAAGAAAAAAAAGCTTGTGCCTCCCCTCCTAAGCATGGGAAGGAATTTTGATTTCTGACTTTCTCCTGGCCAGTGAGTTCATAAAGTGATTTTTTTGTGGATAGGGTGATCATTTAGAACTGTCTTCAGATTCTGTTTTTACTTTCTTGATTAGACATCTCATATCTACTCATCCATTCATCTGTCCATTCATGCAACAAATATTTATAAGTGCTACTGTGCCCAGGGACTATTCCAGGTGCAAGGGTTCAGTGGTGAGCATTAGCAGGGTTCCTGCCCTCTTGGAGCTCTCATGGGGATGAGGGTGAGGGGAGACAAGATACACAGAAGTCAATTAGTCAACCAGGTGAGTTCAAGTGGTGTTGATTGTTGTGCAGAAAATACAGAACTCAGTAATATGATGGCCTGTGGAGTTCAGGGAGAGAGGCAGCTATTCCCTCTCAAACTGCCAGAAATGTTTTGGACTTAGGGAGCTAATGCCTGAGAAAGGCTCCTTATCCCCACCTTCTTATCTGAATTTGCAAGGCGGTGCTGTACACTTCGCAGATAGAAATGGAAACCTCTGCAGAAACCTGGCAAACCATTAGCAGAACTCTTTGGCCTCTCAGCTCAACTTAAGTAGAGCACATAGCTTCTTTGGTGGGGCGGGGAGGAGGGCACGGGGACAGGGGAAGGCATTCAAGGCATTCCAAGTCTTAAGTAAGAGTAAGGTTCTCATTTGCCTCTTTAATCAAGTTCATTAAAAATGGAATGTATATTTAAAACTTCCTTATGATTAACTTAATGTAAGTAACTGTATCTGAATTCCTCCATGATGTCTGAAGGCATCCTGACTTAGGAGAGCGAGAGAAGTGTGCCCCCAGATGATATCAAACTTTGACTTTCATTAAATGTCTGCAAGTAGTAAACCTCAAAGGCCTGTAGTATAAAATGGGATAAAATTTCCAAGAATTAGCCATCCTGGGGAAAAAAAAAAATTTGGTTTGAAACTCTACTACCATAGTCTGCATATTTCCTCAGCCATTGCATTTTGACAGCTGAAACAACAGACTAAAACTGTAGTTTAAAATACAAGCACACACACACACAGATCAGTGCAAAAATACTGTGCTTTTGGTTTCGCCAATAAATATAGAACGTGGTGCACATATGGTGGTTTGGTTGAATTCTTGGCCTGTACCTGGCCATACATAAGACACTTCTCCACTGAGCGGACAGCTCTACAGAGAACTCCTGGCAGTAGTGACCAAGACTTTAGGGCTTTGCTCCATTGACCTCATGCAGGGCAAATTTAAGTCAAAATGTGTTTCACCTGAAAGAATACCACAGCAACTTGACCTGTCCTTGGCCTAATGTGGAAAGTTGATTCCTTCTTGAAGCTAGGGAGGCAGTGTCACACGACAGTTCCAAGCAGTCGCTGTAGAATTAGACCACCTGGGCTCACATCCAGACCCCTCCCACCACTTACCAGTTGTGCAGTCCCGAGTAAGTGGTCTCATTCACTTTCCTCATCTAAAATGTGGGTATAATAGGGCCAATCCCTTGGATTGTTGGAGGATTAAATGAAGACCTTATCACAGGCCAGGTGAGGTGGCTCACACCTGTAATCACAGCACTTTGGGAGGCCGAGGCAGGTGGATTCCTTGAGGCCAGGCATTTGAGACCAGCCTGGCCAACGTGGTGGAAACCCCATCTCTACTAAAATACAAAAATTAGCTGGGCCTGGTGGTGCATGCCTGTAATCCCAGTTACTTGGGAGGCTGAGGCATGAAAATCCCTTGAACCCGGGAAATGGAGGTTGCAGTAAGCTGAGATTGTATCACTGCACTCCAGCCTGGGTGAAGTAGCAAGACTGTCTCAGAAAGAGGAAAAAAAAAATAAAAACCTTACCACAATGTGTGGCCCATAGCAAAAAGCTCAATAAACATTAGCACTCTTTCTGAGTCCACACATATCTTTTCTGGGTTTCATCTGCTTTCCATGTGGGCTGCCTCTGCGCCTTTGTTTTCCCAGCTGCCCTTTCTCGGTCAGGCGGCATGAAAGTATATGCTCAGCAACTGAGGCACTATTGGGAAGAAAGTGTGTGATGCCCTGAACTCAACTCTGCATTGCTTTCAGGCTCAGAGTAGTGGAACATGCTCTCGGTGAAACGCAGTGTGACTGTCCTCTGTGGCCCTGTGTGTGTAGAAGACATGTTTGGCAGTTTGTTAAGGAATGTAGCTGATTCAGTAGGAGTTGTCTCCAAAGGCTTCCCTGTCAGGCTAACTTGAATGTGTGTGTGTGTGTGTGTGTGTGTGTGTGTATGTGTGTCTGTCTGCGCATGCGCCCTCATGAGCACATTGAGACATTGGAAGAGCAAACTGAATGCTCTTCATATTATCTGGGGAGAACCTTGCAAAGCAAGCCAGCAGGCTGGTGGGTCCTTTCTGTTCTGCTCTAAGACATATTGCAAGCCTGGGCAAGGCAGTTGCCTTCTTTTACCTTCATATACTCATCTGGAAATGATTATGATGGGTACAAAGAGACATCTGTTCATTACCACATTATTTGTAACAGAAATAAGCAATTGGAAACAACCTTTGGTTGTTTTGTAAACCTCCCGAGGGGTCCTGGGATTGCAGGTGTGAGCCATCATGCCCAGTCATAGCAGTTTTTTTTTTTTTAAGCAATTGTGAATAATAGTTATGATATTTGTACTAAAATATACATGCATAGATGAGAGAGTTTGTGATTTGTGCTACTGTGTATATGTGTGTGTGTGTGTGTGTGTGTGTGTGTACAGAAATAGTGTGGAAAGGATGACACCAAACTGGGAACATGGTTTCCTGTAAGAAGAGAATCAAGGTAAGAGGAGGCCTAGGGGAATTTTGCTTTATCTATTGTATTTGAATTTTATTTTACAATACAATTTATGGTATATTACTTTTGCAAGTATAATTAAAATAATAATTAAAATGAGCATAAGGCTGACCTAGCAAGGAAAGCCCCATTGTAGAGTGTACAGTGACATACTTGTGAAGGTATTAGTTTACATTCTTTCTACAGGAACCCCACCCACACACCCCACAAGGTTTTAGAGCTTCATTCATACTGGTATGTTTCAGATACTAATTGCCAGTGATTCTTCTTCAACCCAAATCCATGTTCAATTCAGGTGCTAAATGAATCCAGTAATGATGAAACAAAATGGACAAGTGTTTATGGTTAGATGTTGGTTTACAAAGGTGCTTAATATGCTCTGAGTGACAGCCTAGACCACAAAAAGGTGGATTATTATATAATTTTATGTTTTATAATAAAAATTTTAAATACATATAAAAGTAGCAAGATGGTTCATGCCTGTAATCCCAGCACTTAGGGATGCCAAGATGGGAGGATAGTTTGACCAGCCTGGGTAACAAAGCAAGACTGTCTCTACAAAAAGAAGAAAAAATTAGTCGGGTGTAATGGCATGCACCTGCAGTTACAGCTACTCAGGAGGCTAAGGCAGGAGGATGGCTTGAACCCAGGAGGTAGAGGTTACAGTGAGCTATGATTGTGCTAACAGAGTGAGACAATGTCTCAAAAAAAAAAAAAAAAAAGAAAGAAAGAAAGAAAAGAAAAAGAAAAAAAAGGTGGCAAGAATACTATTATATAATGGACTTTACATGCCAATCCCTCCCAAATTACTTTGTGGCAGATCCCAGATAGCATGTCATTTCATTGTCAACTACAGCATTTTAGTTTGTATCTCTAAATTTACTCTTCTAAAAAAACATAACCACAGTATCTTTACCACATATTCAAAAAGTATCCTAAAATATTTAGTACTTATTTACATTTTTTTGATTGTCAAATAACATTTTAAGTTTGTTTAAATTGGGATCCAAAGGTCATAAATAGTCATTGGGTGATAAATCTCTTAAATCTTAATCTCTACATTTCTTCTCCATCTCATTTTTCCCCTTGCAATTTTCTGTTTTTGTTGAAGCAATCAGGTCTTTTGTCCTTTACAGCAGAGCTTCTCAAAGTGTGATCTAATGCTGGTTTGTGACAAGTATAGAAATTGACAGTAAATGTTTAGAAACTATTACAGCAATTTGACATTGCTGCAACATCCAAGCACATGAGCATCGTCAGCAAATGTGTTTTGGGTTTAAATTGTGTGTATGGGGATATTCTAAGGTGCTGCTACGCTACAGGAAAGCATTCTAGAGTAATTACAGAGCGGAGGAAGCAAGCGCCAGCATGTAAATCAACATACTGTTTCTTTCAAGAATATCTTACTATGAAAAAGTTTCAGCAGAATTAAACAGGCTTAGTAATGCAGTAAAATTTATTTATTTAGATAAAAGCTAATCTGTTAAGGTTGAGACTCTATCAAGTGTTAAGTGGAAGGTGATCATGAACAATAGTTACTGCATGTTGAAGTATTATGACTATCTAGGGGAAAATTCCATCAAATGTAGGAAATCGTACAGTTCTTCAGGATAAGAAACCAGTTTGGCTCCAACTTTTTCTTTTAAAAAAATGTGAATTTGGGCTGGGCGCGGTGGCTCAAGCCTGTAATCCCAGCACTTTGGGAGGCCGAGACGGGCGGATCACGAGGTCAGGAGATCGAGACCATCCTGGCTTACACGGTGAAACCCCGTCTCTACTAAAAATACAAAAAATTAGCCGGGCGAGGTGGCCGGCGCCTGTGGTCCCAGCTACTCGGGAGGCTGAGGCAGGAGAATGGCGTGAACCCGGGAGGCGGAGGTTGCAGTGAGCTGAGATCCGGCCACTGCACTCCAGCCTGGGTGACAGAGCAAGACTCCGTCTCAAAAAAAAAAAAAAAAAAAATGTGAATTTGATCTCTTTGATATTTTAATGATCTTAATACTTTCATGCAAATAAGAAAAACAATATGTTTTTCAATGACAGAGAAGATCAAAAGGCAAAAAAAAAAAACTTGGAAGAACAGAGTTTCAACAGATTCTTATGACATATTCCATAATTTGATAACTAGTGAACAATATCTACATATGATTATACCTAGGTACAACCTTTTGAATTTTATCAGTGTTTGATTTTAATTGTTCATTAAAAGAAGATCCACATATGGGAAATACATAGATTTAGGAATCTATTTCTTTCATTGAAAGATAATTTAAATTTAATGTTACAGGATAAATTAGTAGAATTGGCTATTATAAATTGAAGGTGAATTATGAAAATGGAATGTCAGTTGTCTCATTTTGAATAAAAGTTAAAAAGTAAGTATCTTGGAATTACTATATCTTGGAGTTAAATATGGATTTAAAACTTACTTTAAAATCTATTCTTTCATTTACATAAGCATACCTCTGTGAGACTGTTTTTTTCTATGATTGTTATTAAACATTGAAACAGTTAATATAAATATTCCCAAGTAGTGTTGTCCTTAACCCAGTTTAGGATTAATAGGCTAGAAGGAAACTTATTTTCCATATTAAAAATTTTAAATAATGATATACATAGTGTTTATGCAGTATGTATATAAGCATTTGTTATGAAGAATTGCTACCTCCTTTATAACTGTATTTTTAAATTTTTTTTTTCATTTTTGTGGGTATATAGTCTGTATATATATTTATGAGGTACATGAGATATTTTCATACAGGCATGCCGTGTGAAATACATCATGAAGAATGAGGTGTCCATCCCCTCAAACATTTTTCCATCGAGTTGCAAACAATCCAATCACGTTCTTTGTTATTTTAAAATGTAGTTATTATGGACTGTAGTCACCCTGCTGTGCTATCAAATAGTAGGTCTTATTCTATTTTTTTTCATACCCATTAGCCATCCTCACCTCCCTCCATCCAGTCCCCAGTAACTCCCCAACCTCTGGTAACCATCCTTCTACTCTTATGTCCATAAGTTCAGTCGATTTGATTTTTAGATCCCACAAATAAGTGATGTTTGTGATGTTTGTCTTTCTGTGCCTGGCTTATTTTACTTAACATGATGATTTCTAGTTCCATTCATGTTGTTGCTCATGACTGGATCTCATTTTTTATGACTGAATAACCACGCTTTCATTATCCATTCATCTGTTGATGGACACTTAGGTTGTTTCCAAATCTTAGCTATTGTAAACAGTGCTGCAACAAACATAGAAGTGCAGATATTTTTTGATATACTGATTTCCTTTCTTTTGGGAATGTACCCAGCAGTGGGATTGCTGGATCATATGGTAGCTCAATTTTTAGTTTTTTGAGGGCCCTTCAAACTGTTCTCCATAGTAGTTGTACTAATTTACACTCCCACCAATAGTGTACAAGGGTTCACTTTTCTCCACATCCTCACCAACGATTTGTTACTGCTTGTCTTTTGGATATTAAGCCATTTTAACTGGGGAGAGATGATATCTTGTAGTTTTGGTTTGCATTTCTCTGATCAGTGATGTTGAGCGTCTTTTCATGTGTCTGTCATTTGTATGTCTTCTTTGAGAAATACCTCCTCAGATCTTTTGCCCATCTTTTGTTTGGATTGTTAGATTTGTTTCCTGTAGAGTTGTTTGAGCTCCTTATATATTCTGGTTATTAATTCCTTGTCAGGTGGATAGTTAGCAAATACTTTCTCCCGTTCTGTAGGTTGTCTCTTCACTTTTTTGACTAGTTCCTTTGCTGTGCAGAAGAAACTTGATGTGACCCATTTGTCCATTTCTTTGTGTTGGTTGCTTGTGCTTGTGGGGTATTGCTCAAGAAATTTTTACCCAGACCAATGTCCCCGAGATTTCCCCTAGTGTTTCCTTGTTGTAGTTTCGTGGTTGTGGTCTTAGATTTAAAGTCTTTAATCCATTTTGATACAATTTTTGAATATGGCAAGAGATGGGGTCTAGTTTGATTCTGCATATGGATATCCAGTTTTCCCAGCAACATTTATTGAAAAGACAATCTTTCTCCAGTACGTGTTTTTGGCACCTTTGTCAAAAATGACTTCACTGTAGGTGTATGGATTTGTTTCTGGGTTCCCTATTCTGTTTCATTGGCCTGTGTGTCTGTTTGTATGCCAGTACCTTGCTGTTTTGGTTACTATAGCTGTGTAGTATAATTTGAAGTCAGGTGATGTGATTCCTCCAGTTTTTTCTTTTTGCTTAAGGTAGCATTGGTTACTCTGGGTCTTTTGTGATTCCATATAAATTTTAGGATTTTGTTTTCTATTTCTGTGAAGAACATCATTGGTATTTTGATAAGGATTGCATTGAGTCTGTAGATTGCTTTGGGTAGTATGGACATTTTAACAATATTGATTTCTTCCAATCGATGAACATGGAATATTTTTCCATTTTTTTGGTGTCCCTTTCAGTTTATTTTATCAATGTTTTATAGTTTTCATTATAGAGATATTTCACTTCTTTGATTGTTTATTTCTAGGTATTTAATTTTACGTGTGGCTTTTTTTTTTTTTTTGAGACAGAGTCTCACACTGTCACCCAGGCTGGAGTGCAGTGGCGCTATCTCCGCTCACTGCAACCTCCATATCCCAGGTTCAAGCGATTCTCCTGCCTCAGCCTCCCTAGTAGCTGGGATTACAGGCACCCGCCACCATGCCTGGCTAATTT
>NW_012115189.1:3751046-3753817 GCF_000951035.1 Colobus angolensis palliatus
GTTTTTATATATATATATAGTTTTATATATATACTTATATGTAGTTTTCTTATGGAGTCTCATAACTTTACTTAGTTATGACTGCAGAATAAGAAAGTTGTGAGTATAATAGCAATTTTCTAATAATTGTCTGTATTTGCACTTTCAATAAATAATGTGTATAGCTTTCCTAATTTCTTTTTTCTTGTTTTTTTTCTAATTAGAATGATTATGCCTTTTGAATCTATGAATAAAAATGGGGATTATATTTTATTTTTAAAAATATTTTCTAATTTTGTTTTTATATTTATCAATATAATTTTTAAAATAGTGACAGGTTAGAACTAAAAAACCAAGTTAGAAACAAACATGCCTGTGGTGTCATTTAACATGCTCTTCTGTTTCTGTATTTCGTGTACGTTGATAGTTAGATCTCCTAAAAGCTTAGTCAGAGTTGGGCCCTTTTTCTGGGTGGAAGGGACAGGACTACTTCACAACCGATGTTATGTACTTTTAGCAGGAGCACACACTGTCTAGTTGCTGCTTGTCTCTTTCTGTGATGTTACCTGTTGATGATTATTGTTAAGAGCCATTAGTGTATTCGACAACGCACAGTGGTGATATTCTAATCCTGTTATTCCTCTTTCATTTATCTCTATGCTTATTTACATCTATGGGTCTATGGGATACTTTTATAAAGGGAAACCTCATCTTGTCAACTCTTTGACCACCCCCCTGAGACATAGGAGGCATAGATAGTATAGGACACCAAGTCCTTTGACATTACTGAAAGTCCTCGTACCTGATTCCACTTTCTAGAGGTCCCTTGTCATGTAGAAATAGCTCTCACCTACTGGTTAATGAGTATCTACTCTTTGCAAAGCACTGTGAAGACACGTCAGGGATAAAGTAGAGTAGGACATTGTCTTTTAACCTCAAGACTTTTGTCTCACTGTTTGGATCAGCTCTGACACCTGAAATTATTTAAGATCACCAGTATACATAATTCAGTGCTAAATCACTTCACTCCACAATCTACTCATATGAGGGCAAAACTTTACTGAAAGGTATTCTTAATTACAGCCTTCTAATTTCAATTTCAGAAACTGGTAGCATTTTTGTTCTTCCTGTTTATCTAACAAACTTCTGTTTCTGGTCATTAAACAGAATGTAACTTTGTGGGAAGGGTGGGGATTTTATTTATCCAAAGGAATGACCTTTATTCAGTTAAAAATTGCCAAATGTCTGTTTGTTCTTGGGGTTTTTTATGGTACTTAACATTCAGCCTACCTGAAAGCAGATAGGATTTAGGTTGCCAAATATGGAAATGCAAAGAATGTCAGACATGGTGAAAGCAAATGTGTGGAGATTCCTTGACGCCATCTTGTAAAGGAAAATATACTACTTTTTATAAGTGATGGCTGCCAACTATTATTCCAGGAACAACATACTATATTTTGCTTTATAGACTTAAGAAAAGGAAGACCTATAAATGTTATTTTTCTGTGGAGGGTGTTCTGACTCTTCCTTATCCAGGGAACCATTATGAGGGTCTGCTAGTTTCTGAATATATTTACCTCAATTATATGCTTGGGGACAAGGTGCTTCTGTGGACCTACTAGACCCACTGTGAAACAGACATGGCCACAGCTCCACTTGTCCCCTGGATGCCATAAGTCCCCACTCTAATGAGAGAACCACCATTTTAGATCCCGTGGTATCAGGGTCAGCTCAGACCCATATCTAACAGTCTTTGAAATATCTGGCATTCCCCTTTCCCCAGCACCTGCATGTGGCCTGTGATCCTAGTAGGTGGTAGAAGGTTCTTTTGTAGAGGGATCAGTGAAATCTTTATCATACGAACTCTGTGTGTGGGTACTGCGGGCTCCTTCCTCAATGAGACCTGTTCTCTCCTCAGACAGTAGACTCTGAGACTGAATTGCAGCATCTGATGTCAGCCTCTGCTTTTCAGCTCCCTCTCTTTTATACAAGTCAGATAACACACATGTTAGTTTCCGTCCATCTTGCCCATGCCAATCAGCCACAGATCCTTTGTGGTCAAAGAACTCCGATTGCCACTCTGGCCTTGCTGTCCATTATGACATTTACATCCATCTAGCCTCTGGTTAATTGTTACCACCTGGCCTCTGCTATTTTGGAATCCTACTATCCCCCATTAATTCAAAAGCTCAATACCATGGCAGCTTCTCTTACTGTCAACTCCAGCCAACAGAGGACAGAACCATTGAACTTCTCAATGACACTGTGCCCCTCACAGATAGATGCACTTATCCCTTTAGTGAAGGGAGTGACCTCTCGGCCCTCCTGGGATCATGGTCAGATGGTTGGCTCTTCTAATCTCTCATAAGAGATCTACTCTACATGCCCACTCTTGAGCCTTTTGACCTCCTCAATATTCTGCCAAGGCAGTTCCAGCATCTCCATTTAACTTACATGAGGCCATTGTTGTGCTCAGGCTGCAGGGAGCCATCCCAGTGTCCAAGGACCAGCTTTAGGTGTCTGTGCCAGAATACTAAACTGCAAGTCACAGCAGAGTGCTCCCATGCAGATAAAGCCTCACCAATCTAGGCTGACATTCACCTCATCACCATCCCCTTTCTGCCTGTCCCCCAAGCTCCCATCAGTGCATAACAGTGAGTCCTGATGGGCACGGTGGCTCACTCCTGTAATCCCAGCACTTTGGGAGACTGAGGCGGGCGGATCACAAGGTCAGGAGATCGAGACCATCCTGGCTAACACAGTGAAACCCCATCTCTATTAATAATACAAAA
>NW_012115189.1:3754022-3759138 GCF_000951035.1 Colobus angolensis palliatus
AAAAAAAAAAAAAAAAAAAAAAAAAAAAAAGGGCTGTTTCTACTGGCCTAGACAGTTCAGGGGAATTTGGGAGTTCAAGATTCTGGGAGTTGTCCACCAAATGTCCCTATCACAAGTATCAGGGTGGTTCCATCTGGGTAAACTCTCCACATCTCTGGGTTGTGACAGTGGTTTCCTGTAGGGGTGGTCCCACTCTTTGGTGTCAGAGAAACTGTATCCCAGGTGAGGTGCTATGTAGCTCTACTGGTCATAGCAGCAGTAGCTAAGGTAGTGCAGCAGAGATTATGAAGTAGTGCACAGGAGGTGTTTGTACAAGCCTTCTCTATGAGACTTTATTTCTGAGGTCAGGTAAGTACTTCATTTAAACCCATAATTCCTGTGTGATGGATACAGTCACAGGATTCTCAGGAGGCCAAGTGTTGCTCCTGAAGTTTCTCAGACCCCAAAAGATGAACTAAATCTTGAAGAAAACATTGAACTTGAATCAAACGTGGTTGTTATTATAACAATGATAATAGCAATAATAATCATGGCTACCATTTACTGACCATTATTAAAAGATGGCATCTGAACTAAATGTTCTGTGTAGAGTATTTTAATTTTTTGAGTTGGAGTCTCGCACTGTTGCCTGGGCTGGAGTGCAGTGGCATGATCTTGGCTCACTGCAAGCTCCTCCTTCCAGGTTCATACCATTGTCCTGCCTCAGCCTCCTGAGCAGCTGGGACCACAGGCGCCCGCCACCGCACCTGGCTAATTTTTTTGTGTTTTTTTTAGTAGAGTTGGTGTTTCACTGTGTTAGCCAGGATAGTCTCGATCTCCTGACCTCGTGATCCGCCCGTCTCGGCCTCCCAAAGTGCTGGGATTACAGGCTTGAGCCACCGCGCCCGGC
Source organism: Colobus angolensis palliatus (assembly GCF_000951035.1). NCBI lineage: Eukaryota > Metazoa > Chordata > Mammalia > Primates > Cercopithecidae > Colobus > Colobus angolensis. The sequence continues at coordinate 3,754,912 of NW_012115189.1, forward strand.
CTACTTCTTGTATTTTTAGTAGAGTTGGTGTTTCACCATGTTGGCCAGGCTGGTCTCAAACTCCTGACCTCAAGTGATCTGCCCGCCTCGGCCTCCCAAAGTGCTGGGATTATAAGCCTCGAGCCACTATGCCTAGCCTTCAACTATTTCTGTATTTTTAGTAGAGTTGGTGTTTCACTGTGTTAGCCAGGATAGTCTCGATCTCCTGACCTCATGATCTGCCCACCTCGGCCTCCCAAAGTGCCGGGATGATAGATGTGAGCCACTGCGCCCAGCCTTATTTTAATTTTTATAACCATCTATCAAAGAGATAGTATGCTCAGTTTACAAAAGAAACAGCTGACCCTTTGAGAAGTTAAGCAGCTTCTCCACAGTGAAAACACCAGGAGGGGAGTGGGGCTTGAATTTGATCCTAAATTTATCTGACTCTAAAATGTTAACCATCTGGTTTATAACAGCTATTTTGCTTCTCCAACCAAGCCATGAAAACTTAAGAGAGAGATATATATACCGATCAGAAATTTTCATATATATGTAATTTTTGAAAAAGGGACAGTGTAACCAGCTAATGATGTTCCAAAAGTTGTGGGTGGGCGGGAGGATGGGAGAAGAGCTGAAAGCAGTGTGATGATTGATTGATTGATTGATTGATTGATTGATTTTGAGATGGAGTCTCACTCTGTCACTCAGGCTGGAGTGCAGTGGTGTGCTCTCGGCTCACTGCAATCTCCACCTGCCAGGTTCAAGCGATTCTTGTGTCTCAGCCTCCTGAGTAGCTGGAGCCACAGGCGTGTGCCACCATGCCTGGCTAATTTTGCATTTTTAGTAGAGACAGGGTTTCATCATGTTGGCCAGGCTGGTCTCAAACTCCTGACCTCAAGTGATCTGCCCACCTTGACCTCCCAAAGTGCTGGGATTATAGGTATGAGCCTTGCCTATTATATATTTTTAACTGCAGTAAACCACATTTAAGAAAAAGAAGGAAAAATTTGGGAGACATCCCTGTCTCCCAATAGGACCTTCTCACCGTGATTGGCGTTTACCAAGATGAGCAGCTGAAGGACTCTGAGGAGCGCCTACAGTCAGCCGCTCTCCAGTACTCAGCGCTTACAGGATGCCTGTTGACCTGCTGTGAAATACCACTTTTAAGAAACTTCATTTTTTATTTTAATTTTTTTTGAGACAAGGTCTCGCTCTGTTATCCAGCCTGGAGTGCAGTGATGTGATCACGGCTCATTGCAGCCACACCTGCTGGGTTCAAATGATCCTCCCACCTTGGCCTCCCAAAGTGCTGGGATTACAGGTGCACACCATTGTGCCTGGCCTTAAGAAACTTTATGGGGCACTTTTGTGGGCCATTGCTAAGAACGGTAACTAGTTACAACTTGTTATTTGGGGGGTTACATATGTGATCTAGCAACGAGTTGAGGCAGATGTAGGGAGCAGTTGTTAATCTGGCAAGGGTCGGTCTTAGAGATGGGAAACCACCCTTGGCAGTCCTTTCTCCTGCTGTCTCCAATAAGAGCCAGCCTGGCTGAGTGGTTTCACTGGTGTGGTGTGGGACGTGCCTTTGCCATGGCCTGCAGACCTGATGTTGATGTTCTTGCCCATGCCTGAGGACAGAGGGGCGGGGTGGAAAGCCATCAGGTGTGGTGTCTTGTTCCCAGGCCTCTGGGGCTGTGACCTGCCTCTGGGTGGCAGCCTGCCCTGCTCAGCTGACTCATGTAGGGGCTCCCCAACAGCAGCTGCTTGGCAGTGCACCAGCGGGGCTTGGGAAACAACTCTTGGCATCCCCTCAGTATTAGTTACTGTTTCTCTGCTTGTGGATATTCCTTCATGGCAGGATTTTCCTCTTTTGACTGAATAGCAAACCAGTTTAACTCCTTACATAATATTTTATAGAAAATTATATCCTTTATTGGGTCTGATAGAAATCATTGAGTATATCCCAGGAATGTCAAAAGGTAAGTTGGCTGAGAGCCAGCTCCTATCATTTCTGTCACTTTAATCGTTAATGGGCATTTCCTGTGTTCATCGCTGTGGCAAACACTTTGTTTATTACCTTCTTTGGTTCTCACAGTAACCGTGTCAATATTTTTTTTATCACCCTCATTTTACAGAGAAGGAAAATGAGGCTTACAGGGCTTAAATGACTTGCTCTTAGCATACAGCATGCAGTCAACTGGAATTAAACTGGATTTCAATGCCCCAACACTTATCCAGAATTTTACAAATTGAGATATATTTTACATACTATGAATTTACCCTTTTAAAAGTATACAATTCAGTGGTTTTCTTTTATATTCACAAAGATGTCAGTCATCACCACTAAATCCAGAACATTTACATCACCCTAAAAAGACATCCCATATCCATTAATAGTCATTCCCTATTCTTTCTCCTGGCAACTACTAATCTACTTTCCATCTCTATGGATTTGCCTGTTTTGGACGTTTCATATAAATAGAAGCATACAATATGTGGTGTTTTGTATCTGGCTTCTTTTACATAGTTTGATGTTTTCAAGATGCCTCTACATGATAGCATGTATCAGTAATTCATTCCTTTTTATGGTTGAATAATATTCATGGTGTGGCTGTACTACATTTTGTTTATCAGTTCACCATGGATGGACATTTGAGTTGTTTCTACTTTTGGACTGAATAATGCTGAAGAGAACATTTATATACAAGTTTTGTGTGGTCATATGTGTTCTGTTCACTTAGATACAGAGCTAGGAGTGGAATTATTGAGTCATATGGTAACTTTATGAATTAACTGGACTTTTACTTGAACTCCTGAGTCTTCTGAAAGTATGAAAATAAAATAGATAAAGCAATTTTTATAGCAGTGCTGTAGAAGGCTAGCTTGTTATAGTGAGGAGAGTTCCTACTGCTATGAAAAAAGAGGCTTTTCCTTTGGAGCTTTGTTATTATTTTGATTAAATTATCTAGTGTTAGCAACTGAGGGTTACACAGTGTCTTAGTGTGTAGGCTGGAAAACACGTGACTTACATAGTAATAGTTAGGTTTCCATTTTTGTTATCTCTGCTATGGTTTGAATGTTTGTCCCTTCCAAAACTCGTGTTGAAATTTAATTGAGGCTGGGCACGGTGGCTCACACCTGTAATGCCAGCACTTCAGGAGGCAGAGGCAGGTGAGCTGCTTGAGCCCAGGAGTTTGAGACCAACCTGGGCAACATGGCAACGTGGTAAAACCCTGTCCTCAACAAAAATTACAAAAATTAATTGGGCATGGTGGTGGTGCACACCTGTAGTCCCAGATATTTGGGAGGCTGAGGTAGGAGTATTGCTTGAGCCTGGGAGGTTGGGGCTGCAGTGAGCCATGAGCGCACCACTGCATGCCAGCCTGGGTAACAGAGACTCTGTCTCCAAAAAAAGAAAAAAGGAAAAAGTTTAGTTGCCATTGTAATAATATTAAGAGGTGAGATGTGGGACCATTAAGAGGTGATTAGGCCATGAGAGCTCTGCACTTGTAAATGGATTAATGTTTATATCACAGGAGTGGGTTTGTTATAAAAGAGCAAGTTTGCCTCCCAACCCCCAACCCCCCATCACCCCCTGCCCTCCCTTGCCCTTCTGCCCATCGCCATGTAATGATACAACAAGAAGGCCCTTGCAAGATGCTAGCCTCTCTATCTTTGACTTCCCAGCCTCCAGAACTGTGAGAAATAGATCTCTGTTCATTATAAGTTACCCAGTCTCAGGTATTCTGTTATAGCTGCACAAAATGGACTGAGACAACCTCCCATGCATTCAGGTATTTTTTAAGCCTGCTTTGATAAGAAATCAAAACAAAAACAACTTGGAGTTTATTCTTACGTGACTTTCCTTTTTTTTATGTGACTTTTTGAAGTCATAGACTGCTTTTTAGAGTAGTGAGGAATAGACAGAAGCCCAGTGCCCTGCACTCTTGCCTCTGGGACACCCAATGCCTTATATGCTTCAAACAGACTGATGGGTGCATTTGAATGTGAGAAATATGCATAGAAACATCAGCTGTATCAAGGAGGGAGGATTGTTGAGGCCAGGAGTTCAAGACCAGCCTGAGCAACATAGTGAGACCTGTGTCTCTTTAAAAAATAAAAAAATTAGCCAGACTTGGTGGCAGGCCCCTGTGGACCTAGCTACTCAGGAGGCTGAGGCAGGAGGATCACCTGGGCCCAGGAGTTTGAGGCTGTAGTAAGTTCTGATCATGTCACTGCACT
>NW_012115189.1:3760171-3796563 GCF_000951035.1 Colobus angolensis palliatus
GGAGGCTGAGGCAGGAGAATCACTTGAACTTGGGAGGCAGAGGCTGCAGTGAGCAAAGATCTCACTACTGCACTCCAGCCTGGGCGACAGAGACAAAAAATAAAACAAAAAACAACAAAAATTAAAAGAATGAAAGTATATGTATGCACACATACATATAAATAATTGGTTTCATATTTTCCCTATCTCTAGTTCTAAAATAAATCTTAAACATGATACAGACTATGGAAATGTGATAAATTCAATCAGAGAGAATCCCTTTGTTAATTCAGCAAATATCTGAAGAACAGAGCCTGGGCTGGGAGGAAGTCTTCCTGTTAGGAAAGGGTTGGGATTTGAGAATGCCTCAGGGATGGGAGGGACTGAGTTAGAGCCCCCACCCGTCGTCAGTAGCTGCGTCTTTTCCTCATGCTCACTGTCTTTTCATGTTGTCCTTCCTTCTTTGCTTCTCCTCTCCTACCCCCAGCTCTTCCTGCCTTTTTTCTGTCACCCCCTTCCCACCATGCTCTTTGTTTTGACATTGGACTAGATATAAATTATCATCAAAGAGGCGATCTGCCTGAGGTTGGGCAATGTGCGGAACTGTCCTCACCCAGGGCTTTGGGAGATCCCCCAGGAAAAGGGTTGTCAGGACTGGAATGTCCTCCCAGGAGAAGGTCTGTGGATTTTCCCTGCAAAGTACTCCCCAAAGACTGGGTCCCAGGCGCCTGAGATCAGGGAAGAGGCAAGCCCAAGAGAGAAAGCTCCACCATCTACCATAGCAAATGCAGATTATGGAGAGAAGACCAAGCCTTTTGCTATGAGATCATAGGGGAAGGGGCACAGGGTTAACCTGGAACTATTCACAGAAGGATCTTAAGCTTTGTAATTTCTCAGGTTATTTTGGATCCTGCCTCCTGAAGACTGCTGAATCTCAGCTAATTATATTTTTGTTGTAGAAATAATTTGCCTATGATAATAATGAGACTATCCTGAGAGAGATGTTTATTTTAAGACTCTTTAAAACTCTCAGGAATAAATATCTTTGGGGCTGATTCTGGGCATTAAAAACACAATTCAAGGTGGGTTTCATTTCTGTTCCTGTGGCCTTCACATTAGGAACCTTTTCTTATAAAGATACGGCAGAATTTTGATTTTAAATAATTCATAATAATGGATAGTGTTGACAATTTAGTATGTTTGTCATGTGACATAATTATTGGTTAAAGAATGTAGTGGACCAAATTTGCTCATAGCTAATCTGTGGCTGAAACTTAAAATATGGACAATATCCAATTTGGAAGAAAGCCTTAGCTAGGAAATAATCGGATATAACTAGAGTTAGGGAGATGCTGACTGAAGATAAGTTGACTTCAGACAGGATATTCTTGCAAAGCATGTCCTCCACCTAACTGGAGCATTACCTTCCTTGGGGGTCAGAGTCCACCAGGTCAGAGTGCCTCTTCTTGCGGTGGACTGCGCATGCATGTGGTTAATCATTGTGTGTGATGACATGAGTGTAGGAGAGGACCCTCGGGGCCTCCCCGATGGCCAGCTGTACCTGAAGTCCTCCTAGTCCCCCTTACCTGCAGGGACACTTGATCCCAGCAAAGCTCAGTGCTGAAGCCAAATGCTGTGTCATGCTGCGTGCTGAGTAAGGCCCAGAGACCAAATGAGGATTTGGGCAGCCCTTGGGAACTATGAAGAAGAGGTGAAGATTTAAGAGACAGAAGAGGCCGGGCGCGGTGGCTCGAGCCTGTAATCCCAGCACTTTGGGAGGCCGAGACGGGCGGATCACGAGGTCAGGAGATCAAGACCATCCTGGCTAACATGGTGAAACCCCATCTCTACTAAAAAAATACAAAAAACTAGCCGGGCGAGGTGGCGGGCGCCTGTAGTCCCAGCTACTCGGGAGGCTGAGGCAGGAGAATGGCGTAAACCCGGGAGGCGGAGCTTGCAGTGAGCCGAGATGGCACCACTGCACTCCAGCCTGGGCCACAGAGCGAGACTCCATCTCAAAAAAAAAAAAAAAAAAAAAGAGACAGAAGAAGGAGTAGATGTTGGGAAGGGCTTGGAAATCTAATTGGAGAATTCAGCTTCTTGTCGACTTTACAGAGGCATACATACACGCTAATATTTACTGAGTGCTTTTTCTGTGCCAAGTGCCGTGCTTATCTACTCCTTGGGAGTAGCTCCCTAGCGTATCCTCCTAGCTACCCTGTGGAGTCAGCAGCTATCATTATTTTCCCCATTTTTGTAGATGAGGACATTAAGGCCCAAGGAAGTTAGTCATATAACCTGCCTAGGGCCATGAAGCACATTCTATGGGTAGACTGTTTAAATAGATCCTCTCCTTCCCTTGCTTCTCCCCACTCCTGCCTCAGCTGACCTTGGAAGAAAATTGAGAAGGGGACCTAGCAGAGTCTTTTGTGGATAGTGGTGTGGACAGTCCATGCAGTACAGGTATTTCCAGATCATGATATCACCTCTCACAGGTGGTAAACATTATCAGCATAAAATCACACCTAACCTGGACATGCGTGTTGATAGCTGCAGAGAGCTGTGAGAGAAGGTCATGTGGGTTAGGGAGAGTGGGGGATGAGAGGGAAGAGCAGCGTGTCATAGTATCTGGAATTTCTAGCATCAGATGGATGTCCTTTCAAGAAATGCCTCAGTGGCAGAATGATTGAATAAAATGGGACTTCTGGAATGAAAACCAGGCCCAGAAGAGTTAGAAACACCATTTCTGGAGGAGGATCACACAACTGACTGATAGCAGAAGCAAGTATGTGTTGCTGGGAGAGGTTGAGCATGTGCCTGAGGATTGTGGGCTCACTGACTTGCAGGTGTCCTCCAGCCCTGGGAGAAGGCCTCTGTCCTCTGTGGGACAGCATAGAAGAAATACTGTTGGAAACCAAATTAGAGTAGTAAATCACAGTTGGTGTTTACTTCTGAGTAGATACTCATGTTTATCCCAGGCTTCCCTTTGCCATATTTGGGACTGTGTTTGCAGGATTAGAGTCAGATATTTAATTCCTTGCTAGCAGAGCAGCTTCCTGGTTTTTTCAAGCTTATGGTGAAGAATTGGAAAGTGGCAGGCTGACACGCTCATTTCAGTTCAGTGGTGTTTCCTGTGGGAGACTCCTGAGGACTCAGCCTGCCTCAGCTGGCAGCTGGAGAGACCCCCGCCAGGCTGCCTCTCGCCCTCATCAGCAGGACCCACTTCTCCTGCTGGCATCATGCCCATATCAGGTGCTTCCCCAGCTTACTTTCTCCCTCACAAAGGAATGAGTGATGGATGGTTAATATGTAGAAGTACATATAAAGTGTATGAAATTTTATGAAGGATATGTAGCCAGTAGGACTATTCTTAGCCCTTGGAACCTGACCATCCCTCAAACAGCAGCAAGGGACCATTAGGTTACAAAGTATTTACAGGTGTTGAAGTGACATGTTGGAGCTCTGATTCTTGGCCCTAAAGATGGGGGTGTATTAGTGACTTTAAAAAGGCAGCACAGCCTGTGATTTTCAGTGGCTGAGACAATTGGTGAAGAGTTATTGAGCATCCGTTATGTAGAAGGCGTTCCTATTTCCTTTGACCGCGGTAGCAAACCACTACAAACGACATGGCTGGAAACAACAGACACTTACGCTCTCACAGGTCTGGAGGGCAGAGTCTGAAATCAAGCTGTTGGTGTTGGTGAGGTCGCACTGCCTCTGGAGGAGACTCTTCCCTTGTATCCTCCATTCTCTGGTAGCTCCAGGGTTCCTTGGCTTGTGGCCATATCACTGCAGTCTCTGCCTCTGTGGTCACATGGCCTCTTTTTCTTCTGTCTCAAAACTCTGCCTCTCTTATGAAGGACACATGTGACTACCCACCCAGCTAATCCAGAACATCCATGGATTAACTTAATCACATCTCTTTTTTTGTTATATAAATTAATAAATTAATGTAGATTCTGGGAACTAAGACATGGACATATCTTTTGGGGCCCACCATTCAGTTCACTATAGAATTCTATTAGTTTATCTGGAAACATGGAAAAATAAGAGAAGGTACTTGCTCTCTAAGAGTCTGTAATGCAGTTGGGTGAATATAGATGTGTTTATTTATTCAATAAGCATGTATTGTTTCCATGCCACGTATTGTTCATGTGACAGGCTGTGTGATTGCATTGAACTTACATAGTGGAATGAGACACAGCCGCTGTGCTGGAGAAGCTCAGAGTCTGAGAGGAAAGACATTGTACACAAGAGTAACCTGAGAGAATTTCAGTCTCTCATGGTCCAGTATTTGTAAGAAGATATTCAAAGAAGCACAATCCGAAGACCAAAATTGGCTTGTAAAAGAATTTTAATCATTTCTTATTCTCAAAAGTAAAGGAAACCCAATATATAACCCCATAGTACAATGTTCATATCCTGGTTTTCTCTCCTAATTCTCTCACATTCCCCCATTCTACATGGCACATTCATTTCTCCCTCTCCCCTTTTTCTCCATCCTCTCCTCCCTCCCCCCTTTCTCCCCCCTCCCCCGCCTCAGTACTTTGTTACATAGATGGGCTTAGCCTCCCTTGACAAGTCGGCCTTCTTCTCTCTCATCTCTCCCACTTGTCCTCTAAGTCTACATCCTAAAGCCCAGGAACTTCTCTGGTTAGGACAGTCTCCTTAGAAGGAGAGGCACATGGGAAGCCTTTTTACTCAGAATGTAAGAAGAGAGGCCAACAGTATTGACATCACACAATTGCAGTCCAGTTTGGTAAGTATTACAGTGAGATTTTAAAAATACATTATTTTGTGCTGGCCTCATTCAATTTTTGCAACAACCCAGTGGGTAAAAACTGTAGTTACTCCTGTTTTATACATAAGTAAGTGGGCTTATAGTCATTAAGAAACTTGCTCAAAATCAGTAGCAGACCTGGGATTTGAAATCAGGGCAGGGGATTTGACCCTTGGGACCTTGGAGGTTGGAAGAGTATTAGGAGAATCTTTAAGAGGAGGACATCTTTGAATCAGGTATCTTTGAAGGCTAAGAAGGAGTTTAGACAAGTCTAAAGAGAATTCTAAGCAAAAATGACATGGTTGGACTTTCAAGGTGCTCTAAGTACCTTTTGGCCAAGTTAGGGTGCAGAATGCAGCGGGGCGAGGTATCAGAAGAAAAGGTGGTTGGAAACAGACTGGGACGAGACTATGCATGGATTTGTATATTGCTGGACTTTGTACTGGGGGAATGTGTGTCACTGAGGGTTACAGGCAGAGGAGAAACACAATCACATTTGTGTTGTGAAAAGAGCACTGTAACATCAGGGATCACATAAGTCAAGGTGGGGGACGAGAGGGCAGGACTTGAGGCAAGGAGAGTAACATGGCAGAATGGCTTTTACATGCAAATTCAGCCCATAATTAGCAGTCCCACTAGCCCCCTGTATGGTCTGTTTACATAAAACACTCTGACAAGAAGCACAGAGGAAGAGCAGTCCATAGATAAAGGCACCATAGACCTAGCAACCACCGCCAGCAATCTGCTCCCTGGCAAGTGGGCACGGTGGCAGTGGCTCCTACTGCATTGCAGCTCAGCTGTCTGTTCTCAACCTTTGCCATCTTGAAATAAACTGAAGAGGAAGGGCTAGGTTCTCATTATCCCTTTCTTCTAACACTGACACATCAGAAAGCAGGAACTTGCCTCTCATTGCCTCATTGCCCTCTAAGATCCAGAGAGAGCACAGAGAATTTAACCACCATGGGCTCAATGGTTCTGTCTTTTCCTGGGAGTCAAGTTTAAGAAATCCCAAGAACTAGCTGACCAGGTTGTGCTGACTTGTTTAAAGTTATCTTTTATTGAGGACCTATTTTGAGACAAAGCAGACTGACTATCTGAATCCTGAATATTAGTCTGGCTTTGGCTTCTGTTTTTCCCTAAGTGAAAACCCATCTGCAGAAGCAGATTTCCATATATAAGCTGAAACCTGCTTTACCTCTTGTCCCAATTTCTAAGTTTAGATAATCACAAACAGAATTTCAAGAAACATTTCCAACATTCAGTTAGAGACCGTTGCAATAACCCAGGTAAGAAATGATGACAACTTAAGGCAGTGGCAGTACAACTAGAGAAGGTGGAACAGATCAAGGAACATCTAAACAGTAACCATGTAACCATGCTTATGTTATCTGAGCACTTTCTATGTGCCGGGCATTGAATAAAATGTGCATTATCTCATTCAATCTTTGCAACAGCTTAATGAGGTAGGAACTGTTACCCTTTCTGTTTTACACATGCAGAAACAGACTCAGAGTCATTAAGAAATTTGCCCAAAGTAAGTGGCAGAGCTGGGATTTGAGTCCAAGCAGTCTGACTTCAAAGCTTATATTTTTAGTCTCTATGCCTTACTGTCTCAAATCAGGATGATTTGGTGGTTTAGTGAATGAGGGATGGGGGAAGGGGGAAGAAGAAAAATGGGAGGAATGTTCCAGATCAGGGAAATGGGTAGCTAGATCAAAGATGGAGCCCCTCATCAAGGTGAGGACACAGGAAAAGGAACAGGTTTGGGAGGAAGGATGGTGATTTGGTTGTGAATACATTGATAGGGGACATCCAAGGAAGATGTCTGGTAGGTGGTTGGGTGTTTAAATATAGAGCTTCAGAGAACGTGATTGAGGGTAAAGAAGTAGACTTGGAAGAATCTGTATCTAGGCAGCAGAGGAGCATGTGAGCAGCAGGGAGGGGGAGCACTGAGATCTAGAGAATAAAATGAGCAGAGAAGATGCCCAAAAACCTCAAGGACCTGCAACATATAACATATCAGTGAAAGAAGCATTCAGTGGAAGAAAGGAATCATCCAAGTGATGGTTAGGAGAATGAGGAGAGAATGGCTCACAGGAACCAAGGAGGGGGAATTTTGAGGGAGAGGTGGTAGCAGGGCCCAATGCAACAGAGAAATAATGTAAAGGAAAAATCAAAAAGTTAATATTGCATTTGGCAATTACGTCAATGTAAAACCAGCCAGTGGGAGTGCAACATGTTACAGACATGTTAGAACAGGGGTCCCTAACCCCCAGACCATGGACCAGTACTGGTCTGTGGCCTGTTAGGAACCTTGCTGCACAGCAGGAGGTGAGCAACAGGCAAGCTGGTGAAGCTTCATCTGTATTTATAGCTGCTCCGGATCACTTGCATTACTGCCTGAGCTCCACCTCCTGTCAGATCAGCGGCAGCGTTAGATTCTTATAGGAGTGTGAATCCTACTGTGAACTGCACATGCAAGGGATCTAGGTCACACACTCCTTATGAAAATCTAATGCCTGATGATCTGTCACTGTCTCCTATCACCCCCATATGGAACTATCTAGTTGCAGGAAAACAAGCTCAGGGCTCCCACTCATTCTACATTATGGTGAGTTATATAATTTCATCACATATTACAATGTAATAATATAAATAAATTGTACCATAAATGTAATGTGATTGGATCATCCTGAAACCATCCTTCCCCACTCGCTGGGTTCGTGGAAAAACTGTCTTCCATGAAACTGGCCTTTGGTGCCAAAAAGTTTGAGGACTGCTGTGTTAGAAGACAGTATAGACATTTCTTACAAAGCTAAATGCTGTGCTGCCGTATTACCCAGCAATTGTACTCCTTGGTATTTATGCAAATGAGATAGAACTTATGTCCACACAAACCTGCACATGAATGTTTATAGCATTTTTATTTGTAATTGCTGAAACTTGGAAGCAACCAAAGTGTCCTTCAATAGATGAATGGAAAAGCAAATTGTGGTACAATGGAATATTATGGTATACATGGAATATTATTCAGCACCAGAAAGAAATGAGCCATGAAAAGGCAAGGAGGAACCTTAAATGCATATTACTAGGGGAAATAAGCCATTCTGAAAAGGCTACACACTGTAGGATTCCAGCCACATGGAATTACAGAAAAAGCAAAACTCTGGAGAGAGTAAAAAGATCGGTGGTTGCTGGGAGCTTTGGGGCAAGAGAGGGATGAATAGGCAGAGCACAGGGGAGTTTTAGGGCAGTGAAACTACTCTTTGTGGTACTTTAATGGCAGATGCATGGTATTTTGCATTTGTCAAAACCCATGTAACTGTAGAACACAGAATAACCCTAATGCAAACCACAGACTCTAGTTACTAATACGGTATCAATATTGACTCATCAGTTTTAACAAACGTATCACACTGATACAAGATGTTATTAAAAGGGAAAGCTGTAGGGATGGGGGTGGGCAAAGGGCTATATGAGAACTCTGAACTTTCTGCCCAGTTTTTCTGTAAACTTAAAATTGCTCTAAAACATAGTCTATCAATGAAGATAAAAAGGAGAGGAAAGGATGGAATAGAAGAAATAAATGAAGGAGGAAACAGGGCAGGAAGAAAGAGAAAGCCATGCATATACAATCTTGAGAGTATAGCATAAAACCATAATTATAATTAATTCTGCATGCTTGTGTTACAAATAGAGCAAAAATATGACTAGCCACTCTTCTGACCAACTCCTAGGGCTCTCCATCACAAGTGCAAGATAAGTTCAAATAATTTGGTGTGATGTGAAAATTTTTCACTGCCTGACTGCCACCTCATTTTCCAACACCATCGCTGGTCTTTGCTGTGTGTTACAAGCTCCAGCTGCAGTTGTCTCGTTGCCTTTCTTTGCTACTCATGACACATACTTTCAGACCACTCTGCCTTTTTGCTCTTGCTGTTTCTTCTGCCTCTGTCTTCTCCCCTTCTAACCTAACCAGATCCTACCTCCTCTAACACACTACCTTCTCTGTGAAAACTTTCCTGACCTCCTTTCACCCCAGCACAGCAAGCAAGAATGATCCCTCTCCCAGTTTCCACAGTTCCTTGTGCCTATTTCTTTCTTTCTTTTTTTTTTTTTTGTTGAGACGGAGTCTCGCTCTGTCGCCCAGGCTGGAGTGCAGTGGCCGGATCTCAGCTCACTGAGATGAGTGCAGTGGCCGGAGTGCAGTGGCCGGATCTCAGCTCCGCCTCCCGGGTTTACGCTGTTCTCCTGCCTCAGCCTCCCGAGTAGCTGGGACTACAGGCGCCCGCCACCTCGCCCGGCTAGTTTGTTTGTATTTTTTTAGTAGAGATGGGGTTTCACCGTGTTAACCAGGATGGTCTCGATCTCCTGACCTCGTGATCCGCCCGTCTCGGCCTCCCAAAGTGCTGGGATTACAGGCTTGAGCCCCTTGTGCCTATTTCTTCAACATATGCTTGGTACACCACAAAATACATGACAAAAATGCTTTCGGTGGAAAAACTGGGGACAGAAAAGCCAGATCAGAGCAGATTTAAGGAGTGGGTAGAAGTTGAGATTTGAGTACATAGAACTGGTTTTATTGTGATGCTGCGTTAATTATTTTGATTTGTCTTTAGCATTTGGGTCTTTACCTAACAGGGGTTGAGGGTGATGAGAAGAAATTCCCAGAGTGGCTGTGGTGCTGTCCAGTGCTTTGCTGCTGACAGACCTGTGTCACTGAATAAGGGATGCCTCTAAAGTCGTAATTTATCTGGCCCCAGAAACTGTAGTCCTCTATTTTGAGGGGGAAGGGAGAGAGGAGAATGACTACATTCCCTATCTGTTATCTCTTGGACAGTCTGGAGCCATAGCCTGCCTCATGTATTTGGAAAGGAAAGAGATTAGTTGACTAGGTGAGTACCTCATATATTTCTTATGGGATCACAGGCTCCTGAAGACCAATTGATAACCAAAAATAAATTGGTTATTGGTTTTTCTGTCATTCATTAAATGGACATTAAAGGCCAACTGTGTTCCCAGCACCATGATAGGCTCTGGGGATACAAGATGACCAAAATGGAGTTCCTGCCACAAGGAGTTAATATAACCAGGGAGACCAACCTTGAGCCAATAACAGCAATTATGCTGTGTCTTAGTCTGTTTGAGCCACCATAATAAAATACCACATACTGGGTGGATTAAACAACAGAAATTTATTTTCTTCCAGTTCTACTTTCCAGTTCTTCTGGCTAGACGTCCCAGATCAAAGTCCAACAGGGTTCAGTTTCTGGTGATGGCTGTCTTCTTGGCTTGCAGATGGGCTGTTTTGTCCTCACATGGCTGTTCTTCGTTGTGTGCACACTAGAGTACATGCACAAGCATGAGTGCACTAATTCTATCAGATCAGGGTCCCACCTTTATGATCAAATTCACCTTAATTATCTCCTATTTCCAAATACAGTCACAATGGGGCTTTGGGCTTCGACATATGAACTAGGGGGACACAATTCAGTTCATAGCAGAAGCTTATAGAAAACTGTAGGTGCTGGCCAGGCACGGTGGTTCACGCCTGTAATCCCAGCTACTTGGGAAGCTGAGGCAGGAGAATCGCTTGAACCTGGGAGGCAGAGGTTGCAGTGAGCCGAGATCGCACCATTGCACTCCAGGCTGGGGGAAAAGAGCGATACTTTCTCAAAAAAAAAAAGAAAAAGAAAACTGTAGGTGCACACATGAGGGAATGATCATCTTGTCTAGGGAAAGGCAGGGACGGCAGAAGGCTTAGCAGAGATAACACTTGGTCTGAACTTTGAGCATGTGCGTGGTCATTTGCTAAGTGATGGGAGTGCCCAGCCCTGACCTGGAGGCTCTGGTGGTCTAGCAGTGCTAGTCAGTCAATAAGTTATTGATATATATAAAAAGGGGAGGTCTCTACCTCCCAAGCCTCTGTCAGTCACATCTTTATTCAGTGATGTGTGCTTATTCCTCCTATGTGAATTTTACATCTGTAAGCAGCTTTTCTTGGTAGGGTATGTCACGGGTTTCCTGAATAATATTCAGATGTCACTCAGCTTTCACTGCAATAGCCCCTATGCCTCCTGCAGAGGTGGTTATTTCAAAAGATTCAGTGACTGTCAGAGTTAGAAGAAGAGAGTTATTGTGCTTTAAATGGCTCAAGAAATAAACATACATGTTTTTTTGTGACAGTGGGGTGTATATAATGAGTCATGGACTTGCTAAAGCAGAGCATATCCACCCTGTCATTTCCCTTCTTTTGCAAATTGTCCTGGTGGGCACCAGGTTCCGTGATCAGTCAGTGCTGAGTGTTCTCATGGGTAGTGCTGTGTTAGGGACCCTACCTGTGCGAATAGATCTTCTCAGAAGGAGGAAGTGTCCTGGAAGCTGTAAGAAAATGAACCACTCTTTGCTTTATTCTTCTTTCCCACTCAGTTTACCCTTATCTTCTGGCAACTGGGCTTTTGGGCCCTGATCATGGCTTTTCAGTGGTCAGATGATGAGTTTCTTTAAAATAGGGATTGAGTCACATTCCTCTCTGTTGCAGCCTCACTTGTCCCTCAGTGATGATCACAGTAACCCAGTAGTGATTGCTTTTGGATAAACTAGTATGAGGGTTGTGTACTTTTTCTTTTAGCTTGTGTTATTCTGCTGGCAGTTTGTTTCCCCAGTGGGATTCAGCCTCTTTACAATGCACCTGTCAGAGTCTCCAGCTGTTCTCCTGCCCTTGGTGTAAGCCAAATGACGACCAAAGCAGAATTGTAGTCCATTCCATTGCCCCATTACCCTTGGGGAAATAGGGTAAGGCTTTAGGACGACGGGTGGTAAGAGGGTTTGTGCTGACAGAGTAGAGTAATTTTCCCGTCTCTGAGACCAACAATTCTATCTTTAGAGACAGAGAGGAAAATGTGGGGATATTGGCTCAAGTCAAAAGGAAAGTCCTCTCCTTTCTGTGATGTCTCCAGGTGGGTGTTGGATTTCTGTTGTTTCAACAAGTGGGCTGGAGCACACGATTGCGAGTTTAGGGCAGTCGACAGCACTCGGAACAGCTTCTGAAGGGGCTCTGCTCCCTATTTACTCCCTTCCCCCTTCCCTACAGAGACTGTTCAGAGGAGCATTTGTGAGACAAACATTGGGAACAGCTGCTCAGCCAGACCCTTGTCTCCTGTGCTGCTGCAGTCACTGTGCTGGAACTCTCTGCCGAGGAGGGTGGAGTGTCTGGGCTCCGCTGCTCCCACAAAGCAAGCATTTTCCTGTTTTCTTGGAGGCAGTTTGTTACAGATTTCAACCCTTTCTGCATCCCTCCCTTCCTTACAACACGAATGCTCATCTTTTCTTGCATTACTGCTGAAATAATGCAAACTTCGTTTCTCTGTCATCTAAGCGTCATTCAGAAATGTTCGTCTGATCTGTGAATTGTTCCCTGACTTCAATCAGGGCAGTGTTACAGGTCCTCTGCTGGCAGGAGGGAGCAGTCCGTCAAAATCTGCAGACACAAGACTTTCAGAAGCTGTGACGAGCAGACTAGCAAGCCACAAAACATTGCAAGCTGAATGGATGTCTTAATAAGCTTTTAGATGTGATTTGGCCAGCATCGGCAGAGGAGGCTAAAGGGAAAAGGCAGCAAGCATTATAACGTAAATCACTGCAGATTTGCTGGGAGTGACAGCCCTAGGAAGCTAATGATCTCTCCAGGAAAGAATTGACCACAGTTATCCAGAAACTGAACACGATGTAGAACAGAGAGGACAGCCCCTCGGATGTGAGTACCATCTCTTCAACACAAGGTTTGGAGCAGTAGGAGCAAAGCTAGCTGTTATAGCTGATGGCACTCCATAGCCACCGATTCCTGGGTGCCTGTGGGCCATCTCTGGGTGGGTTGTACATACTGCCTGACTGGGACTTTTATTTGCAGATCTCTTCTGTAATATTTTGCCTGTCGGGAGACAGATGTAGTGGCTTTAGGATATTGGCAAATTCTCCAAAGTGTAGGAGAATTTGTTGTAAAGCCCCAAGAAAACAGCAAAAGCGAACCTTATAGACCTTTTTCTGTAAAAAGAAAACTGATTGCATCACAGACAAGCAGCTGTGTGACCCTCTGGTATTTGTGATGACAGACAAAAGAATTAGCAAATTACAGAGCAACAAAAATGGGGCAGTGGGCTGGGAGGAAGGAGGGAAATCTTAGGAAGCTTAATCGCTATCTAGATTCAGGATATGCATTGCATACTTATGCTCATGTGTTTATTTCCTTTTGGCTTAAGGAATGGGCAGCATGTTTGCGTTTAAGGTTTTCCTTCAGAATGCTGTGAAAAATGATCATCGTGACAAAGAGGGATGTAATTGATAGGCTTGGGGCAGAATACATTTCTCACTGCCAGCAGTGGGAGGTATCTTGAATGATAGCTGATCTACCTGTAAGAGGAGGCTCAGATACAAGGAGGGGATGAACTGCTATAGCCGAGGTAGCCAACAGGTTGGCATGAAGTTTAACTCATTGATTCCAGACTGGTTTCACCCCTCTATTCCCTTCCCCTCCCAATTTACTGTCAGGGGTTCCCCCATCCCTTCTTAAACTGCTCCCCACCCCTGCAATACACACACCTCTGTCTGGTCCAGTTTGTCAGGTCAGGACATCAGATGAGAACCAGAGTGTCTTCTCACTCTAAGGGATGGGGGATCATTGTTCTAGATGGGAGGTAAGGATATGGGGTTTAGGAACAGTGACCATGAGGGAGGGAGAGAGGTGGTGTCTCTGCTTGGCCTGCACTTGGTATCTCTGCTGAGCCTGCACCCACACCCAAGGCTGAAAGTGCAGGAAGAAGCAGAAATAGAAGACCCTCATTTGATACCCTCCCACCCACAAACTGTGTGTAAATGCCCCTGCAGGTAAAGGCTGGAGATCCTAGTAAGGAGGCGATTACTGGGCTTAAATTGAAAATGAGGTTGAGATGTGCAAGCACATAGGGATGGTGTTGGCAACAGACTAGGAATTGTAAAGCTGGGGTTCTGTTCCTGATCTTGCACGTAGTTTTCTGTATGACTCTGGTAGGGGGAGTATCCAAAATCCTGTGTGAGGGACCTGTTCTGGAGGCTGCTCTGTGGGTGCTTTGGTTATGGTGGAGGGGATGGAGTGAGAGTGAGGAACATTCTTAAGTAGCTGTAACTGAAAAGCAAAAAATAGAAGGGTGTTTCTGCTTGGCCAGTGTTTTCTCACCGCTGTAGTATTTTTCTATCTTTAACCAAACAGAAAGGAAAATTAATGTGGGCTGTACTTGCAAAGGGCTGTTTACGAGTGATAATTATCTAAACAAGGCTATCTCAGTAGCCTGCAGCTATGGCATAAGTGTACTTCAGTCTCAGTATCCAGGAGGCTGAATTCATTCCATGGGACTGGAGGGTGGGAGGGGAGTGGCTATCAATTTACTATGGGCCAGCTGGACCCCTGCATCCATTGCTGAGGAGGCTGCACAGCGCTGCTGGTGTGGAGCTTGTGACCTCAGCTGATGGGCTGTACTGAGGTTGCAGCAAAAAAACCTCTACCCTCAGGGGCTAAGCCATGGAGCGGAATGAGTAGAATGAGTAGAATTTTAGCCATGATAATATTTGTATGAACTGGGCTGTTGTACTTGAGACATTCAAATACCCCTTGCAAGAAAGGTTCTGGAATGGAAGGGGCCCGTTGGGTCTAGGTCTAGAGATAACAAATGGGTAGATGAGGGGAAGGCTGTGATTGTGGAAGGGAGATCATTTCGTAAGTCATGGCTAATACTCTGTATTTTCCTGCCGTTTAGGCCTGGAGTGATTTTGCAATATTTGGGCAAACAGAGCAGAAGTTCAGTATAATTGGTTTGAACAAACCACAGATTACCTGAATGAAAAGAGGCAATGCAGCTATGTTTATAAAAACAAACCACTTCCAAATAGTGTAACGGTCTGGGAAACATAAAGCCCAGACTGTAGCCATTCAGTGCGACTATGAGAATTTTCAAAGGCATTTCCAGTTCCATTTCTTTCAGTGTTTTGAGTCTCAACTTTATTCCTTTTTTTTTTTTTGGCTCTATTTCTGGCATATCCCAGGGATCTCAGACCATGACTCACCAAGCTGCTTTAGAGCAGACCCTTCACCAGATTTGTTGTGCTTCTGATGACCCAGTGAGCAGGAGCAGGATGGGTTTGCAAGGGTTCCTCTCTCTTTCCCTGCTCAAAATGTAGGTAAAGAAAGCCACAGATGGAGAACGATGAGAAAGTTTGATAATTCACAAGAGTAGGGGCTAAGAATTCTTTCCGAAGTTATAGTATTCACATCTGGGCCACACTTTCGCATAATAAAATACCCTCTTTAATACCCGCCACAGTCCTGGGAGATAAATGTTCTCGTGTCTGTTTTATACGTGGGCATTTAACCCCAGCCTCACAGAGTGGTTGGCCAAACAACCTGCCTGAATGCCACAGTGAATGAGTTCAAACAGGATATGGTCCAAGGCTTTCCAGCCATATCATGGCCAATTTCTTAATCTTTAGAGACTGAAAGGACATTTGGGTGTGCCTGGGAACAAATGTAAAGGATGGCTGCATCTTCCAGACTTTCAAAGTTAGGATGTGTGGTAGGGTTTGGGTTGAAGGATGGTATCTCTGTTGTAGCATTCTCTTTCCATTTGTATATACTAGTATTTTTAATAAGTATCTTTTAAAATACAAAGAAGCCCTCACTTCCTTGCTGTTCTAGCAGGACTGGATTAGACATTTAAGTATTTCTTCTTCTGCCCAAAGAACCCTTCACCCTTGAAATAATTACCAATGGCTTTGGTTGGGTCTAATGGCAGCCCAGGTATACTGGGGGGAGTCCCAGTCTTTAAAATTCTATTCATTTTGCTATGTGGTAGGAAGAATTCAATTTGCTACTAGTTCCTACCCTCCAGATCACTGCTCTGCGACAGGGCTTTAGTGTTCTGTAGGTGGGTTTGGTGCCACTTCTTTTCCTCCTGTTAGCAAGGAAGCAACATGACCAGCCCCCTGCATTGGCAGAGCCACTGTTAGTGTTTAGCATCTGTGTTGTCCCTAAGGTGGATTGTTTCAGCCACTTGGAACCAGGAATCGGCCCGGGCCTGTGCCCAGCTCTCCATCTGTTCCAGAACTCGGGAACTATACTATTTACAGTGAGAAAAGGATGAAGGGAGAGAACTGCAGTAAATGCTAGGAGAAAACCCCAAAGAGAGAACCCACTCAGCAGGGTCTCTGTGGGGTGTGTTCCACAGGCCGCTGACCCACTAGGGAAGCGGCACATTAGCCATGGTGGACGCACAAAACCCAGCCAGGGGGCCTTTGGTGATCACACACAGTACAGTTCCCTGCCAAAGGCGGTGTGTAAACCAGGTGGTGCTTAGGGGATTATACCAGGCCTCCACTCCCTGGGAGAAAAACAGAGCAAACCTTGCAATTCTGGCCATACTATTCTGGAGGATGTCCCTGATGGGGGAAGAAGGGAGGGAGGTTGGCACATTCTGCTGCCTTCCACTTGGCAGTTCTGTTCCGGGGCTTTGCTGTGGAGTGTGCTTCCCGTGTGTTGTGTCCTGCCTCCCACAGCTCCCCCCGCTGCAACCTGCAAGCAGCAGAATGCCTTAAAATTAGAGAGAAGAGGTGTGACCTGTCCTTGTGTGTTGAGTGGCCCTGATGGCAGCTTTGTTTTGTAACCCCTAGGTCCCGAAGATGGCATATTCATAAAGATATCTTCTGATGATTGTGAACATCTTTACCTGTGGGTGCCAGGCCGGGCCAGTGACTTCGTGTTGAGCTGAAGGAACTTGTCTACTGCTTCCCTGAAAACCTTTCTTTCCTAATTCATGAGCCAGCAAGATGCAGTCGCTGCACTTTCAGAGCGCCTTCTCATAGCTGCGTACAAAGGCCAAACAGAGAATGTGGTTCAGCTCATCAACAAGGGCGCCAAGGTAGCGGTTACCAAGGTAACAAGAGAAAAATACGCTGTAGCCATTCCCTGGGAACTGGCCTACCTCTTAACCATTGTCTGAAAAACCGCTGTGTTTGGTTCGCAGCTTTCAAAGAACTGGCTTTTCTTCCAGTGATGGAGGTTTGGGGAGAATGAGGATTATTAAGAATGCTTTATTGCCATCTTTCAAGTGGAGGACTTGTAATTAGCATTTGACAGTCCTTAAAATCACGGTGGCTTTTCTCACCTATTTCTTTAGCCAAATGGAGAGGAGATCTCTTGGGAGAAGTTGGGACACAAAAGCTTACTGGACAGAGTGTGCGATAATCATGTTAGATGGGCCTCCCGGGGAGGTGGACCAGCTTGTGCACAGCCCCTCCCCTGTGCAGAGTCTCTTTGTCCCCGTCTGTATGATGACGGCCTGGACCAGATGACTGCTACAACCTCTATAGGCTTCGATTTCATGTGGGTCAGTGAAGATGTGTGGTAAGCTTTGGAGGGCATTGCTTACCCAGCGCCAACAGAGAAGGCTATGAAAGATGAGAAACCATACTGCCCAAAGGCAGTTTTGTAGCAAAGCCAAGAAAAGGCAGGCTCTGCGCAGCCAGATGGAGAGTTTAAATACACTGGATAGCAAGCACTTATTGAGCCCTATCCTAGTATTGCTGTAAGCACTTTACAGCCTTCTAGAAGAGATTCTCTTCTCATTCCCATTTTGGAGGTGAGGAAACTTGCCCAGGGTCCCTCAGCTGCCGAGTGGTGGAAATGCAACTTATACTCACAGAGTCTGGCTCCGAAGCCCACCCTCCAGACCTCCCCAGAAAGAGCTGTGAAGAGGGGCAAAGTTTAATTTTCACAGAGGGTCATCTGTTAACTTCTGACCTCCTGTGGCAGATTGATCAGCTCCTATTTTCATGTTTACTTATATGCAATCTTCACATTCTATGCCAGCCTCCAGAGAGGTCTTGAGCTACTTATAGGTCCCCATGGAGGTGAACAGGGGTCTGCACATAAATGGTGATTGGATTGTTTGGAACTGAGGGTGAAGGGAGCCTTAACTCAGAGCTCATGTGATCTGTTCATAGCACTTTCCAGGGCCCAGACAATCACAAATGGGAGAAAGCGTGGAACTCTGTAGTTAGGGCACATGCTCACAGATTTTAACTCTGCTTTGTTTGCTAATTGTACAAGTCGCTTAATTTCTTTGAGCCTCAGTTTCTTATCTGTAAAAGAGGGATAATAATGTCAGTTTTTCAGATTGTTACAATAACAATAACTTACTTATTGCACTTAGGGCATAGTCTGCAACTTTTCTTCTATAAATAGACTTAATTATTTGCTATTTTATAAACAGCTTTATTAAGATATAATGTACGTACATTAAATTCACCTATTTTAATTGTACAATTCAATAATTTCTAGTGTATTTACACCACCACTGCTATGCACTGAATTGTTTCTCCCCCAAATTCGTTTTTTTCAATCCTAATCCCTAATGGTATTTAAAGATAGGGCCTTTGGGAAGTAATTAGGTTTAAATGGGGTCATGAGAGTGGGGTCCTTGTGATGAAATTAGTTTCTGCGTAAGAAGAGGCACCAGGGTCTGCTATCTCTCTCCCTCCCTGCTATGTGAGGACACAGTGAGAAGGTGGTCATCAGCAAGCTAGGAAAAGGGCCCCAACTAGAACCTGACCATGCGGGTACCCTGAACTCACGCATCCCAGCCTCCAGAACTGAGGAACGAATCTCTCGTTCTGGCAGCCTGAGAAGAGTGATACAAGCACATTCAAATATTAGAACATTTCTATCATCACAATTAACATATATATATATTTTGAGACAGTCTCTGCATGTGTTGCCCAGGCAGGAGTACAATGGCACAAATCCTCAGCTCACTGCAATCTCCAACTCCCAGGTTCAAGTGATTCTTGTGCCTCAGCCTCCCATGTAGCTGGGACTACAGGCACATACCACCACGCCTGCCTAATTTTTGTATTTCTAGTAGAGATTGGGTTTCACCGTGTTGGGCCAGGCTGGTGTCGAACTCCTGATCTCAGGTGATCCACCCGCCTCGGCCTCCCAAAGCGCTGGGATTACAGGCATGAGCCACCGCACCTGGCTTCCAATAAAAATCATCATACCCATTAGCTGTCACTCCCCATTCCCACCCCCAGCTCCTGGCAACTATGAATCTACTTTTTGTCTCTATAAACTTACCTTTTCTAGGCATTTGATATAAATAGAATCATATGGTATGTGGTCTTTTGTTTGTGACTTCTCGCAGCATAAAGTTTTCAAGGTTCATCTCTGTTGTAGCATGTATCAATACTTCATTCTTTTTCATGGCTGAGTAATAATCCATTGTATACGTATACCACATTCTGTTTATCTCTTTATCAGTTGATGGACATTTGTGGTTGATTCCAGTTTGGGGCTATTATGCATAATGCTTTTGTGAAAATTTATATACAAGTTTTTGTGTTGGAAATATGTTTTCAGTTCTCTAGAGTATATTCCTAGGAGTGAAATTGCAAGGTCGTGTGGCAAATCTGTTTAACACGTTATAAGAAACTGCCAAGCTATTTTCCAGAATACCTGTACCATTTTACGTTCCACCAGCAATGTATGAGGGTTTCGGTTTCTCTACATTCTCACCAGTGCTTGTCTGTCTTTTTTTATACGTCATTTGCTTTTTCATGGTTATCTTTATCAAAGTAACCCATGCCCATTGGAATTTTAAAACTATTAGTTCAAATACTGCTAAAGGTTTTTAATAAAAACAGCGATTCTTAGCCCACTCCCATTTACGCTGTGAAGAAACAACTTTCAACTTCCTAGATATTTCTTTTCTGGTATTAGTCTCCATATTTCCAATGAATATATATGTTCTACCACCTGATTCATCAGTTTAATTTTTTTAATGAAGTCAAGTTTAATATTTTATTTATGTTATACTCGTGTGTATATGTGTGTGTGTGTGTGTGTGTGTGTGTGTGTATATGTAATTTATTTAAGATACGCTCCCCTCTGTCACCCAGGCTGGAATGCAGTGGCATGAACATGGCTCACTGTAGCCTCCACCTCCTAGGCTCAAGCAGTCCTCCTACCTCAGCTCCCTTTGTAGCTGGGACTACAGGCATGCACACTTTTAATTGTTAAGGCAGGGTCTCCTTATGTTGCCCAGGCTGGTCTCGAACTCCTGGACTCAAGTGATCCTCCCTCTTCAGCCTCCCAAAGTGTTGGAATTACATGAAGGAGCCACCATGCTCGGCCTTTCTCTTATATTTTTAAAATTTATTTATTGTGGTAAAATATATATACAAAATGTACTACTTCAACCATTCTTAAATGTACAGTTCAGTGACATTAAGTACATTCACATTGTTATGCAACCATCACCACCATCCATCTTCAGAAGTTTTTCATCTTCCCCAACTGCAGCTCTATACCGATTAAACACTAACTTCTCATTTTCTCCTCCCACACCCTGGCATCCACCATTCTACCTCCTGTCTCTGAATTTGACGGTTAGCTGCACCTCAAATAAGTGGAATCATACTATATTGTCCTTTTGTGACTAGCTTATTGCACTTAGCATGTGTTTTCAAGATTCACTCGTGTTGTAGCATGTACCAGAATTTCATTCCTTGTTAAGGCTGAATAATAATCCATTTTACGTATATGCCACATCTGGTTTATCCCTTCATCCACTGATGGGCACTTGGGTTGCTACTGCCTTTTGCCTGTTGTGAATAATGCTGTATGAACATGGGTGTCCATGGGTGTTTGAGTCCTTGCTTTCATATCTTTTGGTTATATAATCAGAAGTGAAATATGGTAGTTCTACTTTTAAAGTTTTGGGTTGGCTGGGCGCGGTGGCTCAAGCCTGTAATCCCAGCACTTTGGGAGGCCAAGACGGGCAGATTACGAGGTCAGGAGATCGAGACCATGCTGGCTAACACGGTGAAACCCCGTCTCTACTAAAATACAAAAAACTAGCCGGGCGAGGTGGCGGGCGCCTGTAGTCCCAGCTACTCGGGAGGCTGAGGCAGGAGAATGGCATAAACCCAGGAGGCAGAGCTTGCGGTGAGCTGAGATCCGGCCACTGCACTCCAGCCCGGGCGACAGAGCGAGACTCCGTCTCAAAAAAATAAATAAATAAATAAAAATAAATAAATAAATAAATAAAGTTTTGGGTAACTTCCATACTGTTTTCCATGGCTGTTGCACCATTTTACAATGCTACCAACGGTGCACAAGGGTTCCCACTTTTTCACATCCTTACCAATACTTCTGTGTTTTTTGTTTGTTTGTTTGAGACAGAGTCTCGCTCTGTTGCCCAGGCTGGAGTGCAGCCGTGTGATCTTGGCTCACTGCAAGCTCAGCCTCCCGGGTTCATGCCATTTCTCCTGCCTCAGCCTCCTGAGTAGCTGGGATTACAGGCGCCAGCCACAATGCCCGGCTAATTTTTTTGTGTTTTTAGTAGAGACGAGGTTTTACAATGTTAGCCAGGATGGTCTCAATCTCCTGACCTCGTCATCCACCCTGCTTGGCCTCCCAAAATGCTACTGTTATTACTGACCTTCCTAATGGGTGTGAGGTGATATCTCGCTGTGGTTTTGATTTGCATGTCTCTGATTATTAGTGATGTTAAACGTCTTTTTATGTGCTTGTTTGCCATTTGTATATCATCTTTGGAGAAATGTCTATTCAAGTCCTTTGCCTATTGTTTAATCTGGTTATTTGATTTTTTTGGTGTTGAGTTCTTAATATATTATTTTAATATATATAAAGATATATATTATATATATCTTATATGGATTAATATCTAGAATATATTAAGAACTCATATTTATATCTTATATATCTTTTAAGATATAAATATGAGTTCTTAATATATTCTAGATATTAATCCTTTATCATATATTTGATTTGCAACATTTTTTCTCATTCTATGGTTACCTTTAGAAGTACTTTTTTAGAGCTGTTTCAGATTTACAACAAAATTGAGAGGAAGGTCCAGAGATTTCCCATATGGCTCCCGCCCCTAAACATGTTTAACCTACCCCATTATCAACATCCCCCTCCAGAGTGATACATTTGTTACAACTGATGAGCCTATACTGACACATCATTATCACCCAAAGTCCATAGTTTACATTACGGCTCATTCTTATACATTCTATGGATTTGGAAAAATGTATAATGACATACATCCACAAGTATAGTATCATATAGATTATTTTTACTGCTCTAAAGATCCTCTGTGCTTCACCTGTTTATCCCCTTCCCTCCTCCCACCCCAATCCCTGGCAACCACTAGGGCTTCTTACTGTCTCCATAGTTTTACCTTTTACAGAATGTCATATTGTTGGAATCATACAATATTTGGCCTTTTTATATTGGCTTCTTTCACTTAGTAATATGCATTTAAGGTTCTTCCATGCCTTTTCATGGCTTGATAGTTCATTTCCTTTTAGGACTGAAAAATCTTCCATTGTATGGATATACTGCAGTTTTGGAAGCATTCACCTACTGAAGAACATCTTGGTTGCTTCCTAATTTTGGTAATTATGAGTAAAGCTGCTATAAACATTCATGTGCAGTTTTTTGTGTGGACATACATTTTCAACTTTTTTCATTAGATACCAAGGAGTGCAATTGCTGGATCGCATGGTAAGAGGGTTTTGTTTTATAAGAAACTGCCAAACTGCTGCATTCCCAGCAGCAATGAATGAGATTTCCTGTTGCTCCACATTGTCACCAGTATTTGGTGTTTCAATGTTCTGGATTTTGACCGTTCTAATAGCTGTACAGTTGTATCTCATTGTTTGTAGCTTGTCTTTTTACTCTGCTGATTGTGTTCTTTGATGCACAGACGTTTTCAAGCTTGATGTTCCATTTGTCTATTTTTGCTTTTATTGCCTGTGCTTTTATTGTCATATCCAAGAAAACATTGCCAGATCCAACATCGTGAAGTTTTTCCCCTTGTAGAAGCTTTATAGCTTTGGATCTTATGTTTAGGCTTTTATTCCATTTTGAGTTAATTTTTTATATAGCGTAAGGTAAGAGTCCATCTTCATTTGTTTGCGTGTGGGCATCCGGCTTTCCCAGGACCACTTATTGAGGAGACTATCCTTTTCCCATTGAGTGGTCTTGGCATCTTTGCTGAAGATCATTTGACCATATACATGAAGGTTTATTTCTATGCTTTCTATTCTATTTCACAGGTTTATATGTCTTTATTCTAATACCAACTGTTTTGATTACTGTAGCTTTTAATGTGTTTTGAAGTCAGAAAGTGTGAGCTCTTCAACTTTGTTCTTCTCAAAATTGTTGTGACTGTATATCACAGTTTTTTTGTTTGTTTTGACACAGAACTTTACTTTGTCGCCTGTGCTGGAGTGCAGTGGCGCGAACACGGCTCACTGCAGCCTTAACCTCCTGGGCTCAAGCAGTCCTCCTGCCTCAGCCTCCTGAGTAGCTGGTACTACAGGCATGTGTTCCACCATGCCTAGCTGATAATAATGAGCAACCTCCTGGGCTTATGCGATCCTACTGCCTCAGCCTCCCAAAATATCACAATTTAAAATCAGATGTATAATTATTGTGACTATGTAAATGCTGCTCACTGGTTAGCTGAGAATGATTACATTTTTAAAAATATATATGATTACATTTTAAAAAATATATAGCTTATTATTTTTCCTGGAGTTGATAGTTACCCTAATTTTTTCACTTGTTTAATTTGATTTAAACTTACTGGTAACTGTTTCATCTACTATCCAATAACTGTGAAACTGTTCTCAGTGCAATTCTCCGTGAGTAAACCTATTACATATTTATCAGCCCACGTCTCTTCCTGGGGATATCCCCTCAGGAGTCATTTATCCTTCTTCTGATTGATCTGGGTTGCTCTCTAGTTCTGCAGTCATCCTGAGAAGTCCTTTCACCTCTCCCATGTATTAGATCCCCTGTTTGCTGGAACCCATGTCATTCTAACTTTGATACTGCATGTTCTTTGATATCTTCCTAAGAAAGGGAATATGGGCATACATTTTTTGAGAGTCTGCATGTCTAAAAATCCTTATTCTACCCTCTTGCTTAAGTGACAATTTGGTATAGAAACCTAGGCAGAGAATTATTTTGCCTAAGAACTTCAAAGGCAGTGCCTCATCTTTGAGCTTACAGTGTTGCTGTTGGGAAACTCAGCTTATAGTGTTCCTTGCAACTGCCTTCTGAAAGGCCTTTTGCATCCACTCTGCCCCTTGAAGGACCTGCCCATTCAGGACTCAGCTCAGGAGCCACCACCAACATGAAGTCCACCCAGTGAATGGTACCCTGGATGGAATTTGCTCTCCTCCTAATTGATGGAACCTTGTTCTCTATGCACTCTCCTTCATACTGCTCTGTGGGTGCTCAGAACTCCCCACCGCATCATCACTGTGACCAGGGTCATAGTGTCTCTCTTTCATTTATCTGTGTTTGACAGAGGAGAAAGGCACTGAATTTGGAAGCCAAAGACCTTGGTATAGGCGCCTGTTCTGCTGCTTATTAATGGCTTATTAATGTAGACCAGGGTTGCTCATCCTCAGCAACATCACTGACATTTTGGGCCAGATCATCCTGTGCTGCTGGGGCTGTGCTGTGCATTGTAGGGTATTTAGCAGCATCTGTGGCTTCTTGCTGTAGATGCCAGTAGTACTTCCTTCCCTTGGATTTTGACAACCAAAAATGTCTCTGGACATTGACAGACATCCCCTGAGCAACAAAATTGTCCCTACCTCAGAACCACAGATTAGGCCAATCATGTCAGGAGTCTCAATTTCCTCACAAACCTTACAGAGTTTTCGTAAGCACTAAATGTGATAGCACATGTTGCCATAGTTATAAAAGCTAAGTGGGCCGGGCACAGTGGCTCACGCCTGTAATCCCAGCACTTTGGGAGGCCGAGGCGGGCGGATCATCACGAGGCCAGGAGATTGAGACCATCCTGGCTAACATGGTGAAACCCCGTCTCTACTAAAAAATACAAAAAATTAGCCGGGCATGGTCGGGGGTGCCTGTTGTCCCAGCTACTTGGGAGGCTGAGGCAGGAGAATGGCCTGAACCCGGGAGGTGGAGCTCCCAGTGAGCCGAGATGGCACCACTGCACTCCAGCCTAGGCGACAGAGAAAAAAAAAAAAATCTAAGTGGACGTAAAATATTGATTACTTTTTAACTCTTTCAGTGTCTAGCAAGGTACTCACATAGTAGACCCCATCTATGCTGAACGAGGGGAATAATGTTATTGACTGTAAATTTCTTACATTTTGATAGCAATTGCAAAGTATTAGGTACTCTTGTAAGAGCTCTATAACAATTAAATCTTTTAAACCTCACCATGGCTATTATCCCCATTTTACAGATGAGGAAACTGAGGCAAGGAATGATCAGGTAACCTGCCCTAGGTTTCCCTTAGAAAGTGTCAAAACTGGTATTCAAACCCTGGCCATCTAGTTCCAGAGTGAGAGTCGTTGCTCCCATAGGAGGCAAGGAGGAAAGTTCCCCCTGGCCCTTAAAGGCTCATTGAAACATCAACATACAAATACAGATAAATTGTATTAGAGGCATAAAAATGTATTTAACATGTACACACAGGAGCCTTCAGAATGAGGACCCCAAAATTCAGGGGAAATTGTCCATTTTAATGCTTAGGTTCAAAGGAGTGTGGACAGCCATGTAGAAACATGATTGGACAAAAAGGGCATGATCTAATGTTGAGTGCATGGGAAACCCAGCAAGGCCTGTCTGTCTACGGTCTTCTTGGCCCTTCTGAGCTGAGCATTCCTGCCTTCTGGGTATGAGGCAGGCCCCTCTCTGGAATGGAGTGTTAAGACCTACAGTCAACTAGGTCAGATAATTTCTTTATGGCCTGCTTTTACACAGAAAGGGGAGGAGGGGAAGGTTAGAGTAATATTTTTAAGTTTTATGGCTGGCTTTAGGGGTAGGAGGTTCTGGTTTCTACGACCTGCCTTGGGGGAAGAGAGATTCAAGTTTCTGTGGTTAGCCTCTGGGTAGGAGTTGAGGGGCCAGAGATAGGAGGGCAGGAAGAGGTCAGAAAAAAAGCTTTGTTCCTGAGGCCTTCCTTTTGGGGTATTGTTTTTTGAGCCCTAACACTGGTAACCATCATGTTTCCACTATGTGGTTTGTAAGCTTAGATTGTGAACTTCCTGTGGGCTGCTGCTTATTAGAGCATACTCCTTGGCACCTGACATATCGTGGATATAATCTGCAAATGTTTTATTGACTGGGAGCTCAATCTGCTCAGGTACTTAAAAAAAAATAAGCGATATCCCAATAATGGGATTGTACTTTATAAAACATTTCCAAATTATTTTCACATATATGTTGCTTGTCCCCAGAGCCTTGTAAGATATATATGGTTTCCCTTGAGAGGAAATGAAGTCACAGAAGGAAAGTGACTTGTTCAAATAGGGCATGCCACAGCCCAGACGAGAACTGAAATTTCCTGGCTCCCATGGACATTTTCTTTGCCACAGATAAGGGCATCTCTTCTGTCCTGGAGAGTTTACTTCAGCTCGTAATGGATGCTTCCAGTATGTTGTTCACTAAGTAAGGGTGGGGTTGTCATGCACAGGACATGTCTTCAGAGCAAGTAGGGTTGGGAGCTGGAAATTGATGTGGGAACTACATGTAAGAATTTAAAACTCATGTTTTAAGAGAAAATCTCACTAAGAACTATGATTTTCCATTTGTACAACTTTCATATTTAGACCAGTTGTATGTCACTATGTTGACAAACACATTTTCAGCTGGAACAGGTAATCTGACAAAAGCACTGGATATGCTGAGAAGTCTGACATATCTCTGGAGCAAATTATTAGAGACAGTAATTCAAGCTCATGACCCTTCACTTTTCTGCTATTCCTTTCACCCAAGTCACCTGTTCCTTCCCTCATTTAGGCAATATATTTTGAGCTTCAGCTGTGTACCGGTGAACAAGACAGGAAAAAATATCTTGGTCCTCACCTGAGCTTGCATTCTTGGTGAGACAGGCTAGAATTTGATACTGTTGCCTGCACTCCTATCCCTGAAGCTCCCCTTGGATCTGTCAGCTCTGCCTCCTGGTTTTCCTCCCCAAGGTGCCTTCTGCATCTCCTTTTGCTCTTCCTGCCTCTAAAATTGGCTTTCCTCAGGCCCTCTGCACTCATCTGCTCTCCCTCTGTACACCCACTTGGCTATTTCAGCTCAAGATTGGTCACCATGTCTCCATCTCTGACTTGGCCCTGTCTCCTGATCCCCATGGCCAGCTGCCTTCATGGGCATTTTTAATTTCTTTTTTTTTTTTTTTTGAGACAAGAGTCTCACTGTATTGCCCAGGCTGGTCCTAAACTTCTGGACTCAAGTGATTCTCCTCCCGGGTAACAGGGACTACAGTCATGAGCCACCATGCTCAGCCTTCCTGGGCATCTTTATGTGCAGAATCCACAGGTTCAAATTGAAGTGCCCACGCTGGAAGCTGTAACCCCCCCTGAGGCCTGGTCCTCTTCCCAAGGTCTCTCTTTTTTTTTTTTTTTTTGAGACAGAGTCTCGCTCTGTGGCCCAGGCTGGAGTGCAGTGGCCGGATCTCGGCTCACTGCAAGCTCCGCCCCCCGGGTTTACGCCATTCTCCTGCCTCAGCCTCCCCAGTAGCTGGGACTACAGGTGCCCGCCACCTCGCCCGGCTAGTTTTTTGTATATTTTAGTAGAGATGGGGTTTCACCATGTTAGCCAGGATGGTCTCGATCTCCTGATCTTGTGATCCGCCCGTCTCGGCCTCCCAAAGTGCTGGGATTACAGGCTTGAGCCACCGCGCCAGGCCCCCCAAGGTCCCTTTATCAGTACAAGGGAGCCCCATTTGTGCACACCTCAAGCAGAAGCCCAAAGCCATCCTTTTTTCTTTTGGATCTTTGACATCCCTCCACTTATGCTTCCTGTCAGTGACCAAGTGAGGCTCATTATGCTTCCTAACTTCTCTCAACTCTGTGTCTTTCTAGTTGCCCCTGTAGGCACTGCTTGAGATATTTGATACTAAAACAAAAAAATGGAATATATTTTTTATTTGCAAGAATGCTCTGGTTTTATAAATGAACATATTCTCTCCCGTTCCTTTGTGCTTTAGTCAAATACCTTCTGATACAGATTAATCTTGTTACCTCAATACTAACAGGTGTTTTGTCATCTGGATAAACCCTCTGCATTGCTCCTTAGTGCCAAGCATTGGCCATAACAGTAGAGTTGAGAGCCTCTAGGAGTCCCCAGGCAGAGTATCTTTTCCTAGAACTGTTAAGAAGCTGGTTAGCCTGGGCAACATAGTGAGACCCTGTCTCTACAGAAAATAAAAAATTAGCTGGGCATGGTGATGCACACCTGTAGTCCTAGCTACATAGGAGGCTGAGGTGGGAGGATTGCTTGAGCTCAGGCGGTTGAGGCTGCAGTGAGCCATGATTGTGCCACTGCACTCCAGCCTGGGCATCAGAGGGAGATCCTGTCTCAAAAAACAAAACAACAAAAAAGCTGGTCCTTGGAATGTTTTACCAAAGTTGTTATCTTCTCCAAAAGGAAATAGACAAAGGTTGTTTGATACAAGTTGGTTAAGAAAAAAATTCAGTTTCATTCATAAAATTCATCTCCATTTGATACCTACCACTCTTCCCGAGTAATGAAGTTGGAATTTAGATAATTAAGCACAAACCCTAGGGCCTAAAGAGCTTGTTCATAGAAGGTGAGACCCCCAGAG
The DNA here is from genome assembly GCF_000951035.1 of Colobus angolensis palliatus. Lineage (NCBI taxonomy): Eukaryota > Metazoa > Chordata > Mammalia > Primates > Cercopithecidae > Colobus > Colobus angolensis. The sequence continues at coordinate 3,788,654 of NW_012115189.1, forward strand.
TTCTCTGCAGAATGGGCAAGCAGAAAACTCAGGAGGTGCAACAGGGCAGGTAGCATGGAGACCATATGGTGTGATATACTTCAGTTTAAAGAGGCAAGTCTACTTCTCTCCACAAATGTATGCCTGCATTTGTGTGAGCCAGGAGAACCACATGGGACACATGAAACTGTTAACTTTGGCTACCTAGCAAGGAAGATGATTAGCTTTCCCCCCCCCGCCTTCCTTTTATTTTTAAACAGAGTCTCGCTCTTTTGCTCAGGCTGGTGTGCAGTGGCGCAATCTCGGCTCGCTGTAACCTCCACCTCCCGGGTTCAAGCGATTCTCCTGCCTTAGCCTCCTAAGTAACTGGGACTACAGGTGTGCACCACCACACCTGGCTAATTTTTGTATTTTTGGTAGAGATAGGGTTTTGTCATATTACCCAGGCTGATTTCAAACTCCTGGCCTCAAGTGATCTGCCCACCTTGGCCTCCCAAAGTGCTGGGATCACAGGCATGAGCCACTGCATCCGGCCTGATTTTTTTCATTGTATTGTTTCAGTTATTAAAATAAGCATATATTAATTTTTTACTTTGTCAAATATAAAGTCAAGTTTAAAAATATGTGTTGAGTGCCTGTACCAGCAGTGGGCCAGGTGCTTGCCATATACTATCTGGTTGAAATCCTCAGCTCTGCCAAGCTGGTGCTCTTATCTGTGAGATGCCAATAAGGAAAGGGAGGTGCCAGGCAGAAAGTAACTTGCCCATGACCAAAGCAGCAATAGGTGCTAGCCCTGGGAAGGAGCCGGCTTTGTGTGGTCGTGAGGCCCACATGTAGGACACTCCTGACCCTTGTTTCCAGCGCCTCCATAGTCCCTGCCCTTCCGCCACTATGCTGACCACCCCTCAGTGCAGACAGAGAAAGAGGCTGTCTGCAGGGTGGGCCAAAGGGACTTTTCTCCTCCCCTGTCCTTGCCTCCTGCACACCATTCCCAGAGTTTTATCGCAAGTTCAGAAATTCCTGATGAAGGCGGTGTAGTGTAGAAGGTATGAGCGTGGATGCAGGAGCCAGGTGCTCTGTTTCAAATGCCAACGATATTTACTAGCTCTATGGTCTTGAGGAAATTACTTTATCTCTGTGCATCATATCATCACCTCTAAAATGAGGATTAAATAATAGTAGCTACCTCATTAGGTTATTTAAGCACTAACTGAATCAGTATATGCAAACTACTTAGAATAGTGCTCAGCACACAGTCTGTCAAATGTAGTAGGCACTGAGGGGATTCTGACAATGCAACAATGCTAAGAGCTGTGGTCCAAGGCCATTCAGTGTTCTCATCTGAAAAATGAGGATAATCTCGACTTCATGAGATTGCCATCAAGACTAAATGAAGGCCGGGTGCGGTGGCTCAAGTCTGTAATCCCAGCACTTTGGGAGGCAAAGGCTGGTGGATCTCTTGAGGCCAGGAATTCGAGACTAGTGAAACTCCATCTCTACTGAAAATACAAAAATTGGCCGGGCGCGGTGGCTCAAGCCTGTAATCCCAGCACTTTGGGAGGCCGAGACGGGCGGATCACGAGGTCAGGAGATCGAGACCATCCTGGGTAACACGGTGAAACCCCGTCTCTACTAAAAAATACAAAAAACTAGCCGGGCGAGGTGGCGGGCGCCTGTAGTCCCAGCTACTGGGGAGGCTGAGGCAGGAGAATGGCGTGAACCCGGGAGGCGGAGCTTGCAGTGAGCTGAGATCCGGCCACTGTACTCCAGCCTGGGCAACAGAGCGAGACTCCGTCTCAAAAAAAAAAAAAACAAAAACAAAAATTAGTCGTGTGTGGTGGTGCACGCCTGTAATCCCAGCTGAATCGCTTGAACCCAGGAGGCGGAAGCTGCAGGAATCCAAGATAGTGCCACTGTACTCCAGCCTGGGCCACAGAGCAAGACCCTGTCTCAAAAAAAAAAAAAAAGGCTAAATGAGATGACAAAGTGTTTAGCTCAATGTCCAACATTTAATAAAACTATCAGCTTTTTGGAGTAGAAGTTGAGAAGCTGATTCTAAAATTTATATGACATGCAAGAGACCTAGAATAGCCAAAGCAACGTTGAACAACAAAGTTGAAGGACTCTTGCTACCTGATTTCCAGACATACTAGTATCTTCCAGGCTTACTAGAAGAGTCAAAATTATAGGGACAGAAAGTAGATCAGTGATTGTTAAGGGCTGGAGATGGTGGGAAATGATTGACTGCAAAGGAGCAGGAGGGAATTTTGGGGTGAGGGGGATGAAAATCTTCCATATTTTGTTTGTGGGGTTGGCCATATACATTTATCCAACCATATGAAAGTGCATACTTTAAAAACGTGAATTTTGTTGAATGGAAATTATACCTCAAGAAACTTGATTTTTTTTTTTAAAGATAACTCTCCTAAGTATAATTGTTACAGATGAGGAAACAGAAGCTTCAGGAGGCTGAATAAGTCCTTTGTAGGTTGCTTGTGGTTCCTGTGGGGGTTTTGCATCGTGTTGTCTTCCCATGCTGGTAACTACTATACTCCAATATAAACTTTCAACTTTTAAAAAGGGAAATGCAAAGAGTTCCACTGTAATAAAGTAGTAACTTTCCCCAGCGTGAGCACCTGATGGTGTTTGCAGAAATGAAGAGGATGACTGGCTGGTAAATATTTTCTGGCAGCCACTTTCAAGGGAACGCTGGAAGTCAATAAATGGTGTACATTCATGGCCTCAAGAAACACAGTGAGAACAGGCGCTGCACTGGGAGGCTCTCCTGCTGCCACTCGCTGGGCTTCCTGCTCTGAAACCTGTTTCCAGTTTCGACAAAACCTCACTTCCACGCAGGGTTTGCGACACTGGTGTCCCAAGGCAGGGGAGCAGTGGAAAGGAAGGATCTTTCATGGTGGTCATTTGCTTTGTTTTTGATTTCCTGGGTTTGTGTTTAATGTTAGAACTTACCAGAATGGCGTAGCCTGAACTCATGTTTGCCGGCCTGCTGGTTCCTAGTCATTTGCTTTAAGCTGTCACTCCCCAGGATGTGGGGGAAGTTGACACTTACAAGGTGGTTGGTCAGGTAAAACGTTTCACTTGGGAGAATGTGTTGTGTATAGCATGCTCCTTCCAGAGGACCCCATACACTTATTTTAATTGGAGTAGGTAATGATTCTACTACAGAAGGCACAAAGTTTGCCTAGTCCTCCTCCCGTGCTGCCCCCACCACTTAGTGTTTCCCTCACTGAAGGCACCTGTCTTCCCTGCTTCTTACATTGTTCCTGAGATACTTACGTACATACATGCAAGTAGATGTAGCTCTGTGTGTTTCCCCATTTTATACAAATTGTGGGATACTATACTCTCCTTCTTCATTTTAATTTGCTTAACCAATCCCCTATTGATGGGCATTTAGATTATGTTAATCTCCTGCCCTTACAAAGCATGCTGCAGTGACTCTGTTCGGAGGTCTTATTGCACAGTATGATTATATTTGTGTGATAGATTTCTCTAAATGATACTTCTGAGTCAGAGCATGCATCCCCTTGCAATTTTGACAGCTAGAGCTAAATTGCTCTGCAGAGGTTGTGCCAGTCTACACTCCACCAGCATGTGTGAGGGGCCCGATGGGACTGACCTTTAAACACATGATGCCAGTGGTACACTGGGCTCTGTTTGCTGCCTCTCCTGGCCCTTCACCATCTGAGCTCATCTTACCTTTCTAGCCTTCTCTCCAGGAGCTCTCTGCTAGGGTGCATTTGGCCTGTGTGGCCTTGGTTCCTCCTCACTTCAGCATGCGTTTCATAGAATTTTCTCTGGGTTGAGTCTGGGGCCAGCTGCCTGGGAATCAAAGGGAAAAGTGGGGGAGTGGCTGATGGGAGGAGAATAGAAGAGGGGGATCTCCATACCTCTCCTCTCCTTCCCCATCCCCCATTCCCAAATAGAAAACGGAGTTCCCTCCCAAGACACCTGGGTCTTTTATTCTGACCCCAAGTACTCCAGTGTGTTCTCACATCCAGAGCAAGGTCAGGAGCCCATGCAGGGCTGCTGCAGTGCTTGGCTCTGCTCTGAGTTAGCACATCCATACACTGTGTGGAGCAGGTGTCTCTTCACTGAAACAAACAGGGCATTGAGGATACATGGTTACATGGCAGGTCAAACAGAAAATCTGCTTGTGTTCTACAATAGCTAGAAGCATAACCCTGTAGGAAGAAAATATCAACTGGGAAAACTTAGGCTTTTGTAGTTTATCATAAAAAAAATCTCTGGAAAATTGACATATGGTGCTAATTCTGAGAAAGTTATAAAATGAACATGTGTTAACATTTTATTTAACTCATTAATTAAAGAGGAAACCAGTAAGATGTTACAACTGTTTTGAAGGAGAATTGTCAGGCCAGGCCCAGACAATTAAAAAAAAATTTTTTTGTAGAGATGGTGGAGGTGGAGTCTTGCTGTATTAATTGACCAAGCTGGTCTTGAACTCCTTGCCTCAAGAGATCCACCTCAGCCTGCCAAAGAGCTGGGTCCACAGGTACGCACCACCATGCCAGGCTAACTTTTTTTTACTTTTTGTAGAAATGGGGTCTTGCCATGCTGCCCATGCTGTCTTGAACTCCTGGGCTCAAGCAATCTTCCCACTTCAGCCTCCCAAAGTGCTGCGATTACAGGTATGAGCCACCGCGCCCAGCCCCATTGTAATTATTTTCAACTGTTCAATCCAGTGGCAGTAATTGCATTCACACAGTTGTGTGATCATCACCACCATCCATTTCCAGATCTTTTTTCATCTTCCCAAACTGTAACTTTGTACCCATTAAACACGAACTCCCCTTTTCTCCTTCCCACCCAGCCCTTGCCAGCCACCATTCCACTTTCTGTCTCTATGCATTTGTCATCCATTTTAATTTCCTTACCAAGGAAATTAAAAAAATTGTCATCACAATTTTCCTTACCAAGAGTAGAGGCAATGAATCACATTTACCATCTTTTCAACCCTGCCCAAGTTATTAGCCTCCTTGAGCCTTCATTTCCTGTCTAAAATCAGCACAACAGCACTTACCTCAAGGATATGTGGTGAGGATTATATGAGGTAATCCATGCAAAGTGCTTAGAACAGTGTAATTAAGGACGTAGAAAGAGCTCAACGGAGGGGAGTTGTTATTATGAAGACCATCTTCCCACCTGAGTCAACTGTCCTCAGAGGCACAGAAGTCAGTGGTTCTCAGTGTTGACTGCGCATGTGACCCCCTTTAGAGCCTTGAATACTGATGCCCAGGCCCACACCTAGAGGCTGTGGTTTAGTTGGTCTGGGGTATGGCCTGGGCTTGGGATTTTTCAGAGCAGCAAGACAGAGAACCTGTCACTGCTCTTGGTGTTTCCCCCTGAGGTTTCAGAGCCTTCCATGCAGGGCAGGACAACACTGTCCATTGAGCATTGGGCCCAGACAGTGGTTAGACATCTGGAAGTTGTGTTGCTCTTTGTAGAATACCATGAAATATTGATATTCTAAATGCCATGATTCAAACTAGAGACAATTTTACTAGCAGGAAAGAAATGTCTCAAATATGGGAAGGCAAATGTATGCTGTGAATTGTCGTGTGGCTTGTCTATGAGACGACACATGAGAAATTATTGGGTCAATAATATGAAAGTCTTAAGTGTTAACTTACTGTGATAAGGATGCTAATTAGGCATGCGCCACAGTGACTCATGTTTCTAGCAAAGCTAGGTAGGTGTCCCTAGGAGATGCTCTTTAGAGGAAAGAGGTAGCCCCAGCCCCTCAGATGAGAGGGATAATGGAAGATTGGTGTGGCAGGTCAGACACGCTGTAATTGAGGAGAACAAGCCTCAGAACTTTGGGGATGGGCCCCCAAAGCTAATTCAGTCATCTTAGGAGAGGCTTTTAGGCTGCTGTTAGAATCTAGGTAAGAGTTCGTCCTGAATCTCTTGACTGCTCTCTCCTGCCCCTCACTGCCTATGCAGAAGTGCAATGTCTTTTCCTCCTGCCTCTGTAAAGGCCCACCTTATTTACAGTGGTTCTCAGTGGCAGTGAAGGCAGGTCCTGTTTGCTGCCTGCTTCTCTCCTCAACTCTACTTAGGCTTGGTGGGAGTTTGGGCCCAGAGGCCCCGCCAGCCCCTGAGTGTTCAATCAGCAAGCCATCCACCATCTGCCACCACCGTGATTTGTCATTATTGTATCCTGTTGCCTTAGCAGTCTGCACTTAAAAGTAAGTCTAACTACACAGCTGAGTGCTTTATAACCCAGATTATGTGCTAGTAAAACTCCCTGAAAACATATATTTAGTAGGTCCTAACCACTCTAGACGAGACATTATAATATTGTGGCACAGCTGGGTGTCAGCGTTTAAAAATCCTCCCTAAATACCTGTATCTTTCCTGAATAAAATGCGTTGGAGGATTACTGGTTTCCAGGCCAGTAATCAGCATGTTGTGAGGCTTGCATGGGTGATTCTCCACATCCACACACTGGTAGTGCTGTGAAATGAAGAAGCCAAAGAGGAAAGGAGCTCTCAAAGCCACTGAGCTGCCCACTTGGGCCTCTGCTCAGAAGCCAGTGTGTCTATTGGTGAATTCCCTGAGGCCCTCTTAGTAGTTGTCTTCTTTTTCTTTTCTTTCAAGTTGTAATGACTTAGGTTTCACAAAATAAATTAAGCCAGAAACTTGTCAGGACACTGAAAATTCTTTCTCAGCAGGCCAGTCAGTTTGTTTCTAGTGAGAGTGGGCTGTTACATGTTTCCTTGTTCTAAGCCAATAATTTAGGGTACGTGGGTGAATAGATAGCAGCTCTACCTAGTCTGCTTTTAGCCAATTGATTGAGCAATGTGTAAGAATTATAAACCATGATCAAGTGAAATTTATTCCAAGTATGTAAGACTGGGTCAACATCAGTGTAATCTACCATATCAGCAAGTGCCTTAGCTCAGGCTGCTATAACAAAATACCACATATTGAGTGGCTTAGACAACAGACACTTATTTTTCACAGTTTTGTAGGATGGGAAGTCTAAGATCAAGGTGCCTACAGATTCAGTTCCTAGTGAGTGCTCTCTTCCTGGTTTGTAGATGGCTGACTTCTCTCTGTGTGGCAGAGAGAGGGGTCTCTAGTCTCTCTTCCTCTCCTTATAGGGACACTAATCTTATCAGGGCCCTACCCTCATTTCCTTATCCAAACCTAATTACCTTCCAAAGGACCCCATCTCCAAATACCAACACGTTGCAAGTTAGTGCTTCAACGTATCAATTTTAGGGAGAAACAAGCATTTAGTCCATAACGAGCTAAACAAGAAAAATCATCTGATCATATTAACAGTTACAGAAAAAGAATTTGACAAAACCAAACATCCATTTGGGAAAAGAACTCTCAGAAAACCAGAAATTGAGGAAAACTTTCTCAACATGATAAAGAACATCTAAAAAAAAAAACCAAGAGCTAACATCATATTTGGTGGTGAGAGACTGAATGTTTTCCTGCTGTGATAAGGAACAAGACAGGGATGTCTGCTCATTCACTACAGTGCTGGAAGTTCTAGCCACCACAGTAAGGCAAGAAGAACGTGAGGAATTTAATCCCCAAAAAAGTCCTAGACATGGATGGTGGTGGTGGTTGTGCAACATTATGAATATACTTAATGCCACTGAATTATACACTTAAAAATTGTTAAAATGGTAGATTGTATGTATATGCATATTTGACCACAAATTTATAAATCACAAAAAAAAATGGACCCAAGAAGAAGCAAAAAACTTAGTCTAATTAGCATAGGAAATATTGGAAACACGATTAAAGATGCAACTTTCAGAAAGTACTAGGGCCGGCCAGGTGTGGTGGCTCACACATGTAATCCCAGCACTGTGGGAGGCCAAGGCAGGTGGATCACTTGAGGCCAGGAGTTCGAGACCAGCCTG
>NW_012115189.1:3796973-3850996 GCF_000951035.1 Colobus angolensis palliatus
AAAAACTAGGGCCAGATGGTTTCATGGTCCTGTTTTATATTTTATCAACAAAAAATCCAATGTTATTTAAATTATTGTAAAGCACAGAACAAAATACAAAGCTGTACTTTTTCACATAGTCAGCACAACCTTAATGTCAAAAACAGATAAATAAGAACAAGAAATACCAATCTCAATTATGAATATTGATTTTTAAAATTCTTTATAACATTACCTAATAGAATGCAGCATTTATGAGAATAATAATACAGTGTGACCAGGTGGGTTCCAGGAATGCGAAGATGGTTCCATAATTCATTAAACCAACAAATTAAAAGAGAAAAACACATGATTATATTAACAGTTGCTGAAAAGGCAGTGATTCTTGTTTTCTGGTTTTTGTTAGAAACCAGAAGAGAAGCAAGAACAGTCCTTATATCCAACCATAGTTCATCGTGCATTGGCCTACCATGCTGTGCTCTGTCAGTGTCAACCCATTGAAAAATGTAGTCTGAGGCCGGGCGCGGTGGCTCAAGCCTGTAATCCCAGCACTTTGGGAGGCCGAGATGGGCAGATCACAAGGTCATAAGTTCGAGACCAGCCTGGCCAACATGGTGAAACCCCATCTCTACTAAGAATACAAAAGTTAGCTTGCCATGGTGGCGCATGCCTGTAATCCCAACTACTTGGGAGACCGAGGCAGGAGAATCATTTGAACCCGGGAGGTGGAGGTTGCAGTGAGCTGAGATCATGCCACTGCACTCTAGCCTGGGTGACAGAGTAAGACTGTCTTGGGGGAAAAAAAAAATGTAGTCTGGCCCACCAGCTGTGAGGAGTGTGTAGGCCATTAACTGATGCCTTACCACTCAGCCACTCAGGGACAAGTATACTGTAGAAGCTGATGGAATCCTTAATAGCCAATTTAGTTTCCTGAAATATTTTGGTCCTTCTTGCTGGTGGATCTTTCTAGAAGTCAGCCCAACCCTAGCAATTACTGTGTTACCTCAAAAGGAATTCTTGACCGGGCACAGTGGCTCATGCCTAAAGTCCTAGCACTTTGGGAGGCTGAGGTGGGTGGATTACTTGAGGTCAGGAGTTAAAAACCAGCCTGGCCAACAGGTGAAACCCTGTCTCTACTAAAAATACAAAAAAATTAGCCGGGCATGGTGGCAGGCACCCGTAATCTCAGCTTCTTGGGAGGCTGAGGCAGAAGAATCTCTTGAACCTAGGAGGCATAGGTTGCAGTGAGTTGAGATCATGCCACTGCACTCCAGCCTAGGCGACAGAGTGAGACTCTGTCTCAAAACAAAAGGCCAGTCACAGTGGCTCATGCCTGTAATCCCAACACTTCAGGAGGCTGAGGCAGGCGGATCACGAGGTCAAGAGATTGAGACCATCCTGGCCAACATGGTGAAACCCCGTCTCTACTAAACATACAAAAATTGGCCAGGCACGGTGGCACATGCCTGTAGTCCTAGCTACTTGGGAGGCTGAGGCAGGAGAATTGCTTGAACCCGGAAGATGGAGGTTGCAGAGAGCTGGGATCATGCCACTGTACTCCAGCCTGGTGACAGAGCAAGACTTCGTCTCAAAAAAGAAACAAAAAAGGAATTCTCTTATCAATTAAACCCAATTGTTAGGAATAACTGATTCCTACCAATATACATTTCAAATCACCTCTCCATATCGTTTATGATTATTATTATTTTACAGGACCATCCTAATACTTCCATCCTTGTGTGATGGGACTGTTGGCCCCCAGTGCAGGAATTACCATCTGCCCCCATTACATTTTGTCTTTTTAAAATTGGCCTATTTCAATCTGAGATTGTTTTGGATCCTGATTTGTGTCAGCCAAGGAATTTATTCCCTTGCCGTTTCTTGTCACCTATTGTCTGATTAAGATATGATGTATCACTCATGTAAGTAGACAAGTAGATAAAATATATTTGCAACAAGGAAAGAAAACTCTGAAAGCTTCTTAAACTATAAATTGTTTTTAAATGTAAAGTTTTATTTTCTTTGATCGATGGTACTTTTTCAGTTGTTTTCTCGAATGTGTTCCATGTTTTCTTGAATGTCTTCATAACTCTGTCTTCATTGAATCGTAAGCCTGAGAAGGACTTTGAACTTTTCTGACCCAAATTTACACCATTCCAGGCTGTTGAAGCTCTCAGGGAACACCATCTGTGATAAAAAGGACCCTTGTGACACTTAGAAAAGTTGGTGGGGTCTTCCACTATTTAAAATCTAAACAAGGAGCCAAGTGGCCAGAATTCCAGCTATTGTAGTTCTGCCAAAAATAAGATTGGAGATATTGAGAATTCATTTCACCTCTTCAGCCAAATGAAACTGTCAAAGACTCTTCCCATTCTGAACATTATATTTGTAAAATATGTGCCACTCTTATTTTAGTAGTGTTACAACTTTCTTGCCTCCTACTACTTCTCTCTTAATGCGACAGATAATATAGGCAGACTGACTCAAAAGACTTGACTCAAAAAAGACTGCATGACCCTGATCCAGTTTCTCATGGGTCTCCTGAAGAAAAGAAGCTTTATGAAATGATTACACTAATTTAACCTACATTCTTCCCATTATACCATTTCTTCTTGTGTGGGTCACATCATGCAGCTGTCCTCCTTGTTACAGTCCCTAGTTAAGATGGTTAAATTGTTTTATTGTTTGAGTCAATGAGTCTCAATTCCTTTAGACAACCTTTCCCTACTCCCTTCCTTCAGAGTTTCTGCCCTTTTATTCCTTTGACTTGTGCCCCAGGTCTCCTTTTGACTCTGGTCGTATCTGGTCGTAAGAATATCATTGAGACCAAGCACGGTGGCTCACACCTGTAATTCCAGCATTTTGGGAGGCCAAAGCAAGTGGATCACCTGAGGTCAGGAGTTCAAGACTAGCCTGGCCAACATGGTGAAACACCATCTCGACTAAAAATAAAAATTAGCTGGGTGTGGTGGTGCACACCTGTAGTCCCAGCTGCCTCCCAGCTAAGGCAGGAGAATCGCTTGAACCCAGGAGGTAGAGGCTACAGTGAGCTGAGATTGTGCCACTGCACTCCAGTCTGGGTAAGACAGAGCAAGACTCTGTCTCAAAAAAAAATGGTGTTCCAGGAATGGCTAAGCACCACACCTTTCCTTCTCACTTTTCAGGTGCATTCTGTTGGGCCAGGCCTTGTCCAGGCCTACTCTATTAGACCTGTCATTCCTGTGACAGGTACTATTGGTCTGAAAGGCCTGCCCTTTAGTAAGTAGGGTCCAAGATACTGAAGCAGGAGCGAGGAGCTGGGACCCAACCTGCCTCCTGGCTGGAGTGATGATGGACCAGGGTCATGGCCCTGGGCTCCCAGGCTCCATGCAGTCAGTAGCAGGGGCAGTTGACTGGCTTGTTTCTGTAGGTTGTAGTTCTCAAATGGCCCTGTTTCACCTCCCTCCAAGGGTCCTGGCCCCTCCTAGGGAGGGATTTCTAACGTAACGCCTTGGTCTACCGGGAGAGTCCAGGAAGGAGGCTGAACGCCAGTCTGACACCTGCTGGGAACAAAAACACCTCCACTTCCTTTCAGGGTTTCTTTCAAGCCGATTACCTTTGGCTGGGCTCCCTTGTCATCCTCACTGGTGGGAGATCATTATGTTAACGGGAATCCTCCTCCTGGAAGGTTCCCACTCCCAAGTGGGAGTTGGTCTCTTCAGAGTGAATAGCAGGGACCGTTTCATCCTGGGCATCATTGTGATCACTTGTTCCATGTAGTTTATGGCTTGCCTGCTGGAATCGGAGTCACTCTGATGTTCCCATGCAGCAGTTATGCTGGAGTTAGATCCACAGGGCTCAGCCTGCCTGAACAAATCACCATCCCAGGCCAGTGCCTCAGTGGTGTTGACAGTGGGGACACATTTTTGTGGTTGTTGCTTTGCAACATCTCAAGACCCTTTGATTCGGTTCCCTGGAAGCCAGGCCCTGAGTCTGTGCCTCTTCCTGATTGGATCAGAGGGAGATGCAGGAAGTCGGGGTGGATACTGCCTCTTTGCCTCACCCCTGCTGGCCTCAGATGGCCCAGCCTGATACCAGGGCCCCTTGGAGGAACAGCATCTTTAAAGGGTTGAAGGCAGTGGTTCGTAACCTCCAACCACACCTGGAGATGCACTGAAAATGACTGGATAAAAATGATAATAGTTGTATTGGGTTGTGGAATTATAGAGAATATTCTTTTCCATATTTTTAGTAATGTCATTACATTGCTTATATACTCTGAAGATCTGGGAAGCTGTAGGTTGCGGCAAGGTAGTATTTTAGGTGTTTTATATTGATAGGCTGACGAGAGGAGCAACAAGAATGTGAAAGAGGTATGGCCCTTGCTGGAGCAGGCCTGAAGGGCAGGTTTAGCCGAAGGGCCTGCAGCTGTCTAGGGAGGGTTTATCCTGGCCCCTCCTCATCCCATCCTGTGGTTCTCAACCAGGTCACACATTAGAGTCACCTGGGGAGGTTGTATAAAATCTGCCTGGGCCTCACCACAGTGAGTTGATCAGAGACTCAAGGGAGAGGCTTACGCACCAATAGAGAGGGATGACAACAGACCAACCTCCCCAGGAGAGCCATATGCAGAGAAAATAGAAAACATCTCTCATTGTCCTTGAGATTCTAAAAAAATCAGGTTATTTTTAAACAAACCCCAGAGGTTAGTGGCTGGGCTAAGGTAAAACACCCAAGAACTTGGAAGCTTCCTAGGGGTGAGACATGAAGCGCCTGCTCTGCCAGGGAAGAATTTTGCTCCTACCCTCACCCCCAACACAACCAGTGCAGCGCACGGAGTGGTGGGGAAAGCAGGCAGCTGGGCTCAGATGGCTTAAGGGGTGACTCCAGACTCCATTTACCTGCTGTATAACTTAGAACAAGTGACAGAATCTCCCATGCCTCAGTTTCCTTATCTATAAAATGGGCTCGATAATAGTGTCCACCTCATAGGATAATTGGGAGGATAGAATTAGCGAACATGTGTAAAATTCTTAACATAGTGCCTTCTACACAATAAATGGACTCAAGCGTTCAATAAATTCTGGCCACTGCTGTCTCTTGCTCTGCTCGATTATTGGTCTTGCTGGGCTCACCAGGGCCTGGGTTGAGTTAAGCTGAACTGATCTTTGAGGATAACTGGGGTAGGACTCAGGGCAAATTGATGCTTTAAAAATTCTTCCCTTTTTTTTTCTTTCTTTTTTTTTTTTTCCAGAGAGAGGGTCTTATTCTGTCGCCCAGGCTGAAGTGCAATGGTGCAATCACAGCTCACTGCAGCCTTGATTTCCCGGGCTCAATCCATCCACCCTCCTCAGCCTCCTGAGTAGCTGGGACTATAGGCGCACAAAACGATGCTCAGCTAATTTTTGTATTTTTGGTAGAGATGGGGTTTTGCCATGTTGCCCAGGCTATAGAACTCCTGGGCTCAAGTGGTCCACCCGCCTTGGCCTCCCAAAGTGCTGGGATTACAGGCGTGAACGACCTTGCCTGGCCCAAACTTCTTATCATTCATAATACATGGCCTTTTTTCCTGTTCCCATTTCTTCCAGTGGCCAGTCCTAGGGGCACGGAAATGGAAATGAGAGCGGTTGCATCCTTAAGTCTAAGTCCTTCAAAGCTGCCTCTAAGGATCAATTTTTATTTGCTCCCTTACCCTTAGAGGGGTTCCAGCCTTTCCCATTAGTCAGACATGCCTGGGGGCATTCCTGTGTGCTGGATAGGGGCAACCTCTTCTCCAAAGGGCTCTATTTTTGTTGCTATTTACTACAGAATGTTCTGGAAAACCAAGTACATGTCTGCTGCTTTTTTGCTATTCTCCTTTGGCAGGTGGTGTGTGTGTAAGAGGGTGGGTCTTGTGCTAGGAAAGCCCTGGGGACCAAGGACACAGCTTCAGCTTCTATAGGAAACCTATTACTGCCTTTGCTATTGCTGTGCTTTAACCAGAGGCCAGAAAAGGAGCCAAGCATGAGCAGGGAACACAGCCCCTCCTCAGAAAAACTCCTGTGCCATTGTTGTAGCTCAGCTCCTGAAGCTCTCAGGATGTCACCCCACCTTGCTGACAGGAAGCCTGAGTGCTGTGGGAGGCCAGGAGCATTGCTGGAGAATCAGGGAAGCCACAGTTTGGAGAACGGTGTTCTCAGTGAAGAACGCCCTTCCAAGAAGAGACACAGAGACTGGGAACCATAGTTTACATTTCAAAAATGGAAGTGGACAAGTGGGCCAGGACTGGCTGATGGGAACCTGGACCCTCCAGCCATAGCCCTTCTGGTTGGAAGAGATCCAACACTTCACCCAGATCCATTTGACATTGGAAATATCTCACTGGTCTTTGCAAAGGCAAAGGTGTGGGGTGTCGAAGAGGAGAGGGAACGGTTGGGGTGTACTCTGGGGTGGGGGCTAAGGACAGCTGGAGGGAAGGGAAACCCACGCTGGATGGTGGATGTTACCTCGTCCTTATTTCAAGCCTGTGGAGTGGGCAGTGGAGGTTATTCCTGTTTTACAGATGAGAAAACAGGCTTAGTTTAGGGGATTAAGCACCAAATGACACAGGTGTTATTGGTCAGAGCTGGGATTCAAAGTAAGCTCTGATGCCTCTGGCGTTTCATGTCTCCACGGGTGGTTCTTCGTTGACTTTGGATTAAAAAGCTGTCTCCAATCTAGGCCTATCCTGTTTGTAATTTAGAGTTTCTAAAGTGCCCTCCCAGAAGTGATCTTCTTTGAACCCATCTTTGTCCTTTTGGGCTTCTCTAACAAGGTAACATAGAGTAAGTAGTTTAAACAACAGACATTTTCTCCTCATGGTTCTGGGAGCTGGGAATTCCATGGTCAGAGTACCAGGAGGTACTCGGGCATCTGGGATCCCAAGCATGGCAAGAGGATCTCTTGAGACACAAAAAAGAACCCCTTGCCAGGCACGTGGCTCACACCTGTAAGCCCAGCACTTTGGGAGGCTGAGGCAGGAGGATCACTTGAGGTCAGGAGTTCAAGACCAGCCTGGCCAACATGGTGAAACCCATCTCTACTAAAAATACAAAAAGTAGCTGGGTGTGGGGCACACATCTGTAGTCCCAGCCACTTGGGAGGCTGAGGTGAGAGGATTGCTTGAACCTAGAAGGCGGCAGTTGCAATGAGCCAAGATCATGCCACTGCACTCCAGCCTGGATAACAAAGCAAGACACCATCTTAATTTTTAAAGTACTCCTGAGTCTGTTGGCCCCTTTCCAGCCTCCCCAGGCAGCTTTTCTTCATGCTGGTCTGTATTTTCCAGCTGCCCAGAAGCACTTGTGTCCCACCATGCTGTCACCTCTCTCATAGCACACACTTCTCTGTCCTCATGTGATGAACTCCCCTTTGTTTCAGAATGTCTTAGGAAACTTTGTGAAGGGCACTTTACTCAATGTCAGGAAGTCCTTGACAAGGATATGTGGTGACAGATGGAGCTGAGGACCAGGCCCAGCCAGTGGAACCTGGTCATGCCACTCTATCTGATCAGCTATGTTTTCATTGGAAGAATTGAGGTTGGGGAGCACATGGCTGAGCACAGTCACCATCAGAGAAAGGTCACTCTTCATCTCAGATGCTGCCTTTCTATGAAAGCTTTTTATAGCCCACTTTTTTGGGGAGTGATTAAAGGAAGCTCTGACCTCTTTCCTGAATCATTCTAGTGCTTTGGTCACATTTCATGGGGAGAAATTAAGATCCCTTATTGTTTGTTATCTCTGTTTTCCTGCCTGGCTCATGGCTCATTACCCATGGCAAACTAGTGCTTTCTTGAAATCATAAATGTGTATCCTGCTAGAGTATCAATAAAGGCCTTTGGGAAGACCTTAGGGGTGTGCTTCAGCATGGGTGGGGCCATGGTTCAATGATGTTTGAATGTTTCTTCACAGTAAAACTTGTAGGGGAAAGCAAAGGAAACATGTTTGCTTTAGAATTGGAAGAATTAGGAGTTTGGCAGGGCAGTTCTCTAGACAGAAGCTGATTCGCATCAAAAAGTGTTACTTCTTCTGGATGTCACCCTTGATGTGGCACCTTGGGAGCCAACATGCTTAGGGCAGTTGAAGTGAATGGTCTTCTCTATGACTCAGCAACAGGGCTAAGAAGCCTACTCAGGTGCACATACTAATGTGTTCTGCAACCTCCTGGCAATAGCCTGGGTGCCCATCAGGAGGAGGATGAATAAATAATTAATAAGTGAAGCAGAACTACATGAACAACGTGAAAAAAATCTCAAAAATATAAGGTTAGAAAAAAAAAAGCCAATTTATATTGTGTAGTTGAAAACTATTAGGCTGGGCACAGTGGCTAATGACTTCAATCTCAGTACTTCGGGAGGCTGAGGTGGGCAGATCACTTGAGCCCAGGAGTTCAAGACCAGCCTAAGCAACATGGCGAAACCCCATCTCTACAAAAAATAGAAAAAATTGGCCAAGCATGGTGACGCATGCCTGTGGTCCCAGGTACTTGGGACACTGAGGTGGGAGGATCACTTGAGCCAAGAGGCTGAAGCTGCTGTGAGCCATGATCATGCCACTATACTCCAGCCTGAGCAGCAGAGTGAGACCCTGTCTCAAAGAAAAAAAAAACCTATTTATGTAAGGTTTGAAACAAGCAGCACAGTGTTTATATATATTGTCTTTGGCTACAAACATGTAGTAAAAAATATAATGAAAAGCAAAGGAATGATGAATACCAAATTTGAGAGAGTGGTTACCTCTGGGAATGGAAGAGAAATGAGACCTGGGAGTTGTTCACAAAGAATATCAATGATTTATCTTTTTTCTTGAAATAGTTGGTGGCTATGTGAAGTTTAGAATATTACTTACATTTTTTAGTGGTTGAAATACTTCATAATTTTAGTTTAGTGTTTTTGTTTGTTTGTTTTTTAAGGCAGGGTCTTGCTCTGTTGCCCAGGCTGAAGTGCAGTGGTACAGTCACAACTCACTGCAGCCTCAACCTCCTGGGCTCAGGTGATCCTCCCACCTCAGCCTCCTAGGTAGCCGGGACTACAGGCACATGCCACTATGCCCAGCTAATTTTTAAAAAAGAAAAATTTTTTATAGAGATGGAGTCTCACTGTGTTGCCCAGGCTGGTCTCAGACTCCTGGCATCAAGTGATCCTCCCACTTCAGCCTCCCAAAATGCTGGGATTACAGGTGTGAGCTACCACACCCACAGTAGAATTTGTTTTTAAAAAGAGGAAGAACCGGCCAGTCATGGTGGCTCATGCCTGTAATCCCAGCACATTGGGAGGCCAAGGCAGGTGGATCATTTGAGGTCAGGAGTTCAAGACCAGCCTGGCCAACATAGTGAAACCCTGTCTACTCGAAATATAAAAATTAGCTAGGTGGTAGTGGCGTGTGCCTGTAATTCCAGCTACTTGGGAGGCTGAGGCAGGAAAAATCACTTGAGCCTGGGAAGCAGAGGTTGTGGTGAGCCGAGATGGTGTCACCGCACTGCAGTCTGGGCAAGAGTCAGACCGTGTCTCAAAAAAAAAAAAAAAAAAAAGAGGAAGAACCTTTCCTAATCAGTTCAATCAACAGTTTTAATTTTCAGGTGTTACTAACTGGACTCTTCTGGGGCTGATGACCATGACATCTTGCTGTTCTCCTGCCTCTTGCCCAGATTCATCATGGCCACTTCATCATTCCTCAGTATTAGCACCAGTGAGAAATTAAGAGAAAGCAAAACCCCCCTCATTTTGCTACTTAATAGTCTGATGAGTAGAGAGTAGAAATAATGCACTAAAGGAAATCTTCACATTTTGAGCATATCGTGTTCATTGATTACAATGACAATAGCCAATGTTAACTGAGACAAACTTGAATTTTGGTTAACCCATAAGAATCTCCTGCCAATCCAAAGGGGCAGGAGGGAGTGGTCATCCAAAAACTCCCATGCAAACCTTGCTCTAGGCCCTCTGTCTCCCAAGGGAGTAGCTTTGATGACTTGTTCTGAAATCATTGTTCGCTTTGCATTCACAGCATGGCCGGACTCCTCTGCATCTTGCTGCCAATAAGGGCCATCTTCCTGTGGTCCAGATCTTGCTGAAGGCTGGCTGCGACCTCGATGTCCAGGATGATGTGAGTAGAAGCCATCATTCTATTGAGTTGAGTTGGCAGGGGAGCTTGTCTGGCTAGAAATTCACAAAGTGTAAGCTGCGAGATGGGAGGGTAGTAGATGCTCTCCCAGCACGTTTTAGCTGCATCTTGGTCTCTGTGGTGGTGAGAACTTCCTCTTGAAGACCTGCTCTGAGGCCCATTCTCAGTAGCAAGTTAGAGTTTGGGAGTGTGGGGTGATTCTCCTATCATGGCTCACTTCCTGTCTATTATTCAAGTGATCACTTCCTGTCTATTGTACAAAATGCCTCAAAGGGGATTTTTGCCCGTGTCCTGTCTCAGCATAAAGAGACACACACACGCACATCAGTGAGTATGGGCAAGACCTGCTGGAAATGTGTGTCAATGACCAAATTTATTGGAGGAAAAATGGGGGTTAAAACTTTAATTTTTTTTCTCATCTTAATTTCTCTTGGTCAGTGAATATGACATGGAAAAATGATCTATTCAAGATGGGGAGTTGTGGGAAAACACAGATCTCATAGAATCTTAAGAAAAAGGAGGCCTCCAAAAAGAGTTTACTCTGGCACCATGCTATTATTGAGACCTGGCCATCAGCCAACTCAGCTCTGAGTCTATTCATTCAGATTATCTAGAGATGGACTCTGATTGGCTCCTCTGACATCAAGTGGCCAATCCTGAGTGAGTCAGCAGTGGCTGGGATGGAGTCACACAGTAGAGTGGGCTGTCCTCTTGGGTCTTTGGAGAAGGCGGTTCTCTAAGAAAGGACCATATAAATTGTCCTCCAACAGGTATTAGGAAAAGGTCCTTTGATAATACAGTTGAAAACTATTTTTAGAAATGGTTGCAACAGTAATTCATGTAGTAGAACTCTTAAGAAATAAGAACTTTTGTGGGGAACACAGAATCTTGGAGTGTTTGCACTTATAACCTCTTCCAAATTTACCTTTAATAACTGTAGTTATAAGAGTGTGATTCAAATTTCAGACCTTCAGCTGTGCTACAGTGTGGTTTACTAAAGTGCTTCTAGTCTTCTTTGGGTCTATGTATAATGTCATAAAACTTGGCAAACACACAGTAAGAACAGTATTTGCAAAGAAATAACTAAATATGCATGGGCAGAAGGCCATCCAGTGTCTTTCATAAATCTCTGGTTATATCTGGAACTTGTTGGGTCATCAAGGATGTTATTTTCAAAAAATGCTGATTTAGCTTTAAGCTGTTGATTTCTACCTTGGGTCATAATACTTTTTTTATTTTCCTGCACTATGGTCATCATAACATTCTCAACTATATCATACCTTAGATGACAGGAGCAAAAATACAAGGAGAGAGAAAAGATTTTGACCATAGAAAAGGTGGGGCACTGAGTTATTACTGGTGCAAACATGTTGGGATACATTTGGTCTTCTCTTCGCATAATTAAAGGCTTTGCTTGCCACAGTGGCAAGGCCAAAATGTCAGGCGTGCTAACCCATTCCAACTTGATACCCCTGCCTCACATCATGGTCTCTAAGTATCACTGTATTCTCATGCAGCAAAGCCCTTGCTAATTTCCTAGAACTGCTGCTGTTTATACCAGGCAAGGTAGGAAGTGAAATAGGCAAGAATTTTTTTAGGTAACCAAAGTGAGACGTGTCGGCAGAAGAAAAGCCAGATCTACTTTTAGACAGAAAGACCCCCTTTTATTTATTGAAGTTATTTTCTTGCATCTTTTCCTTGTCCTAGACAGACAATGCATATATTGCTTCTCCCAGACAAATTAAAACAAAAATACAACAACAAGAAACAATTGGGAGTGGAGAAGGTAGAATTGACCTTCACTAGTTCTGAAGAAATGTATTTACCAGCATATGATCCCATGCCTGTTCTCTGTGTATTTACCATGCTGTTGATGGCCAGCCTTGAAATACATGCAAGAACTCAAGGAAGAAAATTCTTGATGTGTGTCCTTTAAAGAATCTAGGAGATCAGTTATTTGAAAAAAATCTCAGAAGTTACCTGTCTTGGATGGTGGGTAGAAACAGAGAATGTCAATGATATGAAGAATTTACTCCTAACTTCATATTCTACAGATACTGATCTTTATGGCATGGTAAGGACTGAGAATTAGTTGAAGAATGATCTCCAGTGACCTGGAGTGGGATTATTATGAATTTCAACCTGTGGAAACCAGTTCTTTATATCATGCAACTCCAGGAGCAAATTCTCTCTTGCTTCCCGCCAATCCTGTCAACTCTCATTGGAGCGCTGATGCCATCTCTGATTGGTCAGTGAGCAATCACATAGCCCCCGTCTCAGAAATAGTCCAGGATGCTGTGGCCACAGTGAAAGCCATGAAAGAAGATAAAAATAAGAAAAACCACAGAGGGAAGGTTAGGAAGGACCCTAGAAGATCAGAAAGAGAAAAAGAGGTCAGCACCTTGCTTTACACACCTAACCTGTCTTGAGCTTCCTTGCAGTATGTCTGCATGTGCCACATGGGGGTGATTCCTCCTGAAGAGGGGCACACTGCACCCTTGCATGATGGGAATTTCCTCCATGAGCATGGCCTTTGGAATATGCCAACACTACACTCACTCTTTTTCACCATGTAGGAAAGAAAAATAACAGTATTTCAAAACAAAGATTTAGACCTTATAGGCACCAAAATTCTTAAAATCCCAAAGTGAGAAACACTGTCTCAGAAAAACTGAGAGCTGGCAGTTCACATACTTTGCAAATGGGTCAACATGTTCCAAATCAACGTGCCAAACTGCAAGGTTGCAGGCCCTTCAGGTTTCCAGCTACAGCGTCTTTCCTTCTGCTTCTTGTAGTTAATCATTCAACAAATGCTTTTCGGGCAGTTCTAGTGGCTATGCTTTACTTTATGAAAGAGGCAGTCCGACCCCCACAGATGCATCTGACCTTTTCTGGGGCTCATCTTAAGGTTAATGACTTCACAGGATGGAAGCAGCGTGGGGTGAGTGCAAAGAGCCTCGACAATTTGATTTCTGGTCCAAGCATGCTATCCTAGGCTTATCAATAAAATGAGAGAATTAGACATCAATAAAATGAGAAAGTTAGACTTGGCACATAGGAGGGAGTCAATAAATATTCAGGCCGGGCCTGGTGGCTCACACCTGTAATCCCAGTGCTTTGGGTGGCTATGGAGGAAGGATCACTTGAACCCAGGAGTTGGAGACCAGCCTGGGCAACATGGCAAAACTCTATATCTACCAAAAATTTAAAAATTAGCTGGACATGGTGGCAAATGCCTGTGGTCCCAGCTGCTCAGGAGGCTGAAGTGGGAAGATTGATTGAGCCTGGGAGGTGGAGGTTGCAGTAAGCTGAGATCATGCCACTGCACTCTAGCATAGGTGACAGAGTGAGACCCTGTCTCAAAATGAATGAATGTTCACTGAATAGATAATTCAGTAAACACTGTTGAGAGTGCTCTACCTTTTCCCAGCATTTCAGAATTTCATGATTGACTTAGGTGTCATATACAAGTAAGAATTATGTCAAAGTAGCCACTTTTAAGTGTTGAGGCCACATCTTGTTCTTCTCTGTGTCATTTCAAGGAGGAAATGTTTCAACGGTAAATTTTAATCTTATAGGAAGAAAGAGTCCATTTGTAGATAACTGACCCTGTTTCAACTGAGGGCCTCAAGGTGCTAAATTGTTTGTGTTGTATTCTAAGGAAGAATAGATCCTAGATGATAACCTGAGGCAACCATTGTTTACATGTTTCATGTCCCTCACCTCAGAGCCTTTAATTCTCATCTTGGTGACTTGAGAAGGGCGGGTTTTTCAAAGCCTGAGAAAGCTATTGCTCAGTCCTCAAGAACCATTCCAGCTAGTGTCAGCACAGTAGCAGTCCGGCCAAGGATAGCCATTTCGGGTAGGAAGAGTCCAAGCCTGGCCTGACAGCGGTGTTTATCTGACCTGGGCTCTCAGTGAGGTCTCTGTCTGAGAGGACGGCGGGAGGGGGAGCTATGGCCTGGAGACAGGCAGGACAGCCAAAAGGTCTGGTGTCCTTCCAAAAGAGGAAGGGGTGTGCAGGACCTGTGCCAGCAGCTTAGTACAATTTGTGTTCTCTCTGCAACCTCACACAAGTCATTAGATCTCCTTGAGTCTTGCTAGTCTGGAAATTTCCTCGTAAGGTCTGAACTGAAAGTTAGATTGAGTTGCTTGCACTGAGCTAGAGTTTCACAAAGGAAAATTTTCTCAAAGGCAGCAAATAGAGTAGATTGATGATGAAAGCAAGTGATAAATACTTCGGTGCCATTCTGGCTCCAAAGATGCCTCAACTCATAATTTAGAGGGTAGCTTGTGAAACATGATAAAAAGATTTGACCTAAACCAAGGCTTAGGTTAGACTGTGCCCTGTCATCCAGTGAAGGCCCTTCGTGAAGTAATTTGTACAGCAAGAGTGGCTAACATGTCTCATATGCTCAGGGCTTGTTGCTCACACTTTATGAACAATACAGAGTGGTAAGTTTTGTCCTGGAAAAAGGTTGTTTGTATTGGTCCAAAGAGCACTAGAATGTAGGTAGTTTGTGGTTATATTTAAAAGCCTGTAAGAAGTGGAAATCTAACCAAGTCAGTACTACCCTGAAAGTGTGAGCTGCAATCGCATGGTTCTTGCTAAGAAGCGCACCGTCTTTCTTAGCAGGTCAGTAATCATCAATTGTACCAGAGGCCTATTTTGGGAAACTCCATCACCTTTCTGATAGGGAAATGGGAAGTCTTGGAAATCTTATGGAAATTTTAAAAAGTTGAGACTTGGGGCCAGGCACAGTGGCTCACGCCTATAATCCCAACACTTGGGAGGCCGAGGTGGGCAGATCACTTGAGGCCAGGAGTTCAAGTCCAGCCTGGCCAACATGGTGAAACCTCATCTCTACTAAAAATACAAAAACAATTAGGCATGGTGGCAAGTGTCTGTAATCCCAGCTACTCTGGAGGCTGAGGCAGAAGAATTGCTTGAACCTGGGAGGCAGAGGTTGCAATGAGCCAACATGGCGCCACTGCACTCCAGCCTGGGCGACAGGGTGCAACTGTGTCTCAAAACAAAAACAACAAGTTGAGATTTGGGCAGTATCTCGTAAGACCACTAGTTTCCTTGTCTAGAACTATTTGTAATAGGTCTGAGGTAGATAGCACAAATGGCACAGCCTACCTCCTGCAGCCACTGACCCAGCGGCCACATTCTTCTTTTAACCACAGCAAGGGTTCTCTTTGAATAAAGGGTCTGGGAAGGTGGATGAGAAGAAAACCAGCCTGAGCCTAACTGATAACGGGAATAATAGTTTAGGAGGCTGAAGGGTGAGGGTCGGTGGTGGCAGTGCTGAGTACAGTGACCTGTCCTCAGTGTCCTGACCCCCTCACTGCAGAAATTCCTTACCTTCCACAAATGAACAGTGGGAAGAGTGTGTGACAGGGACAGTCCTGTTACTGGGGTATTGTTTCTGCTGAGACTTCTAATAAGTAGTGGTTTTTCCTGATGCTAAAAGTTATCTGTGTTAAATGTAAAAAGCTGGAAAATATTAAAAAGTATAAAAAGAAAAGTTAGAAAAATCCTCTCATGGATTTTTAAAGGGAGACTTTTTTAATTTTAAGAAAGCAATTTTGAGTTTTAACTAGGATTTTTTTATTGTAATAAAATATACATAGCATTAAATTTACCATCTGAACATATTTACATATACGGTTCAGTGGCATTAATTACACTCACATTGTTGTGCAACCATCACCACCATCGATCTTTAGAACTTTGTTACAGATTACATGTTTTTAGCGTGCATTGTCGTTTGTTATAGATCCAGGGAGTTTAATAAGTAAAATCAGTATTTCGTTAAGGTTGTTAATAGGTAGCAGTGCACCCTTCTTTTAAAAAATCTGTTTTATCTTATGATGACCTCTGTCCTCTCTTGGGCCAAGCACCAGGGACGCCCCAGAATGTTTCCTTTGCCCCTCTGGTGCTCTGCCAGGAAACTTCACAAAACTCTGACCAACCAAATCATAGTATCCAAGAAGGGAACGGAGGGACCCTGGGGATCATCCAGGGTGACACACCTGAGGTCCAGCAGGGTGACAGGCTTCTAGCAAGCCGTGCCCAGCCCAGGCCTACTGACCCCTTGTCTCGTGCTCATTGCTTTCCACCAGAGCATTTCCTCACTGCCCACCCATCCTCCCTTTCAAGGCTGGACCACAGGCTCAGCTTGGTTTACCTCAACTTAGCTTCCTGAGGACCTGTCAGAGATAAAGGGTGCTCTTAGAGACTTCAGAACTCTCCTGTTACAGTCTTGACCTCTTACCTCTGGGACTGTTTCATCCTTCACTCAACTGCAATTAGGAAGAGTCAAGTTCCCTTTGGTGCCTAAAGGAGAACAACGACCCACAATCCCAGGAATCTGATCACAGAGAAAAGGGCTCAGAGTGCAGCATAAATCAGTGAGGATGTTGTCATGAAATCTCTGAAGAGGCTTCTTAGAAATATGCAGTGATAGCTGCAGTCCCTGGAGTCCTCAGATGAAATAGGGCAAATCCCTGCGTTGCTCTTGACTAGTACAAGTCAATGAACAAATGACTCGCCTGTCATCAAATCATGAGTGCTGCTAACTGGCAGTGGTCCCCCTGCAAACTGGGAACTCGGCAGGCATTGCTGCTTTAATTGCATAGCACACACCTGCCGTCACACCCACTCTTCACACCTGTGATAGTCATGTCCCCTGGATGGCAGGAGAGAGCCTGACCCTCATTCTGAGGTTGCCTTTGTGGCCGAGGGCTATTCTTGCTGTTGGCTTAAGGTCCCCCTCTTAGTTTATGGACCAAACTGCTCTGCCAGCGTGCGTTGTCTACTAACAAGACCACAAAGCCCGCCTTGCCTGTGGTAATGGTAACCAAGCCCTTCTGCAAATAACCACTCTGCTCTGTGTGGGGATGGGAGGGGCCCTTGTGTCCAAGTGTCAAGTGAGTGGTGCAAGCGGGGGGTGCAGGGGAGTTGACTGCTGTTCCTGCCTTTGTGTCATTTTGCAGGGGGACCAGACCGCCTTGCACCGGGCCACAGTGGTCGGGAACACAGAGATCATCGCGGCACTCATCCACGAGGGGTGTGCCCTGGACAGACAAGACAAGGTGAGTGGACACTGAGCTTGCTTACTCTTCAAGGCGAGGGAAGCTAGTGGCTCGAGGGAGCTGGAGGAGCCCACTCTGGAAACTTTTGAGTCCTCAAGATATTATAATTCCTGTCTTACCACTTATGATTTAACACGATTAAATCAGCCCAAATTCCTTTGAAACAGTATCTGGTATCCCAGCCAATTGTAATTTTTTTTTTTTTTTTTTGAGAGAGGGTCTCACTCTGTTGCCCAGACTGGAGTGCAATGGCATGATCATAGCTCACTTCACCTGGAACTTCTGGGCTCAAGCACTCCTCCTACCTCATCCTCCCAAAGTGCTGGCATGAGCCACTGTGCCCAGCTGCCAATTGTATTTTTTAAAAATCTTTTTCCTTGTTCTATGGCATCAGTGACAACCACATAAATCTTAAATGGTAAAGAAAAAAATCTAGAAATAAGGACCTGTGTAGGCCTGGGTGGGGGTAGGGGCAAGGAATGTGCCCCCAGACTTTCTCTTTACTTTCTTAGATAAGTGAGCAAGTTAATTTCTTTAAACTGTATTACAGGAAAAAAAGTTAGCTCAGTTGGGCCAAACGCAGTAGCTCATGGCTGTAATCCCAGCACTTTGGGAGGCTAAGGTGGGAGGATTGCTTGAGGCCAGGACTTCAAGACCAGCCTAGTCAACATAACCACTGTCTCCACAAATAATTTGAAAATTAAAAAAATATATATTAGCAAGGCGTGGTAGTGCACACCTGTAGTCCCAGCTACTCAGGAAGCTGAGACGGGAGGATTGCTGGGCCCAGGAAGTTGAAGCTGCAGTGAACCATGATCACGTTACTGCCTTCCAGCCTGGACGACAGAGAGAGACCTTGTCTCTAAATAAATAAATAATAGGCCGGGTGCGGTGGCTCAAGCCTGTAATCCCAGCACTTTGGGAGGCCGAGACGGGCGGATCACGAGGTCAGGAGATCGAGACCATCCTGGCTAACATGGTGAAACCCTGTCTCTACTAAAAATACAAAAAACCTAGCCGGGCGAGGTGGCGGGCGCCTGTAGTCCCAGCTACTCGGGAGGCTGAGGCAGGAGAATGGCGTAAACCCGGGAGGCGGAGCTTGCAGTGAGCTGAGATCCGGCCACTGCACTCCAGTCTGGGCGACAGAGCGAGACTCCGCCTCAAAAAAAATAAATAAATAAATAATAAATAAATAAATAAGATAGATAGATAGCAAAATTGGCCAGGCGCAGTGACTCACGCCTGTAATCCCAGCACTTTGGGAGGCCAAGGCAGCAGATCACCTGAGGTCAGGAGTTCGAGAACAGCCTGGCTAACATGGTAAAACCCCGTTTCTACTAAAAATACAAAAAATTAGCCAGGCGTGGTGGCACACACCTGTAAACCCAGCTAATTGGGAGGCTGAGGCAGGAGAACCACTTGAATCCAGGAGGCGGAGGTTGCAGTGAGCCGAGATCGCGCCATTGCACTCCAGCTTGGGCAACAAGAGGGAAACTTCATCTCAAAAAAAAAAAAAAAAGCAAAATTGATTCTTTAAGGAATCCTAATGACTTCTTACATATTAACCTAATGTTTTTAAATTTTCAAACAATCTTAAAACACAAAACTTCACAATTAAGTACAATTCAGCCTCTGCTTACCTTTTTTTTTTTAAGAGGCCATGCTGGGAAGAACTCTGCTTTACTTTTTAAAAATAACTTTTCATTAAAGTATAATATACATACAGAAAAGTGGACAAATAAGTGTGCAGCTTGTTGAATTTCACTAGCAGAACACACTTGTGAGCACCCAGCTCAAGAAGCAACTCATTGCCAGCACCCAGAAGCCCCATACCCTGTCCCCTGCATCCCCCCTTTCCCCTGTGTCCCCCCTTTTCTTTGGCTTCCTCCTTCTACAGTCAGTCCCACTGCCAATCCAGTCAATCCACACATCGCCAATACAGTTCCCAGCAACCACCCCATCCCCTGGCCTTTGAGACCCTAGACTTTCCCTTGTGGATGTCACCTGTGTTAGGCCTTTATTTTTAGCTGTTTCCAGGGGCATGGATGTGGTTGAGTTAAAGCTGAAGCCAGAGCCTGGATGTAATTGGAGAATGCACCTGCGCTGACCCCTGCTGATTGCCCTGCACCTTTCCCTCTCCAGGCTCCTCCCTCCCTGGAACTCCTGCCTTCCCGCCCCCACCCCACTCAATTCATTGCACTTAATGATATTTGTGTAAAATAGTAAGCTAAGCAAATATGAGCTATGTCCATTAAATGATTTTTATGTAAAAGGCACACATTAGGCCAGGCGTGGTGGCTCACGCCTGTTTCCCAGCACTGTGGGAAACCAAGTGGATCACTTGAGGTCAGGAGTTCAAGACCAGCCTAGCCAACATGGTAAAACCCTGTCTCTACTAAAAAATATAAAACTTAGCAAGGCTTAGGTGGTGCATGCCTGTTATTCCAGCTACTTGGGAGGCTAAGGCAGGAGAATCGCTTGAACTCCAGAGGCAGAGGTGGCAGTGAGCTGAGATCGCACCACTGCACTCCACTCTAGGTGACAGAATGAGACTGTCTCAAAAAATAAAAGTCACACATTGAGGATCCTGGTTTATTTCCAAATCACTGTTTCCTCAGTCCCTGTGCATTATTTGTTTGGGGCTCTGAGGCTTTTGAATTAAGGTGGGTGAGATTAAGTTTCAGTGAAAAAAGGTTGGGCAATCTATCAGGCCCCTGCATCTTACAAAGCTGAGCTCTTCCTTTGCCTGACCTTTGCAGGGTTCTCTCTGATGCCAGGAGCAGAGCAGACTCTAAGGGTGGTAGAGGTGAGAAGAAATAGATGGCATGCCGTCCCAATGATGCTTTCTGTTAAACGAGAGCTATGGATGGGGCCTGGAGCCTTTCTCAACTGGGATTACTAGAGAGACTTAACCCCTAATGCTTTATGAACAATCATCCATGGTTTGTCATGGATTCATTTCTCTTCTGTGCATCTAGAATGGTTCTTATTATGTATCATTTCTGGGATAATGGAGAAACTGACCATTCAAATCATCTTCTGTAGTCTGTGGTTCAGATGAAAAAGTCCAATTGAGAAAGGCCCTCTGGTGTTCCATAAAAATCCACTGTAATGTATTGATCATAATGAGAAGAATTAGATCTTGGGTAATGTGCCTTTCCCACCTGTGTGTCTTTCTTAGGATGGAAATACAGCCTTGCATGAAGCATCCTGGCATGGTTTCAGCCAGTCAGCCAAGCTGCTCGTTAAAGCAGGAGCCAATGTGCTTGCCAAGAACAAGGTGAGGCCTGGCAGGTGCTAGAATGCCTCATTCACAGGTGAGGATAGCTGTGGGTTTCTCCCCCTGTGAGAGCCTTCTTCCAGTGAGAAGAGTGAGAGCCCTAAGGGGCACGAGGAACCTGAAGGTCCCTTCGATCCAGAAGTTTCATTTGCAGAAAAGGCTAGAAGCTGATTGATATTCCAGGTCAGGAGCAAGCCCACCAACAGCGCCAAAACCCTGCTCATGTGAGAGTGCCCTGACGGCTGCTGGGAATCTACATGCGATTACTGTCCCATATTTTTTTTGTATTCAAAAAATACAGCAATGGAGTTGACATTAAAAAATACCAGCAAAAGAACTTTAAAATGCTAATACTCAAAATTAGTAAAGTGGGCTCCCCTAGATGCTGCTTGGAAAGTGTGATATGAGCAGCCATCTTTGGGAGACAATTTGCCAAAACAAATCAGGAGCCTTAAAAATGATCCTTTTTGGCCGCGCATGGTGGTTCATGCCTATAATCACAGCACTTTGGGTGGATCACCTGAGATCCAGAGTTTGAGACCAGCCTGGCCAACATGGTGGAACCCCATCTCTAATAAAAATACAACACTTATCTGGGAATGGTGGCTCATGCCTGTAGTCCCAGCCACTTGGGAGGCTGAGGCAGGAGAATCGCTTGAACCCAGGAGGTGGAGGTTACAGTGAGCCGAGATCGCACCACTGCACTGCAGCCTGGGCACAGAGTGAGAGACTGTCGCAGGGAGGGTGGGGGCGGGGGGAGGTCCTTTTTTGGCCAGGTGCAGTGGCTTATACCTGTAATCCCAAACTTTTAGGTGGCTGAGGCAGGCGGATCACTTGCGATCAGGCATTCAAGACCAGCCTGGCCAACGTGGTAAAACCCCGTTTCTATTAAAAATACAAAAAATTAGCTGGGTGTGGTGGTGCATGCCTGTCATCCCAGCTACTCGGGAGGCTGAGACACAAGAATCACTTGAATCCAGTAGATGGAGGTTGCAGTGAGCTGAGATCGTGCCACTCTACTCCAGTTTGGGTGACAGAGTTAGACTCCGTCTCCAAAAAAAAAAAAAAAGGTCCTTTTTACTTGATACCTACCCTTCTTGGACTCCATCCTGAAAAGGTAATAAAACCTGCTATTGAAATGAAATATGGAAAAGAAAAAGCAATAAAACCAGTAAAATTTTACCAACAAAGATGTTCATGATAGCAGTAGTTATATTTTTTAAATATGGGGAGGGAGACTTAGAATTATGGTTCATTCATACAGTGGAATATAATTAATATTAAAATCATAGTTTTGAAGATAATGCTTTCCATTGTTAAAGAACATGACAAAGAGATATAAGATCATATATAGTACATGTCCCAGTGCTTAGTATAAATTTGTGTATTTAAAAATTTAAGCACAAAAGGATATCATCAGAATATTAACAGTGGTTGTCTCTGGGAATTGAGGCTAAGACTGATTTTTATTTTTGTACCTTTCCCAAATTTTCCAAAATGAACCTATTATTTCTTTTACAATTGGGAGAAGAGACTTTTTCTTTTTCTTTTTTTTTTTTTTGAGGCAAAATCTCGTTCTGTCACCCAGGCTGGAGTGCAATGGCGCAGTCTCGGCTTATTGCAACCTCCGCTTCCTGAGTTCAAGCGATTCTCCTGCCTCAGCCTCTTGAGTAGCTGGGATTATAGGCATGTGTCACCACCCAGCTAATTTTTGTATTTTTAGTAGAGACAGGGTTTCACCACGTTGGCCAGGCTGGTCTTGAACTCCTGACCTCATGATCAGCTTGCCTCGGCCTCCCAAAGTGCTGGGATTACAGGCATGAGCCACTGCGCCCATGCCAAGAGATATATTTTATTTCAAAAATAAGCATTGTCAGTACTCTGGAGATATTTGCAGTTGAGGTAAGAAGGGTCATAAAAGGCGCTCTAGGGAAAAGGAGCCAGGAGGAGCTCCAGAGGTGGGCTGGGAGAGGCTTATAGACAGTTTCGGGCAGGAGCTTTATGGGAAGGTCGCTGAGCAGAGGAAGAGCTCTGGATGGCCAGGTTGGGTCTGTAGCAGGGGTTTAAAGGGGCCTGAGAATTTCCCAGAATACACTGCCACATCACAGGGTGGCCCCTTCAGCTAATAGTGGTGGGATAATGAATCAGGTGAGCTAGGATGGGGTTCTGGGTGGCAGTAGCCTGGGGACCATGGGCAGCAGTAAGTACCCTCCCTAATATACACACATACACACTATATATATATATATATGTGTGTGTGTGTGTGTGTGTATACACACACACAATACACACACACACACATAATTTCATGGTCAAGTCAAATCTGAAACCATAGTATCTCTAGCTTATGACATACACACATCTACATACAAGATCTTCAACAGCAATGCCAGGCAAATCAACCTATAGAAATATACCCTGTCAATGAAATGACTTCTCCAGACCTTGCATGCTGCAGGAAATAGAAATGATAGCCTGAAACTCCGTTGTGAATGTAATCCCTGTGGGAGCAAGAGAACCCACCTCAGTGGCTTTGCCCTCCGGTGAAATCTCCTGGCTCTCACAACCTTTCCATTGGTTTATTAGAGAGCATAGTTAAGCAAGCCATGCCTTCCTCATTTTCATCCGTCTCCTGTCTCCAGTCCCTCATCACATCTTAGGACATCTTCAGGTCTCACTCCTGTTCCTCTTTCCGTGCTCATTCTTAAGCATTCCCTGGATTATTTCAGAAGCCTCAAGCAGATTGGCAGGTTCAAGTCTAGTCCCTCCTTTCATCCTGCTCTTCCTCTGCTCAGCGACCTTCCCATAAAGCTCCTGTCCGAAACTGTCTATAAACCTCTCCCAGCCCACCTCTGGAGCTCCTCCTGGCTCCTCTCCCCTAGAGCGCCTCCTGTGCCCTCAGAGTGGGACTCATTGGCCTGCTTCTCATTCCTGCCTGTAGACCTCCAACCTGGCCCCAGGCCCCCTCCCTCCCCGAAGACCCGCCGGGCTGCTTCTGCAGCTCTCCCTTGGCACCGCATGCAGCTTTGTGCTGTTGTTTCCTGGTTCATGTTTTTCATGGTTCCTTCATGGATCAAGAGCTTGAGGGAGAGCAGCAAGCTACGTATAGTAATATCGCTGGTAGTGCCTCGCTCACTGCTCAGGAGGCAGGTGGCTGCCCATTTCTTCAAAATGCACATGGTCTGGAACAGGAGTTGATAGTGTGTAATCACTTTTTTTCTTTTTCTTTTTTTTTTTTTTTAAGACAAGAGTTTCACTTTTGTCACCCAGGCTGGAGGCTGGAGTGCAATGGCTCGATCTTGGCTCAGTGCAACCTCCGCCTCCTGGGTTCAAGCGATTCTCCTGCCTCAACCTCCCAAGTAGCTGGGATTACAGGCACCTGCCGTCATGCTCAGCTAATTTTTGTATTTTTAGTAGAGACAGGTTTTCACCATGTTGGCCAGACTGGTTTTGAAATCCTGACCTCATGTGATCCACTCACCTCGGCCTCCCAAAGTGCTAGGATTACAGGAGTGAGCCACCGATCCCAGCCTGTAATCATGTTTTTTGTTTTTTGTTTTTTTTGAGACAGTCTCGCTCTGTTGCCAGGCTGGAGTGCGACCTCAGCTCACTGCAGCCTCTGCCTCCCGGGTTCAAGCTATTCCCCTGCCTCAGCCTCCCGAGTAGCTGAGACTGCAGGCACGCACCCCCATGCCCAGCTAATTTTTGTATTTTTAATAGAGACGAGGTTTCACCATCTTGGCCAGGATGGTCTTGATCTCTTGAACTCGTGATCCACACACCTCGGCCTTCCAAGGTGATGGATTACAGGTGTGAACCACTGCACCTGACCCACAAATTCTTTCTGTGTAGATAAAATGGCTTCAGAAGGACAGGTCAGGAAACTCATGTGTCCCAGAGGGAGGGACATTTTGTACCAGCCATAGCTTGTAGAAAGATCCTTCTTATTCAGCAAATACAGCAACTCCTGTCTGGGAAATCAGTACTCACTACTCAGGGTGGGGAAAAACACCGACTACATAGGTATCTACCCTAGGTCACATTTTCTTTCTTTTTTTTTTTTTTCTTTTTTTTTTTGAGACGGAGTCTTGCTCTGTCGCCTCAGCTCACTGCAAGCTCCGCCTCCCGGGTTTACGCCATTCTCCTGCCTCAGCCTCCCGAGTAGCTGGGACTACAGGCGCCCCCAACCAGCCCCGCCAGCTTTTTGTATTTTTTAGTAGAGACGGGGTTTCACCGTGTTAGCCAGGATGGTCTCGAACTCCTGACCTCATGATCCGCCCGTCTCGGCCTCCCAAAGTGCTGGGATTACAGGCTTGAGCCACCACGCCTGGCGTTCACATTTTCTAATGTCAGGTTTTGACATATAGGTATGAAGTCATGCTGTTCTATGAGTTTTGACAAATGTACACAGTTGTATCACCACCACCA
Source organism: Colobus angolensis palliatus (assembly GCF_000951035.1). Classification (NCBI taxonomy): domain Eukaryota; kingdom Metazoa; phylum Chordata; class Mammalia; order Primates; family Cercopithecidae; genus Colobus; species Colobus angolensis. The sequence continues at coordinate 3,821,880 of NW_012115189.1, forward strand.
TAACATATAGAATGCTTCCATTGCCCCAGAAAGTTCCTTTGCGCCCTCTGGTGGCAGGCCCCCTGTCACCCTCTCCCAGCCCCGGGCAACCAGGGATCTGTTTTGCTTTTTCACAAAGGTCATATAAATGGAATCATACAGTATGTGGCCTTCTGTGTTTGGCTTCTTAAACTCAGCGTAATGTTTTTGAGATTCCTCCGTGTCATTACATGGAGGAATGGTTCACGCCTCTTTATTGCTGAGGAGTATTCCATTGTGTGGATCTACCACAATTTGTTTATCCAAACCTATGGTTTTTAATTTTCTTGATGCAAATATTTTTCCACCTCATTGGTATTTCCTTATTGGCAATGTCAGCTTTGGTATGATCTATTTCTAGAGGCCTCAGATTTCTTTCATTTCACTCATTTATTCAGCACGTATTTAATGGTTGCCATGAAGCCCATAACTTGCAGACAACTTGAGAGTAGGGTTTTTAAAACCTGGGCAGACCCCTTGTTGCTGAGAACTAAGCTAGCAGTGGTTCTCCACCTGGCTGCATGTTAGACCCTCCTGGGGAACTGTAAACAAACAAAAAAGAAAAAAAACTCAAAACCCTGAAGACCAGTCCTGGGGTGACAGACTGTCCCAGTTTGCCCTGGGCTAAGGGGTTCCCCAGAATGTGGGACTTTCAGTACTAAAATGGGGATGCTGGACACCCACCCCCAAGGCCACGTATATCAGAGTCCCTAGAATGGTTGTGGCTGTGCACAGGGCTGGTTTGAAAGCTTCCCCAGGTGATTCTATTGTGCAGTCAAGGTTGAGAACCAGCAAGCCTGCTAGAACCTCAGGCCTGTAATCCTCCCTGTGCCTGGAGGTAAAAGTGAGACAAAAGGTCCACCCAGGCTGGGTTGGAGCTAAGGTAAAGAGAAGGGGGATAAGTAAACTGGCCGCATCCAGTATTCCTCTTTTTTTTTTTAAAAAAACTCATTTCTCTTTTTAAAAGATCGGAAATCTAATATCCTGGAGTATCGGCAGCCAGTACTATGAGATGCAGAGGGGAGTGAACTAGGTGAGGGAGAAGCAATGAGCAGGCAGTGTAATGCTCTGAGCCCACGTGCCTGCAAGCCTGACCCAGCACTTAAGCTCAGCAGAACCAACGCAGAACTTCTGTGTTTAACCTCCCGAGTGCTTGCAAGCTCTTGGATGACACAATGTCACCTGTCACACAGCCTTGTTTTCTTGTTACTTTTCTAGGGGTTATCAGCAGCCTCAGGTGCCTTACTCCCATAGGCTCAAAAGTTCTGTTCATGTCTTACAATTTTTTCCTGCAGTATTGCTATGGACCTTATTCTGACCCTTGGTTGTCATTGTGATGTGGTGTGTTGAGGCTCTCAAAAACAAGAGGGACCCAGAAAGCAAGAGGGTCTCAATCTGTGTCCTAAGTGATAGATGTAACTGTACTACCTGAAAGGCGGGGCCTGCTGTCCATAGTTAAAATTTTGATGTTTCAAGAAAAATACAAGAATGGGTGACTTGAGAAAGGCTTACAAGTTAAATCTCAGTTGCATTAGCCTGCCCTTCCAGGAAGTGGCTAGTTTTACCTTTCTTAGCCCACCATTGGCAGGGATTGTAACCACAGCTATTTCTCGTGTGGGGCAGGAAATCATCTGACAGGAATTGAGTGCTGTGCATGTTTCCAGCATTGCATGTTAAGAAAACGCCTTCCTAGACATTTTGAGTCAATCCCCATAGTTTTAGGATGTGGGTCATGCTCCATTTCCCAGGTAAGGGATTTGAGCATTTGAAGAGACCGGCTTTTAACTAGTAAGTGGCAGAGCCAGGACTTGGAACCAAGGTTTTATGACAAATAGGACTCTTCTGCCCATTTGGACTCCAAATTAAATGTTCTTACCTCTGAAGCATCCCCACCGAAACCATCGGGCAAGAGGCAGAGAATGTGAATGTTGCCTTTTCCCCCAAATAAGTACTGCCCCTCTGCAAAGCGTGCAGGTCTGTGCGGAAGCGTGTTGCTAATATGTCCTCCTTCTCTCTGCCTCTCTCCAAGGCGGGGAACACGGCTCTGCACCTGGCCTGCCAGAACAGCCACTCCCAGAGCACGCGCGTCCTCCTGCTGGCCGGGTCCCGCGCTGACCTCAAAAATAATGTGGGTGAACAAAACCAGATTCTCACGCTCTTTCTTTCTTGTGTCACTTCAGAAAATAACTTCATGAGCATACTTGAACCTTAACATCTAGAAATTAAAATGTAAAAAGTATTTGGGGACTATCTCTAAAGTGTTCTTTTTTTGGCAGTTTTCTAAGGGGTCATTCAGGCACATGAGAGGAGGAATCAAAAGACTTGGAAATACTGTTTCTCTCGTCCTTTTCCCTTCATGCCTCATCTTTGGTTTATCATTTCTTACAGCACGTGTCTGGCCAATTACAGACTAGGAAACCAGTTAATGTTTTAAGAACGTCTCTACCCACATAGAGTGTTGTACTATTATCAGCAAAGATGAGCTGGTGCCATTTACAGGGGAGGTCCTCTGATGCCCCGTGCCCAGCATCTACAGTGAGCAGGTCCTATTGATTACCAAGGCGTCCTTGGGATGAGCTGACTGGAAGGGTCACATGGGTATCGCTTCTTCACAAAGAAACTGTATTTCCTTTATAAATCCCCTGCCTTAGCCACGTTGGCTAAATCAATCAATCAATCAATCAATCTGAGGCTCCTTTCTAAAGTGTCTTCAGCTGAGGGTCTCCCTGTTTGGGATAGACTCATCTAATGCTCTGAACCTCAGCTTTGAGCTTGGTTCCGTCTTAATGCAGGGGAGAAAAGTATGCCAAGTGGCCAGCGTTCTCCAGGCAGAGCTAGAATGGAAACGGCAAGAGAACACTGCAGGCAGCTTTTTGTCTCCAGTTCTTTATTGTCTTCCTGGAAACAGGGTTCTGCCTGTTGTGCTTACTGAGCATCCTGCCCCTGAGTTTTTCTTCATACCCTTTTTTTGCTCCCAGCGATTGCTTCCTTATCAGCTCCCCCACTACATTGCTCCATATAGGATATTGGGGTCCAACTGAAGTGGGATACTCCTTGAACTTCAGGGGGCACATGTGATCTTAAGATTTGACAACCCCCCTGCTGCCCTGTCCTTTCATCCGTGAGGGATCTGTGCTGGGAGGGGCTGTTGGTCTTAAGTCAGTGTGCTACCGACCTTTTGGGTTGTAGGGAGTAGGGTCCCTGGATCCTCCTCAAGCACTGGGTAAGCAAAGCCTCCCTTAGCTCTTGCGAAGGTCTCATGGGGAGCAGATGTCTAGTTTCATAAACATGAAAGCAGTGATTCTGTGACCACGTGGTTGTTCTGCACAGGCAGAACGGGGGCAGGGCTGCCCGTAGCAGCAAAGGACGGCAAGCCTTGGGATGGAGTGTCTGTTAAAAGAGCTGCTTATGATCCTCTAAAGAGCATATGATAGTCTGCCAGCTTTTAAATAGCATTTTCTTTCTACTTGTCTCTATTTTGTTTTGTAACTGCCCAGATTGTGCTTAGAGTTTGATTTTTGTCCGCAGGCAGGAGACACCTGTTTGCACGTGGCTGCGCGCTATAATCACTTGTCCATCATTAGGCTTCTCCTCAGTGCTTTCTGTTCTGTCCATGAAAAGAACCAGGTCAGTGCATGTATCCTCTTCATGGCTGCCAGCACCCTTCCCACAAGGCTACTGGACAGGTGTGTTAGTGCAAATGGGAGCAGAGGCTGCTGGGAAGTGCTGCCATGTCACCTGTCTGGGACTCAGCCAGCAATGGGCTTTGCATGGATGTCCCACTGAGTTCTAGTGGCCCTGGCTTATCTGGCCTCCTAGAGAAAGTGTGCCCTTATAATTCCTGTGCATATCACCACATTTTCATATTGAACATTTTCTGGAGATCCTGGGGCAGGCTTTGTTTTATAATATAATTTTAAAAAGAAAACTCAAAAGGAAGAATGTGATTTAGTAAAGAAGCAAGGGAGGCCGGGTGCAGTGGCTTACATCCCAGTACTTTGGGAAGCCGAGGCAGAGGGATCACTTGAGGCTAGGAGTTCAAGACCAGCCTGGGCAACATAGCAAGACCCTGTCTCTACAAAAAAATTTTAAAAAATTTGTCCAGCCATGGTAGCTCATGCCTGTAATCCCAGCACTTTGGGAGGCCAAGGTGGGCAGATCACTTCGAGCTCAGGAGTTTAAGACTGGCCCGGCCAACATGGTGAAACCCTGTCTCTACCAAAAATACAAAAATTAGCCGGGCGTGGTGGTGTGCACCTGTAATCCCAGCAACTCAGGAAACTGAGGCAAGAGAATTACCTGAACCCAGGAAGCAGAGGTTGCAGTGAGCCAAGATCATGCCATTGTACTACAGCCTGGGCAACAGAGCAAGACTCTGTCTCAAAACAATTAAATAATAAGTTAATTAATTTAAAAAATAAAAATTAGGCAGAGTGGCATGTGCCTATAGTCCCAGCTACTCAGGAGGCTGAGGCGGGAGGATTGTTTGAGCCCAGGAGTTTGAAGCTGTGGTGAGCCATGATCTTGCCACTTCTGTTGCCCACCAGTCTGGGCAGAAAGACCCCATCTCTTTAAAGGGAAAAAGAAAAAAAAAACACCACCAAGCAAGCATAGGAATTAGAAGTCTTAGGACTCCCTGAGTTCTGTTCCTTGCACTGCCACTTACTTACACTTGAGCTGATAGTCTTTCATTTCCATAAAATTGGGCACATAATCTGCAGAGAGTGCCATGTTTTGAAATAAAGCTGTGAATATTATTATCTTCCTTGGAAATGTGCACAATTTCCAGCAGTCATTGGATTTGAAAAATAGATTGTCTTGGTATTTATTGATACCTGTGGGTACATTGTTTGGCTTTTCTTTGTTGGAGTCCATAAATCTGAACTAAAAAAAAAATTAGATTGTGGTATAGATTAAACATACCATGTGACAGTGGTTTCTGACCCTGGCTGCATAGAGACTCAACAGGGGAATTAAAAATACTGTTCCTGGATCCCACCCCATTTGAAAGAGCCAGAACCTTTGGGAATGAGGTCCAGGCAATGGTATTTTTAAAAAGCTCTCTGTCTCAGTGTACAGCCAGGATTGAGAACCACTGACTTAATCAAGTAGCTAAGTCTGTCACTCCACAGCCTCCCCAGTGGGGTGCTAGGTCATCAGATGACCCTGCATAGCCCCAACCAACCAGTGCCTTTCAACCTTGGCAGCATGTCGCGGCACCTGAGAGCTTTAAAAAGTCCCCCTGCCCAGCCACATGGCAGACCAATGAATTCAGAATATCTGGGAGTGGGACCCAGACATCAGCATTTTTTAACGCTCTGAAGCTTATTCCAATATTCAGCCAAGGGAAAAGCACTGTGCAGGGCTTCCCTTCAATACGCACAGCTAAGTGACTCAGAAATGAAATAAAATATTTCCCACCCCTCACAAAGATGGCTGAATTTTCATGCTACCCAGGAAAAAAGTATCAGGCGCTTTGCCTGATCACCTGACAGGAGAAAGAATGAATTGTTTCACTTCTCCTATGTTTGTCTGGTTTATTTATATCATTGTGTTTGGAAATGACAGCATTTGCATTTGGAATTGGCCCACTAAGCTACAGTTGTCTTTATCCTCCTTTCATAATTGATTTTGTGAAAACATATTTCTTGTATAAAGATAATGTGAACGTTTATTTATAGGCTCTCTGTAAGATGAAGAAAACGGTTGGTCTTGAGTGAACACTGGTTCTTGGTGTTTCCACCCGCACAAAGCTATATCCTGAGCTGCAGATGGGTTGAGTCCCAGTGACCCCTTCAGGTCTTCCCGCTGTAGCTGCAGGCCGGCCTGTCACCTCTCCAGTGCTTGCAGAAGTTGCTGTCTTCACAGCTTCTCCTGCTCAATCCGGCGCTCGGACACCAGGCAGTTTTCTGACCTCTGACCTCCCTGGGTAAAGGAACAGGGTCAAAAGTGGAATGACTAGCCTGCCTGCCCCAGGCCTGTCCTCCTGTCTTTGTGAGGCTTCGGGTCCCATCATTCTCAACAACCCCAGGCCGGCATTCCTTTGCCCCTGCGTTTAATCCTGCTCTGTGATTTCAGGTGTCCCCACTCAGAAATAAAGGTGATATTGGTGCCGAGGTCACTTAGTTCCAAGATCTCTTTGAGTAGAGCCTCATAACGCTTTAACAAAGGGCCCCATTTCAGTCTCAGGCAAATCTCAGTTTGACTTTGAAGAGCCACACCTAGGCCAGGTAATGAAAAGCTGGGGGCTGTAGGCCATGAGCAGATGAAGTTTAGCAGGCCTTCTAATCAATTCCAGGCTGGAGACACAGCACTTCACGTTGCTGCTGCCCTAAATCACAAGAAGGTGGCCAAAATCTTACTGGAAGCCGGAGCAGATACGACCATTGTTAACAATGTAAGTTGAGTTACAACACTGCTTTCTAAAGTGGTTCCCACCCCTTTCCAGATTGGAATGTGTACTAAACCCCTGCAGACCCCCAGGCCCAGCACACTCTGGAAGAGGGGGGATCTCTCCTGGAACCACAGCCCCTGGGTGGACTTGAAGGGAACCCGGGCTCTGAGCAGTCCCAGGAATTGACAAGCCTTGGGGCCTGCTTTTAGCTGCCTAACTGCAGTGAGCACCACCTGGCATGAAAAAGAACTCAGGGATGTTCAGGTAAACTGACAAGTGGATGTTACAAAGTGAGTTCCAGGCTGTAAATGCATGTGGTGCTCAGAAAAATGGCCACATGGCCCTCAGGTTAATCAGCTTCAAAATTCTAAAGCAACTCCTTTCTCTTCCCCTTCGCCTGACCTCACTGTTTCCCTTTCCCCCTCGCCCTCTCACTGTGTGTCCTGTAGATCCTAGAGCAGGCACCAGCTCAGGTGTGCTTTCTTCTTCGAGGCTGCCCTGCAGTCTCTGTCCTTCTGAATGGTTCAGCAGGGCCTGGAGGGTGCAACAGCTGCTGTGTGGAGGTTTTTTTGAGGGGTGTGGTCTGGGACTGCTGAAGCTGGCACAAGGCTCTTCAGCTTCCTTGGCTCCTGTATCTAGCTCCCGTCTTCCTCCTCCTGCCTTCTCATAGCTCTACAACCAGTACTGGGGGCACAGTTACCTCTTCCATGATGCCTTGAATATCTTCCTTTTGCTATCAACTCCTGGGTTTTGGCTTCATCTCCTGAGAACCTACATTATGGCCATAACTTGTAACTGCTTTTCATATTCCACTTCCTGAATCTCTGGCCAGCCCTGATCTGCCCCTCCGGTATCTTCCCACTGTTTTCCAGCGGAGATTCATCACTGGGCTGGGCCTCAGATCCTCTGTGGTGTTTCCCAACAGAAACGTTCCCCCTGGATGCTCCCTGAGTGCTGCCTTCCCTCCCCTCTTTTCCGCGAAGCACTCCTTGGTGGGTGGTGCCCAGGCCTTGGCCTCCTAAAGCACTTCTTGCCCCCTCGGTCTTCCCTTGCCCTCTGGTGTCATATATTTTACTTAGTGTGTCCTCCCGTGTGACCCACCTCCCTCACTGGAGGGTCTGAGGCTGGTGACCAGGGCCACATCACATAGGTGGCCATGTTTTGCCACGTAGGTGCTGGGTGTGACTGGGCATGGAACTGCCTGCTCCTGGCCAGAGGTGTGCCAGCTGGGCAATGTGCGTGTGGGATCAGTGGCCCTTTCTCACCTGTCCTACTCTGCCTCTCCTCAGGCAGGCCAGACTCCGCTGGAGACTGCGCGCTACCACAATAACCCGGAAGTTGCTCTTCTCCTTACTAAAGCTCCCCAGGTAGGATTTACTGCCCTTTCCATGGTACTGATTGTGTGGGGCTACAGAGTTGGTGGGACTCCTGCTTGCAATCTACTGAAGCCACTTCAAACGAACTTAAATAGGGAATGTAACCAGGCAGTGGAGGTGTAGGCATCCATGGGGCCCAGGATGACCGGAGTCAAAGGCTTCAAGTCCAGCTCTTCATGCCTGGGCCACCTCGTCTTCTCCCTATGGCTGGATCATTGTCACAGCCAGCTGCCTGGGTCATAACTTCCCAGATACTCAGCCAAGGAAGAAGTTCCAGTTTAAGACATTGCAGGAGAGGGCCATGATTGCAGAGTTTAGGCCAAATGCCCATCCCTGAAGAAGTGGGACAGGGACTTTAAGAAGGGGCATTCCCCAGAGAAAGGCAGGAGGGAGGGGGACCATTCTGGGCAGACAGTCGCCTGCCAGAGACAGTTAAGTACAGTCTAGTTTTCTTTCCTCTTTTACTGAATAATGTTATTTTGACCATCATTTAATTTTTTTTAAATGGTGGCTGATACTTTAGTTGATGTTGACATTATCTAAATAACAATAAAGAAATTTAATAATAATTTACAAGCTATTCATAATTCTAGCCCCCTGAAACAACTGTTTTTGTTTCATCCACAAAAGAGATGAAACAGAAACATAATTGTTTTATAATTGTGCTTACAATGTATATACCCTTTTGTATTTCTTCCTTTTATCCTGTTATAAAACAATGTTCTGCAGTCTTCATAATTATTCATTATAATGGAGGCATAATATTCTTTTTGTTGCTATTAATATTTTATTAAGCCATTTCCTTAATGATGGACATTTAGGTTATTTCCAGATTGGCACTATTCTGTATTACATTATAGAAAACACTGATTGGCTTTCCATCTTATTCTGCAAGAAGAAGATAAAATCTCAGGGAGTCAAAGGAAGATTTTGAACACTACCCTGCTGCAAAATAACCCAATACCGGCCCAGGGTTTGGGATGGCCTTTATTTCATCTAAGTTTTTAAAACATGCCTAATATAACTAGTACTTTCTGGAAATGGTTAAGATTTGTATCTTTTGCAAAATTGATCACCCTCTTGTGCGTGGAGCTGGTCCTTCTCAGTGGTCTCTGAAAGGCCGCAGAGCTCCTGACAAAAGGAAGTCAGTAGGAAAAGCTGCGGGGTTTCCACGTCTAGCAGCTTTTATCGTAGGTGGAATCATCCATGAATCTGGATAGAAAAATGCCAGTCTCTCATGGATCTAAAAGTATGAAGTGCTGTATAAACGTCAGAACCCATCACGTTTCTCTGGCAATTTCAGTATGCGGTAATTTAATGGACAGCCAGCCCCACCCTCAGCCATACAAAGATCATCAAGTCTTATGGGGCTAGAGGGTTCCCTAGGCATAGAAGGACTGACGGATCTTTAATCCACCTGTCATTTGTCTTCCAGAGCCCAAGGATCTTCACTTACAGGGAAAAGAGCCTTACCGTGGACCATTTCCCTGTGCAGTTCTTTTTTGTTTCCACTTAAAAAAAGACTTAAGCAAGTTTCTCCATGTTTACATCGAATAACAAATAAATTGGATGACATGCTATGAAAGTTTATTTTATGCATAATTGTATATGCTGAGCCTTATTCTCAACACAAACAAGGAACTTTAGGCATAAGATGTTATGCATACTGTTCTCTTGATCTGTGGTTACAGAAATAGCATTAGTGTTTGCTTTGCCTGAAAAGAGAAATCCCCTTGCCTTAGGCCCATAGACAGACATGGATTTTAAATGGGCCACAGCAGTACTAAGAGGGTACTATTTATTTATTTATTTGAGACAGAGTCTTGCTATGTCACACAGGCTGGAGTGCAGTGGTGCAATCTCGGCTCACTGCAACCTCCATCTCTGGGATTCAAGTGATTCTCCTGTCTCAACCTCCTGAGTAGCTGGGATTACAGGCATGCGCCACCACACCCAGCTGATTTTTGTACTTTCAGTAGCGACGGGGTTTCACCATGTTGGCCAGGCTGGTCTCGAACTCCTGAGCTCTGGTGATCCACCCACCTTGGCCTCCCAAAGTGCTGAGATTACAGGCATGAGCCACTGCACCCAGCCATAGTATACTACTTTTAGAGACCTCACAGTCAATATTCCCTCATTTCTGGGGACTGGAAAAGATTAATGACATCCCATTTGGTAGATGGTCTGGTTTGCTGAGAAAGGCTGGAAGTCATGCAAAGTTATTTTCACTGGTGAATGGAGGGAATTTTGCTGATTATAATTTTGAGTTTGAGTGGCCTCTGAGTGTCACTTGTCATTTTGATTGGTGTGGTTTACAAATGCTCTGAAAGTAAATTTTAGGCTGATTCTGGTGCTGTATTAAGAGTCCGTACATCAGGTGAGCGATGGGTATAGTCACTTTCTTTCATCATACTTGATTTCCTGGTGAATCTGAATTTAGCTTTAGAAATGACTTGGGGAAGTGGTTCTCAGACTTCTTGGTCTAAGGACTCTTTAACATTTTTAACTATTATGGACCAGAGATTGAAGGTTTCCATCAACTCAAAGATCTGTCCTCTGTTAAACACCCTCTGCCAGTTAAGCCACCTGAAGGCAGGGAGGGAAGCACCTGACAGTGACTGACAGTCCACTGTGTGCCAGCCGTCTGTTTTTTCTTGGTGAATCCCAATGACTCCCCGGTTTTCTTTCTTTTTCTTTTTTAAAAATAAAGACACCGGGCGCGGTGGCTCAAGCCTGTAATCCCAGCACTTTGGGAGGCCGAGACGGGCGGATCACGAGGTCAGGAGATCGAGACCATCCTGGCTAACACCGTGAAACCCCGTCTCTACTAAAAACTACAAAAAACTAGCCGGGCGAGGTGGCGGGCGCCTGTAGTCCCAGCTACCTGGGAGGCTGAGGCAGGAGAATGGTATAAAGCCGGGAGGCAGAGCTTGCAGTGAGCTGAGATCCGGCCATAGCACTCCAGCCTGGGTGACAGAGCGAGACTCCGTCTCAAAAAAATAAAAAATAAAAAAAGACGAGGCCGGGCACGGTGGCTCACGCCTGTAATCCCAGCACTTTGGGAGGCTGAGACGAGCAGATCATGAGGTCAGGAGATTGAGACCATCCTAGCTAACACGGTGAAACCCCTACTAAAAATACAAAAATAAAATTAACCAGACGTGGTGGCGGGTGCCTGTAGTCCCAGCTACTCAGGAGGCTGAGGCAGGAGAGTGGTGTGAACCCAGGAGGTGGAGCTTGCAGTGAGCCGAGATCACACCACTGCACTCCAGCCTGGGCGACAGAGCAAGACTGTCACTCTGCACTATAAGAGGCAGAGTAAATGCTGCTTTTGGGGGAAGAGATCCCTGTCCCGTGGTTGTTACTATGGCTCATAGATACATCTTAATGATAGTTTGAATCAAATTGATGTGACTTGGACACAGTTTGGCCAAGGGAACATCTGGGCTAGCTCAGGTCCGGTGTACCAAGATGGAGAGAGAGACTGTGCCTCGCACGGGGCTGCTCTGCTGCGTCTCACAACTCCGGGAGACGCCATCCATATCCTAGTTTATGTGAATGGCGCTCCCTGGAGCACAGCCTCTGTGCGGGTATTGGAAGTCCCGGCCTGGCATCAGTGTCTATAGATATTATCATCATAGACTTTGAGCTTCTTGAGGTCAGGGGTAGTATCCTACCTGTCTCTGCGTCCCTGTAGTGCCCAGGACAAGACCTAGGAAGTTGGTAGGTGGTCAGAGGGGCTTGCTTGATGTGCGCACCTGCTCTCACCCTCTAGGCTGTAAATTCCGTTAGGTCAGAGCCCCGGTTCCAAGGCGAATTCTCTCACACGGATGCTGCGCACACCAGTGGTTGTAACAATGCCGTTTGCCTCCTTCAGGTCTTGCGCTTCAGTCGTGGGCGAAGCCTGAGGAAAAAGAGAGAGAGGCTCAAGGAAGAGAGGAGAGCCCAGTCTGTGCCAAGAGATGAGGTGGCCCAAAGCAAGGTGGGGGGCAGTCCTCCCGCCATCCCCACATCCGCCTGTGCTCAGAGGGTGGGAAACTATCTCCCTGCTTCAGCCAGGTTCACCTGGTGGCTGCCAGGCCCTCTCTGCCTCTCCTCCTTGCTGGAGCTCTTCAAACTGTTGCCAGTCTTTTTCTCTTTGGCTTCACATCCTCCATTCCCCAAGGTTTCAGACCATGTGCCTCCGTGTGTGCTGCCCATTACCCATCCAGTATGCATTGGGGCACACTTACCAGCCCAGGTCTCTGTGGCCTTTGCCCATGCCCTGTGGGCAGTACTGCTTCTCTAACACCGTGTCCAGATTGTGTAGGACAGTGGCTCTCAAAATGTGGTGTCCAGTGTGTCACCTGGGACCTTATTAGAAATGATAATTCTTGGGCCTCACCTCAAACCCACGGGATCAGAAACTCGGGTGGGGCCCAGCAATCTGTGTTGGAATAAGCCCTCCAGGGGACTCTCATGTGGACTAACATTTGAGAGCCACTGGTATAGGCCACTTCCATTTAGGGAAGGGACCAAGGCTATGCTAGCCTGTATGGCTCCCTTATATGAATTAGAAAATATGCCCCCCAGGCAGACCCACTGTGCACAGGGCACGCATGGTGAGCAGAGCCTGAGCTGATTTCAACTCCTGTTGCCCCACACCTCCACCTCAGCTAGGTGCCCTTGTGCCTTGTAGCCCTGGAATAAACCATGCCTTTGAGTTCAATCAGGAGGAAGAAGTCTGGGATATAGAGACAGCTTTTGGCACAGAAAATGTTATCACCAAGTGCTTGCTCTTCTCTCTGCTATTTCAGAATCCTCTCATCAGTTTCCAGGGTTAAGGCATCACCACTCTGATTAACTTCCTAGGTGTGAATTGTACATATTCAGTTGTGAACATTCTCACAAGGACCAGAAATACGATATTTTTTCATTTCAAGGATTCTTACTCTTTGCCATGAATTTTGTTGGTGGGGTGGGGGGTGGGGGGCGGCATCCAAGGTCAAAGAATGAGTGAGTTATGTTTTGTTGAAATGTAAACGACCAAAAATCTCGAATGTTGAGGTGCTTTGTGTTGGGTAGGTTCCTGGTGTTCTACAGCATTGAATTAGACCCAGGAATATATTTAGCTTCGGACCTAATGAATACAGTAAAAGCCAAATGTTCAACCAACCAGAAAAAACATTCTATGTTAAGACCACCAAGCAGTGTTTCCTGTGTCTGACATCTATGTCGTCTGCAAAGGTTCCCGTGGGTCCCTTACTATATGGTATCTTGCTAAGAAAATTTGACCCTATTAGTGAAAAAGGCCAAGGAAGCAAACACAATGGGTCTCTGGGCTTTTTCCTACCGTAGGGCAGTGTCTCAGCAGGAGACACCCCCAGCAGTGAACAGGCTGTGGCCAGAAAAGAAGCAGCCAGAGAAGAGTTCCTGTCAGCCTCCCCAGAGCCCAGAGCAAAGGATGACAGGAGGAGAAAGTCAAGGCCCAAGGTCAGGAGACACAGCAGCCCAGGGGGTGGCTGGGAGGCAGGGTGGCAAGGGTCCTGGCAGAGTGTCATGCCCGTCAGCTAAAAAGTCTCCTCACTTGGCTGGCTGGTTTGGAGCCAGAGCACAGAAATTAAATCTGGTTAACATCAGACACAAGGTGAATGTGCTGATATATTTCTTTTTGACATATGTGGCTTGGAGTAGAACACCATGAGGTGAAACAAAGTGGGGCTCTTTGCCCAAATGGGGTGACATGGGTGCCACTGACTGGTGTCAGTCTTGCAAAGGTCAAAGCATTCAGGGGTGTTGTCTCTTCCTCTCCCACAGGTATCAGCATTTTCTGACCCCACCCCACCAGCCGACCAACAGCCTGGACACCAGAAGAACCTGCATGCTCATAATCACCCTAAAAAGAGGAACAGGCATCGGTGTTCATCCCCGCCCCCACCCCATGAGTTCAGGGCATACCAGCTCTACACACTGTACCGGGGCAAGGATGGGAAGGTGATGCAGGTACCTGCTAAGCACTGTCAGGAGAAGGGAACATAGGCCTTCAGCAAGGGTTTTTGTTTCACGGCATTCCCGGGGGCTGATAGCCACTTTAGGCATTGACTTTGTTAAGCACAAGCTTTGAAGGTAAGCCAGATGGCCTCCCCACCGGCACGGTGCAGATCCACTCCTGCTGCTAAGGCCAAGGCAGACAGAGGTGTGTGTGTAGCTGCAGAGCTTGATGCACCATCCTCAGGTGACTAGGTATCTTGAGGCCCCAGGGTATATAAAAGCACCTGAGGAGAGGGACCATATCTTACCCTCTGAATCTTCTTCCCCAAAGCTTCGCCTATAAGATGTTCCAAAGTTATGACGAGGATGAGCCTATCTCTTCCATCATCTCTATCCTCTGGTGTACTGCCTGGCACACGGTGGGTGCTCAAAACATACTTGTTGAAGGAACGAACTTTTTTGTTTCTCTCTTAGGCACCAATAAATGGTTGTCGATGTGAACCTCTGATCAACAAGCTGGAGAATCAGTTGGAGGCTACTGTGGAGGAGATAAAAGCAGAGCTGGGATCGGTTCAGGACAAAATGAATACAAAGCTGGGGCAGATGGAGAATAAGGCCCAGCACCAAGTATGTCCTGAGGCCCAGCTTCCTAACTGCAAAGTGTTCTGGCGGAACATGAACTCAGGAGCCGACTTTGACTTCAGCACACCCTTCTACCCTGGGATGTCCAAATGGGCTGTCAGGGAAGAGGCCTGCTTCTGCTTATGTGATTTTGTTAAAGCACATTTAGTTCAGCTTTTTAAAGAACATGTTTAAATTGCTTCTTCTTATAAAAATAAGATAGCCCCATTACAGAGCATTTTTAGAAATATGAAAATTAGGAAAATAAATCACCTATAAGCCCACTGTGCCAAAAAGCACTATTAATATTTGGGTTTAGGCTGGGAATGATGGCTCACATCTGTCATCCCAGCACTTTGGGAAGCCAATGTGGGCAGGTCACTTGAGGTCAGGAGTTCGAAACCAGCCTGGCCAACATGGTGAAACCCTGCCTCTTCTAAAAATACAAAAATTAGCCTGGTGTGGTGGTGCACGCCTGTAATCTCAGCTACTTGGGAGGCTGAGGCACAAGAATTGCTTGAACCTGGGAGGCGGAGGTTGCAGTGAGCAGAGATCGTGCCACTGCACCCCAGCCTGGGCGACAGAGTGAGACTCTATCTGGGAAAAAAAAAAAAAAATTGGGGTTTATCTTCTTTAAGTCTTTTTCTATGTTAGTCTTTCTATTTGTCAATTTTTGCTACACTCCTTTCCCACTGCATACAAAATTAGAATAATTATGTTTTTTTCTTTTCCCAACTTTTTATTTTAAAAGTTTTCAAACATACAGAAAAGTTCACAGAATAATGGAATGAATGCTTGCATATAATCCCTGCAGTCAGCCAGTTAATATGTTGCTACATTTGCCTTATCTCTCTGACACATATTTTTTTTAATTCTTGAACTATTTCAGATTTAGTTGCAGACTGTCCTGACGGGGCATCTCGAAATATTTCAGAATGTTTAGAATAAGAATAACACTTTCAACTTCATAACAATATTGCTTTCACACCTGAGAAAATGTTATCCAGTCCATATTCAGATTTTCTCGGTTTTCCTAAAATAATATTTGTTACAGTTTTTCTTTTTTGAGATGGGGTCTGCCTTCATCACCCAGGCTAGAGTGCAGTGTGGCAATCTCAGCTCACTACAGCCTCTACCTTGTGGGTTCAAGTGATTCTACCACCTCAGCCTGCTGAGTAGCTGGGACTAAGGCGGACACCACCATAGCCGCCCAATTTTTGTTATTTTCTTGGTAGAGATGGGGTTTCACCACGTTGGCTAGGCTGGTGTCAAACTCCTGGGCTCCAGTGACGTGCCTACCTCGGCCTCCTAAAGTGCTGGGATTTTAGACTTGATCCACCATGCCCTGCCTATTTTTTTTTTTTTTTTAAGTTTTTGCCAAATTGATTAAGGACATCTTACTGTTTACGTTTTATTTCCCTGTTTACTGGTAAGATTAAATGTTTTTAAGGCTTATTTGCTATCTGTATTTTATAGAAAGGCCATTTAAAAAATATTTTGTTAGGGCAATAGTAGATTAGTGCAGACTGTTTGTGTATAAAAACCCTACTTGGCCTAGCCTAAGCTGAAGGAGGAATGAGAGAGGGCCTCGCTTCAGTTCAAGGGAGTGACAGATTGGGGTATAGAATCTTCGTCCTCCTTCCAAATCGCTGAGAAAGGACCCTGGCCCCCTTGGGTCAGATGCTCATACCTGAGCCAGTCAGTGTGACCTGTGAACAAAGCAATGTTTACCTATGGCTGCTCTTGAGAACAGCCACCTGGAGGAAGAGGTTAAGGGAGTGGGGAGAGTAGGCCAATCCTAGAAAGCAGGAGGAGCACAGTACACAGGAAAACATGGACTGAAGAGGAAAACAGAAGGTGCCCACCACGTCTCCAGAACTGATGTTTCTTTTAATGTTTTGAACATCTGGGTGTGGAATGCCACACGTGTTCCTGACAGGAGGGGAGCTCACCAGTGGGCCTTCGCGGATTGGCTCTTCCTAACAGTAGTTCTTTCATTCTTTGGTCCTTGTCAAAGCAGTGAAAGGTTGGCCCTCCTAGGTGTGGGGGTCCCACAGGAAATGCCAAGATGAAGGGGACTTCAGAAGGAAATGTGATTAAAAAGTGAGAACTGCTTGTTCTCTGAAGCAATCCTTTAAGTTCCTTCTACACACTTCTTACATACTTTAACTACTTCCAATGAAGCACTAAAAATATTTGCTCACTGGAACAGCTGGATAAAAGCTCATTTGACTGCCTTGTAGGCAACCACTAACATTTTTTAAAGTGGGGGTTGGGCAAGAGAAAATCTCCATACTTTGAGTTGTAGTTTTGCCTTACAGTAGTCTGGGAAATAATGTTTTAAGGCCTACAAGGCCTGCATGGGCTCAGGTTGTGGATTTACTAGATATTCAGAGTTTCTTTTTTTTTTTTTTTCCTGACTCACTGCAAACTCTGCCTTCCAGGTTCAAATGATTCTCCTGCCTCAGCCTCCCAAGTAGCTGGGACTACAGGCATGTGCCACCACACCCAGCTAATTTTTGTATTTTTAGTAGAGACGGGGTTTCGCCATGTTGGCCAGGCTGGTCTCAAACTCCTGACCTCAGGTGGTGGGAGTATGACCCACCATGCCTGGCCTGTATATTCATAGTCTTTATACCTCTTAAACTTTAACAAATGAGATTTTTTTAAAAAAAGAAACATTGGCCTCATAGAAGCATGCTCAAGAATTCTGAAAAAGTTCCATGAGTCCTATATGCAAATGGAATCGGATAAGGGTTGAAGTTTGCGTACAAGAGCTCCTACTTGGTTCCCCAAGCCCCTCTGCAGGAGCTGAGAAACCAGGGCTCACCCTGAGATCATCTCAGTCTTGCACTCTGCTCCCCTTGGCTCCTAGATGCGTGTTTTGGACAAGCTGATGGTTGAGCGACTCTCTGCAGAGAGGACGGAGTGCCTGAACCGCCTGCAACAGCACTCAGACGCGGAGAAGCACGAAGGGGAGAAACGGCAGGTAGGAACCAGCATCTACCAGTCCTTGTGATTTACCACACAGGCCCACTGAGCTCAGGCAGGCCTGCCACTGAAAACTCGGAGGCTGAGATTCCCTAAGAGCTTTTGCATTATGTAGTGTATCATTTTTATAATACTGAAATGAGGTTAATAGAAAATAACCTGTAGTTCTGTTTATGTCCATGGCTGAATGTGCTGGCCACAGATGAAGACCGAACATGCTGGGGAAGATACCATTTCTGTCCCGAACTCATTCCATGTATTGTTTATTTGTTAGGCCATTACAGTTTTAGAACAAGACATAGTTTCTACCCTCAGGGAGTTTACTGTCTCACCAAGATAATAGACATGGAACGAGTACAGTGGGTGTGTGAGAACTCAGGCTTTGTAAGCAACCAGAAGTACTTGGTTTGGAAGATTTGGGTGGTTTCGGGTGGTTGAGTTTAAGGTGGCTCTAAGTCACTTAATGAAGATTGTAGATAGCTCTGCTTGGGTGCCTGCTGTGGCCTATAGGAGAGTGGCTCAGTCTGTCTGTGTTGCTATAAAGGAGTACCCGAGGCTGGGTAATATACAAAGAAGAGAGTTCTTTGGCTTATGGTTCTGCAGGCTGTACAAGAAGCATGGTGCCAGCATCTGCATCTGGTGAGGGCCTCAGGAAGCTTCCACTCATGGTAGAAGGTAAAGGGGAGCTGGTGTGCACAGATCACTTAGCAAGACAAGAGGCAAGAGAGACAGGAGGGAGGTGCCAGGCTCTTTTAAGCAACTAGCTCTTTCAGAAAGTAATAGAGTGGCCAGGCGCTCATGCCTGTAATTCCAGCACTTTGGGAGGCCAAGGTGGGCGGATCATGAGGTCAGGAGATTGAGACCATCCTGGCGAACACGGTGAAACCCCACCTCTACTAAAGATACAAAAAAACTAGCTGGGCGTGGTGGCAGGCGCCTGTAGTCCCAGCTACTTGGGAGGCTGAGGCAGGAGAATGGTATGAACCCAGGAGGCGGAGCTTGCAGTGAGCCAAGATTCTGCCACTGCACTCCAGCCTGAGCGACAGAGCGAGACTCCGTCTCAAAAAAATAAAAAAAAAAATAGAAAATAAACTAACAGAGCAAGAACTCACTAACTGTGAGGATGGTACCAAGCCAGTCATGAGGCATACACCTCCTTGACCCAAACACCTCCCATGAGGCCCCACCTCCAGCACTGGGGATCAAATTTCAACATGAGATTTGGAGGGCTCAAATATCCAAACCATAGCAGTGGGCAAGCCATAACTTTTGGGTTAGATGGTGTCCTCAACTGTTATAACTGAAAAGTCCATCCTTGATGCTTTAATTCATAAACCATGTATCAAATTCACTTGATTCTTCTGTTACTTATTTGTGGGTTTTTTGTTTGTTTGTTTGTTTTTTAGATCTCCTTGGTGGATGAATTAAAAACTTGGTGCATGTTAAAGATTCAGAATCTGGAGCAGAAGCTTTCTGGAGATTCTAGGGCTTGCAGAGCTAAATCCACACCATCTACTTGCGAGTCCTCTACAGGTAACCCCCATACAGAGAGCCCTTTGATCCAAAAGGAACACGACCAGCAGCTCCTGTTCTCTCCGCACTGAAAGGCAGAGTCCGTATGATGCGGCTGCGGGAAACACTGGATGGTCGAGCGCATCCTGTAGGGGCAAGGACTATATTTGCTTATAACCGTATACTCAGTGGCTATATAGTAATGAAGCACTCATTTATGTGCTCAAACTTATTTGAATAAAGGAATGAAAGAATTGTTGATTGGTGATAACATTGCTTTGAGTACAGTGTTGATGGTATCAGAGTGGACCCCAAAGATGAGAGGTGATGAAGAGCCATCAGTCTCCTCAGCAGGGCTCTTCCTCCCTTGCCTTTTGTGCCTTTAAACTCTTTCTTCTCTTTGATCTACCTTTTGCTTTTGTCCAACTATGCAAATCCTCATTAAACAGTAGTTCTTACATTGAACTTGCCCCTGGTGCTAGATAGGAATTGCTGCAAGCAAACCATCTTTACATTAGCCACAGTGATTATACTCAATAATGACAATTTTGAGGACATGCAGAGCCTGGGTAACTAGGCCTCAGTGGGGGATTTTGATGTAAGTGTTTTGTGTTACCACAGGCCATCTCTGGAGCTGTTTTCATCTTTGTGCCAACAACATGGGGAAACATCCCAGGAAAATGTTTTATGCTAGGACTACTCTTGGAGCTTGTCCTGGAGCTCTGGGTGTGGAAAATGGGGCCTCCTTTCCTAACTGGAGCTTGGGTCAAGCAATTAGTACACTGGTAGGGAATAGGCCCAGACATTAGAGAATGGAAATACATATTCTCATAGATAAATGTCCAAATCTGCTTTGAGACACTTGGTGAGCGGCATGATCCTCAGGCATCAGGAAACAGGACCAGAGCCTTCTCAGGTAGATTGAGGCAGGCTGAAGGAAAAGCTAGCAACTTTTTTGGCCTAAATGGTACCAGTGTGGCTAACACAGAATCCATGAAAGCTCTGACAAGCCACAGTGATCATCAGAGGAGACAAAGTGGGAGGGAGGAACAGAAAGGTGAGAAAAGGCTCAGAGGAGACATTACACATGGTGTGTGGTGATGGAGAAGACTGGTGATTTGCAGGATCCTTAAGACTCTCAAATACCGACCCACAGCCATATGACTGTGTGAATGTGGATTTGCCCTCATGTTTGTTTTCCTTCTGAAACCAGGTGTGGATCAATCAGTGGTGACTGCAGGTCCAGCAGCAGCTTCTGACAGCTCCCCTCCAGTGGTTAGGCCCAAAGAAAAGGCCCTCAACTCCACTGCTACCCAGAGACTCCAGCAGGAGCTGTCCTCTTCTGACTGTACAGGCTCCCGACTGAGGAACGTCAAGGTCCAGACAGCCTTGCTACCCATGAATGAGGCAGCCAGATCTGATCACCAGTCTGGGCCCTGCGTCAACAGAAGCACTCAAACTAAGAAGTCGGGGAAGAGTGGGCCAACAAGGCATCGCTCCCAGCAACCCACAGCCAGCGGCACCTGTGGGCAGCCGCCACCAGCAGCAGGCGGCGAGCAGACTGGCCCTCACATTCGGGACACCTCCCAAGCTCTGGAGCTTACCCAGTATTTTTTTGAGGCTGTTTCTACCCAGATGGAAAAGTGGTATGAAAGGAAGATTGAAGAAGCACAAAGCCAAGCCAATCAGAAAGCCCAGCAAGACAAGGCTACATTGAAGGAACACATTAAAAGTTTAGAAGAGGAACTTGCCAAACTAAGGACTAGGGTGCAGAAGGAAAATTAGCACCAATAAAGAGGAAACACGAAAGGATTCTTGAAGATTTCCAGTTTTGCAACTGCATAACAGCTATGCCCAAGGAGTCATCTATTGTATATATTGCAGACTGGCCTTTTTTTAAAAAAATCACTAATTCTACAATGTGCCAGGTGCATGTTTCCTATGCCCGGAAGTTATGAAGACCTCAACAATTAAACTGAAACCAGGGGAAGCTTGCTTAGTTTTGGGTTTCATTATAAACTCCTAGCCTTAGTCCAGGTTAATCTGAAGTTTGAAAGCTCAGATTAAGCAAGCCATGCCAAGAAACTGGATGATGTGTAAGCCTAGACTCTAAAATTCAAGATGTGTGAAATAATATAAGTCAAAAGCAAGAAAAACTTAATCCCGTCTGAACTCAAGTAGTCATTCATAGAAATTTGAACACACCTGCTGTGCCTAGACAAGTGTCTTTCTGTAAGAGAGCTGTAACTCTTGAGATGTGCTAAATAAACCCTCTTTCTCAAATTTGTAATTCTCCAACTGTTGACATTTTAATCCATGAAAAGTTATTAGATTTTTGAGGAGAAATATTTTCATGATGTCACAAGATCCAATATATCTTATGATAAAATTTATTGAAAAGTCAGTTTATTTAGATAATGAATAATTGGCTAACAGCTCTGGAAACAATGAGATCAAATGAGAAAGATTCAAATTGTTTGATATTTTCTGTATTTTCAGTCAAAAAATCAGTTATAGTGATTTTAAAGCAGATTAATGGAAAAAACATTCATGTAACAATTACCTGAAGATTTATAACCTATTCCTAATCAAACCTAATTATATCAGAATACCTTTCTGAATTTGAGATTATTGCTCTACATTTTATAAAGTATAAGGCTATTTTTGAAAGTATTTCATTTTGAATTGTCATTAAAGAACCTCAAAAGCTTTCTACTGCTTTGCAGTGACTATGTCAAGGCAAAATATTCAATAACTCAACTTAGGCCCCACTGTTCCCCAGCTTCATGGAGGCCTGAAGACTTGACTTTGCTCCATAATGAAATATAAACGCAGAAACAAAGTTGTAAAAGGAGCTTGGATGTGTGGAAACTTTGGACCAGCTTCTTGTCCTTTGGAATATGGGATTTATATTCATCTCCTCAATATCCCATGTATGCATAGAAACTTCAATTCTATTTCTATAGACACAGGAACCTAGTGACTATTGAATGTAATTGTGAATACAATGCTGCTCATTGAGCCAAAGAGAAGAAATGACTTATTAACATGGGGACACCAAGAAAAACAAAGTATGCTTTTATTCCCTTTGTCAAGCTCACAGTTTTGGGTTTTTTGTTTTTTTTTTTAATAATGACAATCCATAGATATAGACATTCCTAAAAGAAAAAAAATATAATTGAGTACATACATGTCACTGTTACAGACCTGAATATGGAATGAATTTGGTGTTTTTGTTTGATTTTGTTGAGATAGGGTCTTGCTCTGTCACCCAGACTGGAGTGCAGTGGCATGATCACACCTTACTGCAGCCTTGGCCTCTCAGGCTCAAGCGATCCTCCTGCCTCAACCTCGCAAGTAGCTGGGACTACAGGCATGTGCCACCAGTCCCGGTTAATTTTTTGTAGATATGGGGTCTCAACATATTGCCCAGGCTGAATTTGATGTTCTTTCAAGTTGATTTTCTTGTGTTTGAGAGCTTGTCTTGTTCTCAACTACTACGCAGGTAGACAGTCTTTCCCCAGAGACTCACTAGATTGCAATATAGAGGCACTTTCTCATTTCCCTATTGTTCCTAATACAGAATTGTAGAGCTGGAGAGTACCTTCAGTTTTCTAAATCTATTCTCAAACAGGATATCACTAACCTCTTTAGAATCATTCCTCAGTATACATCAATTTATTGAGAACTGCCTAATACTCAAAAGAAATGAAATACTGAGTTCAGTAAGCTGTGTTCCAAGCCGCAATTATTTTCACTTACCAAAATATCTCCTGTTACCTCAAGGTATCCTTGTTGACGAATGCTGAAAACTAAATTTTAAGTATAAAGTCTAGACCATAGAGTGCTTTGGTGGGAGTATTTTGATTATATACCTCCTGCCCATCAGAAGCAGGCAGCTAATATTGTGAAATGAGTATTTTTGTCAAAAGTCACAGGGAAGAGACTACAGAAGAATGAGAAAGGTCAAATGGACCTAGTGTGGGCTGACTACATGGATCTTGTCTCTTGGAGGTCTGTTGTAGAAGAGAAAACACATAGAGGTGAAGACACAGAACATGCTCAGTCAGCATCCTTACCCAGAGATGGCAACATCTATTAAGACCGATGCAATACCTTTTCATCTTCAACAAATGTTGTTTCGTCTGTTTTTGATCCTTGGCATTGTCAAAAACTTAACTGCAGGTCCAGTGTATATTTTTCCTTATTTTTCCCTTTTAGCTATCTGCTAAAATGAGTAAATGCCACAACTGTACTTTTCCAAAGAAACAGAACTATTGACAATTTATAGCCTGTCATGCAGGTCATGTTTCAAATCAAGGCTGAAATTTTCAACAGCTATGGGAAAAATTAATGTAAAACAGAAACATTGTACAATATTAGTATTTTTTAAAAGAAATTGTTAGTGCATTATTGAGTATACTAAATATCTGTGAAAGATTAAATGTATTAGTTCTAATCTTACTTTTGATTTCGGGAGCCCAAAATAAAGGAAGTGTTGTTTTCACGGTTATGCCTTGTTTGTGGAGTCACGTGTTGATATACTTGAGGCATATTATGTCTTCTAATTAATATTTTTATCACCTTGAGTTTGTGCCTCTTCCAAGCATTAAACTTTAAGATACTATGGATCTTAAATTCCTTATTAAAAAAAAGAAAGTGTGAATACTTTGTTTAGCTTACGTTTTAATTTATTGTGGTTGACCACATTTTATGGCTCCTCAGTGCCTTCACCCAGCTACACGTTACCTTGTATCTATAAAAGTGTAAATTAGAGTAAATACATTGGCTGTAAAGTCGCGATCAGTTGCTCTCCACCAAAAGCAAAACAAAACTGCTGAAATGTGGCAAGGTTTCTCAGTGCAAGCTTAAATGTTTAAACTGTTGACCATTTGGAAAATACTGGACAAAGGGGAAGGACAAAACATCATTTTTGCAGTAAAGGTTATGCAAGGCAAGGCGTTATACTTTTTGACTGTTATTCTTAAAAGTTAAATGCATTTCTTCTTTGAAGTGTGGATTATAAAAGTCAATCAAAGACAAAACCAGTTTGAAAAACGTTTCATATTCTACAATACCTTTTATGAATAAGAGTACAATATACATTTTTTATTTGTAATTTTATTTAAGGAGAAATACTCTTTCCCTTTGATATGACTACATTTTATAAACATCAAGGAATACGTTCTGCTGTCTGCAATTTTAGAAAGTCATTCCATTCTGGGTGACAGAATGAAGTAAGGCTGTCTCTTTAAAAACAACTCACACCTGTAATCCTAGCACTTTGGGCACCCAGGCAGGTGGATTGCTTGAGCCCGAGTTTGACACTAGCCTGGCAGCAAAGTGAGATTCCCCTTCCTCTCTACGAAAAGTAAAAAAATTAGCTGGTCATGGTGGCACATGCCTGTGGTCCCAGCTACATGAAAGTCTGAAGCAGGTGGATCTCTTGAGCCCGAGAGCTCAAGGTTGCAGTGAACCATGTTCATGCCACTCTCCAGCTTGTGCAACAGAGACCATCTCAAAAAAGTCATCTGTGTGTTTCTTGCAGGCACATTTATGACAATGTACCATGAATTTAAAATTTCTAACTTGATGGCACATTTTTACTTTTTTTTGAGACATAGTCTCACTCTGTCACCCAGGCTGGAGTGCAGTGGTGTGATCTCTCTCGGCTCACTGCAACCTCTGCCTCCCGGGTTCAAGATGAGGCAGCCCTCCTGAGTAGCTGAAATGACAGGCGTGTACCACCAGGCTAGGCTAGCTAGTGGCCTAGCTAGTCTTGAACGCCTGACCTCAAGTGATCCACCCACCTCAGCCTCCCAAATTGCTGTGATCACAGGCGTGAGCCACCACGCCAGGCCCTGATGGCACATTTTAAAAGGGGGGAATGACATAGGGGCAATTAATACTTATATAACAAATAGCTTTAGCCACTTCTTCAGCTACAAAGCTCTGTACTTAAAACTTTTTTACTATAAAAGGATCAATTTATTGTGGTTCAAATACATAAACTGACATTCAAACATCTTACACTTTAGGAACAAAAGTTTAACATTTAAACAAAGTAACAGTTTTCAGGAAACATCCAGAAAGCAGTTTGTCTAATCCAGAGTACTGACAAAGATTGCTTCATGATAAAGTGTGTTTCACCAGCAGTTTTGTTTTTTTTTTTCATTCCTCCATAAAAATCACTGGCAGTTTGATTCAGACCAACTTCATAATGATTGTGGCTCCATACCTTAGAAGAAACTGCTAAATAAATACCTTAGGTTAACCAACAAGATTGGCCTATAATTCAGAGGGTATAAGCAAAGCATGTAAGTGAGGAAATTAAATTGTTCTTTAGAGATGATGTAAAAGCATGTCCATTGCAGTACTTTATGCCTCTGACAGATTATTCCATTTTCAGTGTCTTGCTTTTTCTGGGGGCGGGGAGGCGGGGGAGGAAGGGAGGGTCTTGCTCTGTTCCCAGGCTGAAGTGCAGTGATGTATTCATGGCTCACTGCAGCCTCAACCTCCTGTGCTAGATGCGATCCTCCCGCCTCCGCCTCCTGAGTAGCCTTGCCAGCTCATTTTTTAATGTTTTGTAGAGGCAGGGTCCCACTATGTTGCCCAGGCTGTTCTCAAACACCTGAGCTCAAGAGATCCTCCTGCCTCAGCCTCCCAAAGTGTGGATTACTTGCAGAAGCCACTGTGCCTGGCCTTACCTGCTTTAAAAAACAAACAGGCCGGGCGCGGTGGCTCAAGCCTGTAATCCCAGCACTTTGGGAGGCCGAGACGGGTGGATCACGAGGTCAGGAGATTGAGACCATCCTGGCTAACACGGTGAAACCCTGTCTCTACTAAAAAAATACAAAAAACTAGCCGGGCGAGGTGGCGGGCGCCTGTAGTCCCAGCTACTAGGGAGGCTGAGGCAGGAGAATGGCGTAAACCCGGGAGGCGGAGCTTGAAGTGAGCTGAGATCTGGCCACTGCACTCCAGTCCGGGCGACGGAGCGAGACTCCGTCTCAAACAAACAAACAAACAAACAAACAAAAAAACAGGTTTTCTTGGAGTCTGTGCTAGTTGTATCCTGCAAATGCAAACCACATAGGCTCTTCAATGAAAACCTTTCCATGCACACCACTGTTAGGAAAAGCATCATTAAATCTGACTTCTACACCCATAAAAGGATGATTCTGAGTTTCAAGATTTTAGATTTACTAGAGATAGCCTGTATTTATCAATCATGTCACACAAAAATATTTCCAAAGTGTTCTCTGTTCAGAAATGTCACAGATGCTTCTCCTATCAGATTATTTTGCAACAGGTTAAAACTTATCTACATAAAAACCTGAAAATTGGCACAGGTAAGCACTTTGAATTAGTAGATTACCCCCATGCAACAGTATTCAGAATTATTTTGTCTCGTGGGCCCTGAGGCTCTGGGAGGTAGAGGTGGACTCTGACAGTCCAGGTCACCAACATCCACATTTAGTTGATGCCTCTCCTCAGGCACAGTCCAGTACTGGATACCATTTATCATTCTGCAAAATGTTGTCTACATCTTTCAGGTGCTGGTCATTCTTAGATTAGTTTCTTAGCTGTTCTGTTGATGAACAGAAGACTTCAATTTTCAGGATGGATGATTCCAACATCTTCCACAAGCTTTCACTTTCACATCTTTCACTAAATTACTTGTTATAAATTTGGTCTCCTTCAAAAGTGCCCTGAAGTCAACTTTGGTTGTAATGTACTTGTCTCTAACGTATTCTTCAAATTCTTTTTTTCCTGTCATTGGAGAACTGCACCCAGAATCTTATTTTTACTACTTCCACGTGAATGTTAAGGTACTCACAGAGGTTTCATCCAGAAGTCTTCCCTCTTCTTTCTGGTAAGTGCTTCAATGTGCTCATTAAGCTTCTCTTTCTCTTCCAGCAAAGAGCTACATGCCCAGTGGTGAACTTTTTGATGAGTCCTCTACGAAACTATGACACATGTGAAGAATGTACCTGAACAACCCTCAGGGATAATGCAGGATTTTTCGGGAAAGTTCCAGGCTATCTCCTGGTGTCAGTATACTTTCAGTCCTACACCTCAGTTATTGTTTGTTTGTTTTTTTTTTTTAATAACAGCTTTGAGATACAACTCATTCCTTACATTTAAAATGTACAATTCAGTGGATTTGAGTGTATTCAGAGTTGTGCAGCCTACACCACAAGCTAACTGTAGGATATTTTCATCACCCTGAAAAGGAACCCTATACCCATTAGCAGTTACTCCATTCCATCTACAGCAAGCCTAGGCAACCACTAAGCTTCCTGCCTATTCTGGACATTTCGTATGAATGGAGTCATCATGTGATCTTTTGTGACTGGCTTCTTTCACTTAGCATCTTCAAGCTTTATCCATGTTTAGCATATATGTCATTTGTTTCTTTTTAGTACCAAATAATGGGTATGGGCATAGGAGTAGAATTGCTAAATCACACAGCAGCTGTTTCATGTTTTGAGGAACTGACAGTCTGTTTTCTGAAGTGGCTACACCATTTTACATTCATTCCCACCAGCAATATATGAGAGTTCTCTAATTTCTGTACATCTTCACCAACACTTACTATTATTTCTCTTTTTAATTACAGCCATTCTAGTGAATGTGAATCTCAGGATTTTTTTTTGTTTGTTTGTTTTTGGGAGAGTCTCATTCTGTCACACAGGCTGAAGTGCAGTGGCATGATCTCAGCTCACTGCAACCTGCACTTCCTGGGTTCAAGTGATTCTCCTCCCTCACCCTCCCAAGTAGCTGGGACTACAGGCATGCACCACCACGCCAGGCTAATTGTTGTATTTTTAGTAGAGATGAGGTTTCACCATGTTGGCCAGGCTGGTCTTGAACTCCTGACCTCAAGTGATCCACCTACCTTGGCCTCCTAAAGTACTGGGATTACAAGTGTGAGCCACTGCACCTGGCCTCCTAGTAGTTTTGATTTACACTTCCCTAATGATAGTGTCCAGCATCTACTGGCCATTTGTTAGTGGTTTTTTCTTTTTTAAAAAACTGCTGAGACATCCATAAACATTTTCAAAATGCAGGGTATGTTTTTCAGTGTTAAGACAACTGTTGGGATGTGTTTTCCTTTGCTCTCTATCACCAAATACTGTACATACAAATAGAAAGACTGGGCTTTGTGTTGTCCATTGTTAATCCTAAATGCAACGAAACACATGGAGACTTTGAAAATCCTTCAGAATAATGCTATAGTTAAGATTTGGCTAAAGCAAGTGATTTTTCTAACTCCTTGAGCTGCATGTTGCCTTGAGTAATCATCATCCGGATTGCATCCTGTAGAATAAAGTGAAATCTGGTTATTGTTTTACCTGGTTAAACAAGGTATAGCTATACCGTTTTATTTGTTAAAATCAACAACTAATACTACGTATTGGAACTGCTGCCTTTTAGAAAAGGCAAAAGATTTCCACATACATACATATAAAATGTACAACATAAAAGTCAAGTGATGATGAAGAGTGTAGATACAGTAATATTAAATTTTAAAATATCATTTAAAATCGGTAACATTACAAGCAATGATCAAGATATACCAACTCAGTGGCACTATATTCCAAGATGTCTGCTAAAGTTAAAAAAAAAATTCACTGATCAATAAAAAGGGTTAGGATCTGTCCTCACCATGATTTTGTTCTCACCTCTTCAGTGGCACTTTTGTTTCTTTTGAATTCTTCCCTTGCCCAATCCTTCAGGTATTTGCGATCAGAATCATTTGGAACTTGCCGAATTGCTTGCAAAATCCTTCTGTAGAGGAGAAGAACTTGTTGCCTTCTTATGAACTGTAAAAGGGAGGAGCAATAGCAATTACTTCTGCACAATCGCCAGCCTGAAAAGTTCTACTTGAGCAAACCAAGCTGCAACCAGAGTCCTCGTTGGTCAATTTTGAAAAAGGCACAGAAAAACTTTTTTTTTTTTTTTGGCCAGGTGCAGTGGCTCAGGCCTGTAATCCCAGCAGTTTCGAGACCGAGATGGGAGGATCACTTGAGCCCAGGAGGTCTAAGCTGAGGTAAGCCCTCATTGTGCCACTGCACTCAGCCTGCACGAAAGTGAGGCCCTGTCTCAAAAAGATGTTTTTTTTGTTTTGTTTTGTTTTTTTGAGACGGAGTCTGGCTCTGTCCCCCAGGCTGGAGTGCGGTGGCCGGATCTTAGCTCACTGCAAGCTCTGCCTCCCGGGTTCCCGCTATTCT
>NW_012115189.1:3851797-3862800 GCF_000951035.1 Colobus angolensis palliatus
CCGCAGGCCAGTCTCGGCGCGCACGGCGCGTCAGGACCGCGGAACCCGTCCCGTTGGGTGGAGGGAGAGATGGAGAATCCAGAAGCTCAGACCCAGGTAAGCTGCTCTGGAAGGCAGAGAACCGCCGGTACCTGCTTTAACGTTAGCGTCGCTGGGGGTAAACGGGAAGCAGCCATGTCAGCCAGAGGTCCGCCGGAGCCTCAGCGCGCAGAAGCGGAAGTGGAGTCCGACCAAGGGGTGTGGCGAGCCCGGTTTCCTAGGAGACGGTCCGGGGTTGCGCTCTGACTGAGCGGGAGACTTCGGGACTGAGCCCTAGGGTTAGGAGCCGGTTATGGGCTGCGCTGGCCGGTTTTCTCGTCGGTAAAATACGATAGCAGTGCACCATAGGGTCGTTGTGATAACGAAGGAAGAAAGGTAGGACACTTAGCACAGTTCTTGGTAAAGAGAGTTCAAATGAAAGTGAAGGAGGCCGGGCGCGGTGGCTCTTGCCTGCAGTCCCAAGACCTTCGAGAGGCCTGTAAGGTGCCTGTAATCCCAGCTCCCCGGGATGCTGAGGCAGGAGAATCGCTTGAACCCGGGAGGTGGAGGTTGCAGTGAGCCGAGATCGCACCACTGCACTCCAGCCTGGGCGACAGAGCGAGACCCTGTCTCGGAAAAAAAAAAAGTTTTTTTGGGGGGAAAGAGGTGAAAACGTATTTGAATGTTCTTTCGAGCCTTTAAAAATGTGTATAGTTGAAAATGCTAAAATTGAAAGTGTTGATTTCTTTTACAATTTGTGTTGTTTTTTTCTCTGTCTCGTTTTCGTCCTGTTCTTTTGTAGCGCAAGCGTTTTCCGGGAGCGGTGGTCTTCATGATCCGTTGAAACAAAGCTTCTGAATGGCTGCTCCACTGCAGTCTTAAGCACTTTCATCACTAATAACGAGGAGCCTAACATCCCTAAGCCTCAGGCTTTTGCTTTTATTTCCTCATAGCTGTTTTATCTTTCCCACAATACACACCACACACCTTCAGGTTAAATCACTGGAAGTGGAGTTAGCGAATCTTTGCTATATTAATTTTCCAAGTAGTGTTGTATCGAATTAAAATAGAACTAAAAATGTTCATTCAATTACTAGTTTACTGGGGACTTGCCTGCCTCGCCTGTTGGCATCCTGGGGCTCCCTATTCCTAGCTGTGTTCTGGCTATTTCCCCTCTCCTGGCCTGTTACCTCCCCTGTAAAATGAAATATAGCATCTACCTCAGTTGTGTATCTCTAATGTACTGAGAATAGGTCCTGGCACATGTAAGAACTCTAATCATTAGTTCTTTTGAACTTTACCAGGCATTGTATGAATGATGCTAACTGCATGACCATATTATCAATAATATATATATCAAATTTTGTCTAATACATTAGCTGTAATAGTTCACTAACTTTTTAAAAGGAGTGAAGTTAAATACTCCTTGCCTTTTTTAATTATACTGATTTTGTGAATTGTTCATGACTTGGGTCCGTTTAGGATGAGGACTTTTCTTTTCTATGTGCTCTATATTTTGTTTTTGTCATTTCTTTATACATACAGAAACTTTATGCAATCATGTATTTTTGTGCCTTTTGAGGCTTTTCATTTCCCATTCAGACCTTTGTAATTCATTTTTAAAAATCTTTCATTTTTTTAAAAATATTTACTCCATCTAGAATTTACTTTGGTTTATAGCATCATGTGGATCTACATTCTTTTCTAGATGTTAAGCTGTATCAATATCATTTATTACATAACTTATTCCTTTTTCGGGGCTTTATGTAATGGATGCCTTTTTGACTATATGATAAATTATTTTAGTGTCTGAGTAATCTGTCCAGAATTGTTTCATCTTAGGGTTTTTAATTTTTGTTTTATATGTATGTTATTATTTGGCAGGACTTTAGTTTCTTGTAAAAAATTCATTAGTACTGTACTCCATAACCTTTTGTATCATTTCCCTCCAAATCATCTTGTGATCTTGATTGGAATTTTGAAATAGTGTTGAATCTATTCATTAATATGTGAGAAGACACTTGTACATTATTTCTTCTTCCCATCAAGAAACACTCAGGCCGGGCGTGGTGACTCACGCCTATAATCCCAACACTTTGGGATACCAAGGTGGGTGGATCACCTGAGGTCAAGAGTTCGAGACCAGCCTGACCAACATGGTGAAACCTCGTCTCTACTAAAATACAAAAATTTAGCCAGGCCTGGTGGCGCACACCTGTGGTCCCAGCTACTTGGGAGGCTGAGGCAGGAGAATCGCTTGAACCCGGGAGATGGGGGTTGCAGTGAGCCGAGATTACACCATTGCACTCCAGCCTGGGCAACAAGAGCAAAGCTCTGTTTCAAAAAAAAAAAAGACTCACTCATGCTAGACACTGGTAATGTTGTAAGTCATATACGCTCCTTGCTCAAAGACTCGTGCTTTGGACAGAAAAACCTCTAAGTTCAATATAGTGCTAACAAATAGTGTTGCGGTTCATACTGTGGGAAATTATTCTTCCTGGAAGGCTTGTCTGAGATAGGTATTTGGCAGAAATGCAGAATCATTAAGAGGATTCCAGACAACACATGGAAACACTGGCAGGGATGCTGGGAGAGGAGACAGGAGAGTCAAGTAAGAGCCTCATAGGTCACATGAAGAAGCTTGAATATTACAATATTACCCTCTTCACAAGGGAGAGCTCTGAAGGGATTTTCAGCTACAGAACTTTTAGAAAGATCTTGGATGTTGTGAATAGCAATGAAGTGAAGCAAGCAAAGAGAAGTTACTGGTCAGGATACCAATGAAGTCGTCCCTGCTAGAGATGAAAAGAGCCTCAGTCACAGTGAAGTGGAGGGAGCGGGAGGGATGGGATAGGATAGGATGTCCAGAAGCCTGACTGGACAAGATGATTAATTTGATTGGGGTATGGATAGAGATGGAGAAGGAAGTAAAGCAGATGTATAGGTTAAGTCCCAAGTTTGTAAACAGGGCAGCTGTTGGAGTGGTCATCCCAGATGGGGAATGTTGAAGGAATGGGTTTGGGATAGGGGAATTAGAACAGAGTGATATTTTGAATGTAATGCATTTGAAGAGTCTGTTGCCTAAGTACAGCCCCAGCACTTCCTGGACCCCCAAATGGAGAATTTTACAGTCCTTTTGCTTCAGTGATGGTGGAGGCCACGGGAGTGGTGAAGTTGTCCAAAGTGAGATTTTATTGTTGTTGTTGTCGTCGTCTTGCTCTGTTGCCCAGGCTGGAGTGCAGTGGCACAATCTCAGTTCACTGCAACCTCCGCCTCCTGGTTCAAGCAGTTCTCCTGCCTCAGCCTCCCTAGTAGCATGGAATTACAGGTGCACGTCACCATGCCCCGCTAATTTTTTGTATTTCTAGTAGAGATGGGGTTTCTACCATATTGGCCAGGCTGGTCTCAAACTCCTAACCTCAAATGATCCACCCACCTCGGCCTCCCAGAGTGCTGGGATTATAGGCGTGAGCCACCGCACCTAGCCCCGAAGTGAGATTTTTAAGACAGCATGGAGGACTTTTGTGTTCTGCTGTCCATTGCTTAGATATCAGAAGTTACCTACTTGGCCAAGGCCTGGGGGTTAGGGGGATGGGCAGGATGGCACAAGTGTTAACTATCAACATGGCAGATTAATGTATCATTATTCCTGCAAGCCCTGTTGGCAGCACAAGTTGAAAATGGCACTCTTGGGTTCCTGCTTCCTGGAATTCCTACTGTCCGTGATCTCATGAGCTAACCCAGGGCCAAGAGAATCACTCTGGGCACACCAGTTTGGGAGGTCTAAGATGGAGCTTCCAAAGGCAGATATAATAGATTGCAGCACTGTCATAATATTGGTGTCCTTCCCTCCCAGACTCAACCCTACTGGAAGAGTAAACTGCCTGCCCTATAGAGAGCTTTAGCCAATGAAATGTGAATGGATGCAACATCATTTATGGAGGAGAATTTTTAGAAGCCTCCTTACAAGGCTCCACCAACTCACCCTTTTCATTCTGCTGCAAACCCAGTATATTATAGCTCAGCCTACCATGGACATAAATGCAAATAATAAATCAACCCTTGTAGTAAAAGCAACATTGAAGTTGGAGGGTCATGTTAGCACAGCATAAACTAGTAACAGCTGACTGATCCAGTAGAGAAGATCAGTCCCCTAGCGTACCTTTTATAATCCTGTCATCTTCCATTAAGAATAGTCACAAATGACATAAACAGTGGTATATGTTTTAATAGTTTTCAGAATATAAGCTGCATAGCTTTTTAGAGTAAAAAATAATGATATAACTTCAGGTCCATGCTTTGGGACACTTGATTAAACAATAGGGAATCTGTGTCTTTGATGACCACCTCAAAAGGGTGGCAGACTTCACAGTGTAACTTGGAAACAGACAAGGAGATAGATGATTACATCATGACATATTGCCTACAAAAGAACATTCTGACAGAACATTAAGTAGAACAGAGCACACAGTTTCAAGTATTCAAGCACTGCTTTCTGGCCAAGAAAAAACTGCCTAAAAATCAGTTTCTTTTGACTGGAGCTGCTGAGTTCTGGACACGGCATTTCTTTCCCAGAATGAGACTGGCTCAGTCCAGCTTGAAAGCAGTGTGAGGAATGACTCTTCCCCTTAATCGTTAAGAAAAAAAAATGAACTAAACAAATAAATTACTACAACAACAGGGACCATGGCACTGAATGAAATAAAGGGGCAGTCACCTTCCCATCATTGCATAGTCTCCCGAAGCAGCAAGTGTGAAAGAGGATACTGAAAAGCCACTTCGTTTTTACACAGCCCAAGGATCGTTTTTATGGATGACTTGGGCTCCTATAATGTCCGGTTGCTTTATGAGAACACACACACACCACATTCTTCCTACCCTCTAAGAGAAGGTAGTTCCTTTCACAATAAGAAAATACAACCTCATACTCTCCAGAAACTGCAGCTGTCTCGGCCACTTGACAGCTTTTGGGTACACACTGTGGGCTTGGCAAGGCAGAGCTTAGAGCAGGGTCAAAAGGGCAGCTCCCTTTAGTCCTTTATACAAAGGACTGTCAGAGTCCCATGCTCCCGGCAGCATCTCCTCAAGGCACAGGTGCCCAGATCCCCTGCAAAAGAAAACGGGCAGCTGGGCTCCAACAGTGGGGTATGACCTCCATCCAGGTCAGGGCTTCCGAGGGAGGGAAGAGGGATAACTATTCTCTAGTTACGAGTTCAGGCACCTGCTGCTGCTTCCAGGTTTGGTATAAAAACCTTAGCCCAGACAAAGCCAGGAGCCAGAGTGTATTGTTCTCTAGGCTGTAAGATCACGTTATAAAATAAAAATATTACAATAAAATTTTTTTGTAGTTGTCCAAAAGGGAGCACCTGGGTAAGCAATGTGACCTTTTGAGCATGGTTAAGTCTCACTTTGGACTCCTCTTTCTGTTCTATGGGTGGTCAGAGGCTGTCACCAACTCAAACCACTGTCTGAGGGCATCGCTGAGTGTCTCAGGAAGTGCGTTTACATCTCGAAGAATGATATAGTATGGGAATGGGAACTCTTCCATGTAGGATCGGATTTCAGGCATCTCTCCAGGTCCTTTAAATATCGGTACTTTAATGTCCAAGATAGAATCCTGTCAACAAAAGACATCATGAAATGGGGAGGCAGCGATTAAACCAGCATCCTTAGCTAGCTCTTCTGTGATCTCTTTGGCTAACAACTTTTACATCTGCTGTGTCTTATTCCTGCATATGAACCTAGCTTTTATTACTAAGTAAAAGAATTTTCAGAACTCTACCAAGAAGGAGGTAGATGTCTTTCTGAGTACCCCTTCTAGGAGGATGGACACTGAAAAAAAGGAAAAGGGACAGACAGGAAAATCTGCTTTCCCTAGAGTGGTGTCTCCCCACCATCCACTTGGAATCATTCATGCTAAATCTTTACCTTCCTATCAAGGCCTTAATGTGACTCGCAGAGACAGTGCTTCCCTGGAACAGAACTGCCCTGTAGGCATATTTCACTAAGACGATCGATGCTTCCTGCTGTGAGGAGGGCTGCTGAGACATAAGTCAGTGTGGAAACACCTGATCTCCATTTCAAAGTGGTCAGTACCCATTATCAAAGCTGCAATACCTGCACTGACTTTTGCATAGAGGGAAATGATGACCCACAGAGGATGGTCATTCTGAATCTTGGCTCTCCCACTCATTACCTATAGCCACTATGTGTTTCAGTTCCTTCAGTGTAAAGTGGGAATAATGATCCCTACCTCACTGGCTTATTGCAAAGATTAACAGAGAAAATACAAGTGCCTATAATGGTACTTGACAGAATACCATGAATGCTGGGAGTTCTCAGTATGACTGAGTGATCCAGGCCATATTTCAGATTGAACAGGTTGAAGGGAATCCTCACTTTATCTCCAGAAAAGGTGGCTTTTAGTAGTCACTCACCCGTGAACTGGGATTGTCCAATACAACAAAGATGACAAAGATGTTCGCATTCCGGGCAGCCTGAACTGCTGCCAGGACTCCTTCTTTGCCCTCAAGGAAGAGGCCTCGCCCATCAGAGACTACCAGGAGGAGTTGTGCAATTTCTGTAGACCATATAAGAGGAAGCAAGGGAGTAAAATGATCAGCCATTTTTAATAACTCACAACTACCCAAAGTAGGACAAATTAATGTAGGCTTAGTCTGTACTATTAAAGCTAAACAGACTTCTAAAGCTGATGAATTCTGGGCACAAACCTAAGGGACCTCTGATGAGATCTATCCCTTAGAATGCTTGAGTCAGAGACAAGGCATAATAAGGGATACTAAGTACGCTTCTGTCAGTATAGCAGAATTTCTCAATAGTGATTCAGGAAATGTTAAATTCTGCTCAACTTCAATTGTAGAGCAACATACTGTAGATGAGAATTAAAACACTAGTTTTATGGCTATAAACTTTAAAAATGATAGTATTAAGTAGGGCATTAGAAGAAAGTAGCCAAATCAGAAATCTGGAACTGTGTCTTCCAAATTTCAGTCACCACATATAATCACCTTTAGATTTCTGTTAATTCCTTGTACCTAATTTCTGTATTTTTTTCCCCTTGAAATTTGACTTGTTTAAACAAAACCAAATAGAAAGGAACCATAAACACTGAATAAAATGTTTTAAAATTTTTGCTACATAGTGTTTCCAGCTAAAGATTATATAGTACTTGAGTTGAGGGTGGGCTGTTTTCGCAAATGTTGAGAGGTGTGAATAACTTGCTTCCATTAAAATCTGAAGCTTCTGCATGATACACTGAGAACACTGAGAGATTTTTGGAAAGAACTAAAGAAATGGCATGTTTCAAGCCCCCAAAGTAAATGTGGTTGGATTAGCTGGCTGTTAAATTATGTCCTTCTCTACTCTCTTCTGTCATTAAAATATTAGAGAATACAGTACTCAAAGGGGACTGGTTTCAGCACATACCCCTCACCCCCAGTATACCAGAATACACACATATTCAAGTCCAGAGATGGCCCTGGAGAACCCGCATACATGAAAAGTTGGCCCTCCATATACTCAGGTTTCACATCCCTCAAAT
This sequence comes from Colobus angolensis palliatus, assembly GCF_000951035.1. Taxonomy (NCBI): domain Eukaryota; kingdom Metazoa; phylum Chordata; class Mammalia; order Primates; family Cercopithecidae; genus Colobus; species Colobus angolensis. The sequence continues at coordinate 3,859,377 of NW_012115189.1, forward strand.
ATGCTGAATTTTCAATCCACTTTTGCTTGGAAAAACTCCGTGTGTAAATAGACCTGAGCAGTACAGACAAACCTGTGGTATTCAAGGGTCAACTGTAGTCTTTATATTTAATTCCACACACCTTGCTCCTTTCTCTCACAGATCTGAACTCTTATCAAATAGTTAGTGTCTACATCCCCCATTGATTATAAGCCTCATGAGTACAGGTTCAAAAAAAATTTCTGAATGAATAAATAAGTAAAAATCAGCTCCATCGATTTATGTCTTTTCCTGTGGAGCACACCTGTTAAAACACAGTGACGGGGCATTGAGCTGAAGCAAGCAGCTTGGGAATACAGAGTACAAGAAAGCGTTTTGTTTAGGAAGAGGAAGGCATGCAGCTCACCTGGACTGATGTTCTGTGAGAGCTGCTGAGCGGCTGCAAACATGCTGGCAACAGACTCTAGAAACTAAACCGGAACCAGAAATAGACAATTGGAAAACTATGTAAATGCTCTTTCTACTGTCAGAGAGACTGATACTTCTGACACTGAAGTGATTATCAGATAACCACCTCAGGTTTATAGACCATCAACTAACTGTCCCTTCTGGCCACATGTAGTTAAAAAAGGAGGATCCTTGGATACAGACATTCTGTTTTATTATTTTTTGAGAGAGGATCTCACTGTGTCACCCAGGCTGGAGTGTAGTGGCACAATCTCACCTCACTGTGGCCTCAATTCCTGGGCTCTGCCTCAGCCTGCCACCAAGTAACTAGGATTACAGGTATGTGCCACCCCACCACACCCGGATAATGCTTTTTATCTTTTGTAGAAATGAGATCTACGTTGACAAGGCTGGTTTTGAATCCCTGGCCTCAAGCAGTCCTCCCACCTCAGCCTCCCAAAAGTGCTGGGATTACAAGTGTGAGCCACCATGCCTAGATGATACAGGCCTTCTCAAGCACAGGTGAGACGTTTGTCTAACATATAACCCACTAGAGTTCTGGAAGATACCCCAAAGTAAAAGAAGTGCTTCTCTAGGGCATAAGAAATCAGTAAGTCACTCAAATAAACCAAACAGCGTCTTTCAAGAACAGAAAACTGAGCAAAAGAGAAGGCAAGAAAATACAAAATGTCCAGGGCAGCCTAGAAAAAGCAAACTGAATCAGAGCAGGACCCAGGAGAAATATGATCTCATGCTCTGTTTTGAACTTGTGTCCTCCTGAATAGGTCACTGGCTTTATTTCATATCATTTCTTCTCTAAGCTTAATGAGGGAGAAAAATAGGTCTTGGCCCACCTGATAAGAGTACGGGAGATGGGTTTGTTTTAACAGAATGTTCGAAACTGCTCAGAAAAGTAAGTAGGGAGCTAGAAAACCAATGATGCAAAGTCAAGTGATCTCTGAGGAACTGAGAAAAAGAAGTCACACCTTGTTTTATAATGGATGCCAAGGAAGCTTCTATTCCAGTGGTACCCAGGCTGAGATTTAGGACTATCCCTATCCTAATACTGCATGGGATAGAGGGGGGTTCTCAGCCCAACATAACACTTCGGGAGGCCAAGAAGGGAGGATTACTTGAACCCAGGAATTTTAGACCAGCCTGGGCAACAAAGTGAGACCCTGTCCCTACAAAAAAAAAAAAAAGCCAGACATGGTAGCATGTGCCTGTAGTCCCAACCATTAGGTATCCTAGCTATGAGGCAGGAAGACTGCTTGAGCCCGGGAGTTCAAAGTTATAGTGAGCTATGATGGCGCCATTGTACTCTAGTCTGGGTGACAGAACGAGACCCTGTCTCAAAAATAAAAATTGTTCTCCCTCCTACCTACACCAGTTTAAAAATAACTGTGCAGAAGACATTTTATTTCATCCTCTTACCTGAGCAATCTTGGTTTTCTTTTGTTGGAATTTGCAGAGACGTAGAATCTGGGACCCAGAGTAATCACTGAACTGCTCATGAAATGGGTGTAACAGCTTTACAGATTCTCCAAAACTTGGGGGAGGAAAACCAAATACAACAGGAGTTATTTTTTTGCTGTGTGATCAAAATAACCAAACAGGTTGTGAAAAGTTTTCACAATTAAATTACAAAGCAACCTTACCTACACACTGCAATCTGACCCACTTCCAGGAGGGTTAGAGCATTTCCAATCACAGCCAAAGATTCAAATGCAAGCTGTGAATTAAAAGTTAATGACATCAGGAATCAGAATATCCTCTAAACCAGAGCCTCTCGACTATTTTTTGCATCAAGATTCCCAAAGAAAACATTATTTTTTTTGTTTGACAAGTAGAGAAATAACATCGATAAGGCTATTCTAGTCACAACAGACCCTGAGGCTTTGGTGGCCTGGTACCACAAATGAAGAAACCTAGAATCCATTACACTGATATGAACGGTCTCCTGTAGACATCGAATAAAAAGTGACCTTGAGGGCCAGGCATGGTAGCTCACACCTGTAATCCCAGCACTTTGGGAGGCCAAGGAAGGAGGCTCACTTGAGGTCCAGGAGTTCAAGAGCAGCCCAGGCAACACAGCAAGATCCCACATCTGTGGTCCAAGCTACTTGGAGGCTGAGGTAGGAGGATCACCTGAGCCTAGGAAAGTTGAGGCTACAGTGAGCCGCCTGGGCAACGGAGTGAAATCGTGTCTTCAAACAAAAACAAAAAACATTTAGCCAGGCATATTGACACACACGTATGGTCCCAGCTACTCAGGAGGCTGAAGCGGGCGGGAGGACTATACTGCTTAGGCCCGGAAGGTTGAGGCCACGGTGAGCTATGATCATGCCACTGCACTCCAGCCTAAGCAGAGAGCAAGACCCTGTCGTAAAAAACAAAAACAAAAGACCTTGAGAAATATGGTCCATGAATTTTTCTTTTTTTTTTTTGGACCTACATAAAGAGTAACCTCTTGTAGGTAACAAATTTTAAAAACTAATTTAAAATCCATTTATATATATGTAGTCAGATCAGACTGTATAACTATATCAGAAAATTTCATTACCATTTGCAATATGACAGAAGAACAGCAAACTCAGTATTCTGCATCTATTATTTCATTTAATCTTCATAACAATTCTGCAAGTATGAGGTTATTACTGTTCTGTGTGTGCTTGTAAATATATATATATAACATATATGTAAATATATATATATATATATTCCTCACTTTTCAGAAGATGAAACTGATACATAAGAAATAAGTTGCCCAAAGTCATGTGTTAATAAATGGAGCTGGGATACGAACCCAAGTTCAGAGGCTACACTAACTTTTTCCAGCAAAACATACAAATTTTAGGTTGCTCATTAGCCCATGCATCACTGCCCAAAACAAACACTCTTTGGCATCTGCAATGGTGGTATACGTTTTCTATTCAGGCTCCTAAACTTAATATTAGCACTGACAGAACAATAACTCTGGATAATTTCAGACATAAAA
>NW_012115189.1:3862985-3918977 GCF_000951035.1 Colobus angolensis palliatus
TGGTCTTGATCTCCTGACCTCATGATCTGCCCGTCTCGGCCTCCCAAAGCGCTGGGATTACAGGCTTGAGCCACCGAGCCCGGCCCCTAGATACATACTTAAACTGTTTAAGACTATGCAGTAATATCTGAAAACTTTGATTTTTTGTTTTTTAACAGTACATTGTTGCATTTTCTGCAAAATAAGCACTATCAGGTTTACTTATTCTGGAACTCGACAGTTAAGAACAAACAGCAGGGTCAAGAAACAAAACAACTTAAAAGACCTACAACAGTAAGAAACTAACACATCTGAGACATCCATTGCCCTTTTGAACTCTTTAAATCTTAGGTCTTATCAAAGATGGTTATCACATTCTCAAAACAGGCCTAACAGGTTTTGGTGGCCCAAGGAACATGGTTTGATGTTAATTTCCTATCAAACCACCACTACATTTCTCTTCCTTACCTGCTTGGTATGGTTGTCTACCATACTAGAAGAGTCATCGATAGCCAAACAAATCTGATACTGGCGTTTACTGGGCTTGGTCCTTCGAAGCCAAATCTTGTCTTTCCGAAATTGACTAGCAATGTATGGAATGACTTTCCGTATGTTCAGTCGTTTCCCAGTTCGATAGTCTCCTCTATTTATTCAAACAGGGGCAAAAATTAGTTAACAACTTTTAATTCCTGAGAATTTTTATTAAGGACAAAAATCACATTAATAATACCTTGAAACCAATACCAAGTAACTAGGAACCTGGTACATAGAAGTGTTTCTGTCAATTGAAGTGCAGGATCTTCTTGACCTCTAGCCAGAAAAACTGGACATGTATGTGGCAATAATAATTAGGTCCTTCCAGACATATTTTTAAAAATTAAGAAAAAATACACTAAATATGAATGATTTTGGACATCTTTGAAAAGATCTAGATGAGTTAACTCCTGTATCAAGTGAATAACTCAACATGTAACAAGGTGATCAATGCGGACACCCAGAAACTTTTGTGTGAGATAATAATAGGAAAACAGGGTAAGGAACAGCATACTGGTGCCCGTACAGCAGAAGAGGCAACCTAGAAGCTAGCACTATGAATGGTTAGCTGCTGAGTTCAACAGAATCATGAAGCTGCCGTCTTCTCAGAGCACTGTGAGGCCTTCCAGAGGGAAAGACTTACTTCAGCTTGGCTGCCTGGGTAGGCTCTAATATGAGACGAAGCTCTTCACATAACCGTTGTGAAAGAGGTGCTGTTAGGATCAGGTAACTCTGCCACATCTCAGCGGCAACCTTCTCCTGTGACAACAACAAAATGTAAGTTACTCTCAGAATGTCAGAGCCAACCAAGTCTTCTAGCACGATGCAGGCCTTAAGCAAAGTGGTAAAAAATGACCTGCATGAACTTTCTCAACAGAAGCACTTTAAATCTTCTCCCAGCAAGCTACCAAGTAATTTACTTGATTAAAAATGTCTCTCTTTCCAGCTGGAGGCGGTGGCTAATGCCTGGTAATCCCAGCACTTTGGGAGGCCAAGGTGGGTGGATCACTTGAGGCCAGAAGTTCAAGACTAGCCTGGCCAACATGGCGAAACCCTGTCTCTACTAAAAATACAAAAAATTAGCTGGGCATGGGGGTGGGCACCTGTAATCTCAGCTACTTGGGAGGCCGAGGCAGGAGAATCACTTGAATCCAGGAGGCAGAGTTTGCAGTGGGTCAATATCACGCCACAGCACTCCAGCCTGGGTGACAGAGTGAGACTCCATCTCAAAAAAATTAAAAAATTAAAATTAAAAAAAAAAAAAAGTCTCTCCTTCAACCCACACTTCTAAGTGAGAAAGAATGAAACAAGCCAGTTAATTGTTGGAATTCATGACCAAATCAATGCCTTACTCACGTCACCTACAAAGAGTAAAACGTATACCCTTCATATGGGGAGGGAGATGTGAATGGGTAATTTTGGCACCAGCAGATCCAGCTACTTATTGGTGGATTCTCAGTCATGTTTCAAAAGTAAAAGTGGGTGGGGTATGGTGGTTCACGCAGGTAATCTCAGCACTTTGGGAGACCAAGGCAGGTGGATCACCTGAAATTTGAGACCAGCCTGGCCAACATGGTGAAACCCCATCTCTACTAAAAAAATATAAAAATTAGCTGGACATGGTGGCATGCACCTATAGTCCCAGCTACTTGGTAGGCTGAGGCAGGAGAATCACTTGAACCCAGGTGGAGGAGGTTGCAGTGAGCCGAGATCACACCACTGCACTCCAGCCTGGGTAACAGAGTGAGACTCCATCTCAAAAAATAATAATAAAATAAAAATAAATAAAAATAAAACTGCTGGTTAATCCACACTACCACGTTAAGTCAGCCAGCAATGATCTAGCTGGCCTCTTCTCAGGATGGCACAGCATAGACTCTTACACAGTTTTTTTCAACCTCTGTCACAACTATTACATCCATTACAGAGCCAGCAACAGAAATTAAAGGAATTAAGCACACCAATTTCTGTTTTAATTAAGCTATAGATCTAGCAGCAAAGCAGGCAGAAACTGATGGACAGATGTAGGCTTTAGGATTGTAATTATATTCTCCATATGCCTGGTCCTTTTTACTAAGGTAATTGCTAAGAACCTATTAAGTTTGCTATGTGTTAAACAAAAAAAGTCGAGATATTTTACGAAAAAAACAGTGACTTACTTCTTCTGGATTTCCAGATTCACGTGGCTGCCACATTTCCAGCTGTCTCTCCAGCTCCTGTCTTAGCTCATTGACATCTTTTAAAAAGGGCTAAGAAGAAAAAGCCATAGCTAAGAGGTGGCCCGGGTTGGAATTGCTAACTTAGTATCACTGGCTGCCTTCCACCCTACAGTATGAACTCAAAGTACACAGTCAAATGCTCCTGAGATTCAAAACTTAGTTCAGCAAATACAGTGGCACAATGAGAAGATGCCAGACAAGCATTCTACTTCCCTCTTAGACAATATGGATAAAGAAAACTTCTAACATTTATAAAGCCACTCTAGCAAAACAAAACCCAAACACCCTTAAGTCATCAATAATGAAAATGTTATCTGATTAATCAAATAAGTCAGACTCTTAGCTCAAGAACTGAATTAAATAGCTCTTCATAAATATAGGCACTAAGCCAAAGATTTTTTACTTAACCATCACAAACTTAATTGTCCTGAAGGTTCCTTACACAAGGATGGTTAGAAAAGTGGGATGTGAGTCCCAGAGGCCAAGGACCAGACCCACCATCACAGACAGGTCAGGGCACTGTGACCCTGTGATTAACTGTTGGAACAGTATCATGTGCTTGAAGAGCACCTATCATACCAATAGTATTCCTAAAAATTTTGAATAAGAACATGAAACCCCTCAACAACCAGATGTTCCATAAAGTTCTAAAGACAAAGATTTAAAACTAATTTAAAATGTTATTTTGTTAATTTATTAACACAATGCAGTAATTGTGAGTTTTACTACCTGGAAGATCGTGTCCATGAGGAACTGATGAGCTGTATGAATGGTAGACTCTCGGCTTCTTTCTGGTTTCGCATTTTCTGTCTCCTTATGGGCTCTGTCTGTTCTGGGGTCTTGGTCTTCCTCTGTTTTAACAGTTTGAATCTCCACTTCCATCTCATCAAAGCCTATTTTCATTTAAGGACATAATTTTACTTATCATAATACTAGCCTGATGACTGACCAAGCCTTTGCTATTGCCCGTTATTCCTGACAATTAATCAAACTTCATTCATTCACTCTCCAACACATTTCCACATGTTGATTTCAGAGGTTTCTTTCTGAGACACTCATTGCCAATCCTTACTCTCTAAACTCCTCTTCTCCTCACCTGATGCTGAAGGTAGACGTTCTGGGAAAGGGAAACGGGAAATTTTGGGTTGTCCTAAGAAGCCTTTTAAAACTGTATGATTCCTGAAACTATATCCACGTAGAACTTTGATAGAAATAAAAACTAAAAGCCACAATTCCATTTTACAGATGAGGAAACTGAGGCAAAGAAAAGATGAATAATTTGCTCCAACTTGTGAGGTGAGAGGCAAAGCCTGGATTGTCACATAGGGCAGTCAAACGTTGTAACAGTTCTAACACTCCTGAGAGGACAGGATTCGAATTTGGCAAGTTCTTTTGAATTTGCATTTATTCAATTGCTGATAAAGTTATTTCTTTGCCAAGTAATAGAACTTGATTAGCTATAAAAGGGAAACTCCTCATTCTATTTCTTTTAATATTTTACTGCATTTTATGCTAATAGCATATACTTTTATGTAATTGAAAATATCATTTCTCTAATAATATACCTTCTCATCATAGCTGTAGTAAGTATACTATTCTGGTTTCTTCTACATATTTTTTAAAAACTAATGAGATTTTGCCAGAAATTCAAGTTTCAGGGGACTCCTTGAAGGATGGTGTCCTGCAACACCCACCCCGTCCATATTTTCGTTTTCTGGTCCCAAACAATATAGTGAAATTATTATAGGCAAATTATTCATCTAAGCCATGGATTAGGACATGGAACTGAACACCAGACTACAGTGAGAGAGAACTGACTACTTCAAGTCAGAGAGCCTGGGAAGGATTTGCTCACTAGCAGGACTCACCCAAGGGTGCTGTGGTGCTCGACTTGATTTCCTCTGGCTTCAGCTGCTCCACGTCTACTGCTTTGAACTCCTCTTGCTCCTCTGTGTCCATGAGGGTGTCCTCTATCTCCTCCTCTTCCTGATCCCTGCCAGAGTCTTTTGCAGACTGTTGCTGTTCTTTGCTGGCCACATCTGTCAACAAAGCACGCACCCACACATAAAAATCCTAGTTCTTTGCAGAACAAAATAATGATAAGTGGGTATAGTTTCTGTCATCCTAGCCTCCAAAATGCTACTGATGCAAGTCGTGCCACTGACCAGCTATGTGGCTTGGAGACTTCTCTGTGCCAGAGATTTCCTATTGACCTACTGACATAATGAACTGCCTGTTCCCTACCTCCTACAGAAATTATGAGGATATAGTGTAACTATACATGTGACCACAAAAATAGGGTGTTTAACTGGGCTACAGGGTGACTCTAACAATAATTTATTATATATTTTCAAATGACTAGAAGAGCAGATCTGAATGTTCCCACACAAAGAAATGATAAATGTTTGAGGTGGTAGATGTGCTAATTATCTTGACTTGATCATTAAACATTGTATACATGTATCAAAACATCACACTGTACCCCACAAATACATATCATTATTATAGGTCAATTAAAAATAATAAAAAGTAGTAGAAAACAAGGCACAGGAAGACAAACATGGGAATAGGAATCCCAGCATTGTGATCTTGGGTGAGTTCTTAAACCACTTGGCCTTAGTGTCCTTACCTATACAACAGAGATGCTCTAGCTCATAGGATTATTTGAGGAAGTTTGTGATCATGCAGCAAAGGCTCAGAAAAGTTTTTTGGCACCAAGCAAAAGCTCAATACATTGACTAAGAAGGAAGAAATGTCCAGTACTAAGAAACCCTGATATCAGGGTTTAGATGTGGCCAACTGTTATTTTTAACTATTATATTTAAGGATATTTAAAAGGTTAATACTAAACCAAGAAATCTTAATCATCTTCACTTCGTTACAGATCCCTTTGTACCAAAAATAAACTGTATTTCTGCACATTTCTTATGTTTACAAAGCCATTTCCTTTCTCCCCTGATACAAATGTGTACTATTAGCTGCCAAGCACAGTCACACAGCACAAGCTCTTACAGAGAGCTCAGTGGACAAAGGCAGCAGTTTTCCCAGGACCATACCATAGGTCTGTGCATCGTATGCATCGCTGCCTTGTTTAATGTGCTCAAATGCATCTGCATCCTCCACCTGGGCCTGGGGCTGCTGAGCTGGCGCCTGCTCGGCATGGCTGTCCGTATCCACAGTCCTAAGCCTCTTGTGCACACGCTCATTGTGATCACCCATGGAACGTTCATTGTCAGCCTGCCCAGGTTTCCTCTTAAAACTCTGTGAGACATACAAAGATATTCATCAGAGCCTTGCCTGTCATGACAAAAGGACTCAAAATAAACATAATATCCATCTATAGGGGACAGGATAAGTAAATCAGGTGTAGCCATACAAGAATGGAATTCAATATAGCTATTAAAAAGAATAGGAACTGTATGTACTTACATAGAACAATCTCTATGATATCTAAAATGAAGGCAAAGAAACACACTTTCACACATCCATATATGCAGAAAGTATCTCTGAATGAAGAAAGAATTGGTAATACCAATTTGCTCTGAGGAGGGTCCCTTGGGGACAGGAATAGGATATAGGCTTTTTAGGGGATTAGTTTTTTACACTAATTTTGCATCACGTGCATAAGTTATACCCTACTTAAAACACTTACTGTTAAAAAAGCAAAAAGCCTATGGACAATGAAAAGAGTGAGACGGTTGGTGCTGGGCAGCAGCACACAGCCCTTGGCTCTTAAGACTTCATGGCCGGAATCAGGGGTCAGGGAGAGACACAGGCAGGGAAGAAGCCCAGTGACAGGATCCCACTGGGTAAACCCCATGGTCCTGGTCTGCTCACCAAGGCTACTATCATATCTGATGGGATAGCAAAAGCAGGAGTATAGCTTTTTTTTTTTTTAAAGCACTACATTTGGAACATCTTTTTCTACATGCTGCCTTCACCTAAGTTTAGCTGAGGAGTGATAGAAACCTGTGTGTTTTTCCTGGTGTGCTTCTGGGAAGTCAACTGGGCAATGAAATTCGATTCATGGCCTTCTGCCTGGTTTGCATCTGCGACTCCACTTCCGTGTTCCTAGGAAATCCAAGCCATAAAAGAATGAGGTGAAAGAAGCTATTACAAGTCCCTGGTTACTGTGCTGCATTGAATACAACTTCTCTCACTGCTATTCTTTATTCTCAGTCATATAATCACTCCTGCCTACCTGCCAGCTCTGGAACTCATCGTAACTAAGGCCTGGCCTACAGGCAGAAACAGGAGTGTCTAGGTATAGACCTTACGTTACCCTCTCAGGGGCCTTTGTAAGGCTGCTTAGTTCTTTGCAGGAGTATTATGTCTCACTCCAAAGGCAGGACAGACCTCAAATAGAAACCAGGCTTCATCATCAACCAGCTAGGTACACTTGAGGTTGTCATTTAACTTTACTGAGGTTTATTTTTCTCAAATATACAATGAAGAAAATAGTACAATATCATCTATCTCATGGGGACATAGTGAGGACTTGCTGAAGTAATGAAAATGCTTAGCACCAAATGGGTGCTCAATGAATAACTGTGGTGGTGGCTGTGTGGTAGTCATAGGGTATAAGCAATATAAATGGTTGTTATTGTCAGTAAGAACTAGGACTCAAAGAGACTAAAGTTGTCCAGAATCACCACCGTAACCAGCAGGCCCTGTGTTGACATTCCATGTTCTTTCCATAGCACCCAGCAACCTGAATTGTGGCCATATCAGAACACACCACCACTAGATCCAAGAATGAAAAAGTTATTTGCTTTTTAAATTAAACATTTAGAAACCTGATGATAAGCAAGGAAAAGAAAAACATCGTTAAAGGTACACATTGCCTGAAGTCTAAATTCTGTTTGCTTCCTGGAGAGCTTTCTGAAAAACAACACGAACCTGATTCTCCCATCTAGAGCTATCAGTCTAACAACTTTTTCTTATTATGCACACCACTTAAATACACCCGATATTCTGGGGTTTGTCCTGGGAGGCATGTAAAAATAAGTATCAGTCATGCCCCACACAACAACGTTTCAGTCAAGGAAAGACTGCATGTACACTGGTGGTCCCATAAGATGGTAAGACGCTTTCACTATATCTTTTCCATGTTTAGATTCACAAATACTTACATTGTGTTACAACTGCCTGCAGTATTCAGTAGAGTAACACACTGTACAGGTTTGCAGCCTAGGGGCAACTGGCTTTACCATCAAGGTTTGTGTAAGTACACTCTATGGTGTTTGCACAATGACAAAATTGCCAAATGAGGCATTTTTCAGAATGTATCTCTGTCTTTAAAAAAATAATTGTTCAGTCACACGTTGCTTAAAGAATGAGATGTGATCTGTTACATGTCAACAACAAAACAAACAACAAAATAACGACACATAAACCAACTAATGCTACACAGAATGTGATGTCAGACAGGGAGAAGAGACCCTACTAAGAGGCAGCCGGCGGCTGCAGTGAAACCATTGATCACCTCTTTCCCCTGCTCCTTCTCAGGTGCGGCCCCAGCCAGCTCCACGGCCTGTGTGCTTTGCATGTTCTCCACACCAGTCTGCCCACAGGAGGCGTGCTCCTTCCTCTCCAAAACCTCTGGCACCTGCTCCTCCGTATCAGAGTCCTCCCGTTCTTCTTCCTGCTTCTGCAGAGAAATCAAACACAGCATTAAATGCTCTAGGGGAACAGCATAAGGTGGGAGACCCTGCAACAAGCAGGCTTCCCCACTCCTCAGTGAGGGTCTTAAAACAGAAACCTGGCCGGGCGCGGTGGCTCAAGCCTGTAATCCCAGCACTTTGGGAGGCCGAGACAGGCGGATCACGAGGTCAGGAGATCGAGACCATCCTGGCTAACATGGTGAAACCCTGTCTCTACTAAAAATACAAAAACTAGCCGGGCGAGGTGGCGGGCGCCCGTAGTCCCAGCTACTTGGGAGGCTGAGGCAGGAGAATGGCGTAAACCCAGGAGGCGGAGCTTGCAGTGAGCTGAGATCCGGCCACTGCACTCCAGTTCGGGCGACAGAGCGAGACTCCGCCTCAAAAAAAAAAAAAAAAAAACAGAAACCTAGAACTCCTTGGAAGTGCCACATGTTGATGGAGGAGTATCCTAAAAGGGATTCTAAGGGGAATAAGGTGACTTCTCCTCCTCCTCCTCATTATGTTTAATGAAAAAAGCCAGACATCCCACAATACCTGGGGCTGGAAACCTTGGTCAGCAGGGCCATTCTCTCCACCTTCTTCGTCGGCATCTTTGTCTTTTTCCTCCAGAGACTGATGCTGCTCCTCGGAGTGCTCTTCAGGATGCTGAGCAGCATCTCCATCTTGGTCATCAGCTCCTGTGTCCATTTCCTCCTCCCCTTTGGCCTTATCATCTTCACTGGGGCCTTCCTCGGGCTCCTGTGGACTCTGACTTTCGTTCTGGTCAGTCTCAGTCTCTCTTTCCTCAGCTTCATGATCTGCTTCTTCTGGTTTTTCTTTTATCTCCAAAGGATTCTCTTCTGTATAGATACAACAAAAAGGAGGAATGCAGAATTTTTTTAACTCACATGATTTCTTAAGCTGGGAGCTAGTTATGCAAGTTTTGTCTTATTACAATTCCCTAAACCAGTGAGTGGCAAATTGTGACCCATAGGCCAAATCTAGCCTCCACATGTTTCTATGAAGAAAGTTCTACTGGCCAGGCACAGTGGCACATGCCTATAATCCCAACACTTTGGCAGGCTGAGACAGAAGGATCACTTGAGTTCAAGACCAGCCTGGGCATGCATCATAGTGAGACCCCATCTTTTACAAAAAATAAAAAATTAGCCAAGCATGGCGGCATGCACCTATGGTCTTGGCTACTCAGGAGGCTGGGGCAGGAGGATCACTTGAACCCAGGAAGTCAAGGCTGCAGTGAACTATGATCACGCCCCAGTACTCCAGCCTGGGTGACAAGGCAAGACCCTGTCTCCAAAAAAAAAAAGTAAAGTATTTACTGGAACACAGCAACATATATTGTGTTCACCCCCTCCATTTTGTACTGCCTGTGGCTGCTTTCACTCTACAACAGTGGAACTGAGTATTTACAATCGAGAGCTTATGGTCTGCAAAGCCTAAAATATTTAATATCTGACGCTTTATAGAAAGTTTGCCTATCTTTGTTTTAAACCATACTCATACATACAGTTGTTTTAATGGCACATTTCATTAGAAAATAATAGCTAATCTACCCCAAAAAAACCTCCATAAACAAACAAACAAAAAAAAAAGGAAAATTTTAGGCCATAAACAAAACAAAAAAAAAAAAAAAGGAAAATTTTGGAAATGACAGCTTAATGCTCAATTATTGTGAACAACTGGTGGATGTCATGATCATATACAGAAAATACAATTCACACTGAAATAGAAACAGTCTTATTTTGAAAAAGTTTTATCAAAAGAGCTTTTCTATACTTTGGACACTTCAAAAATCAGTTATTAGCAAATTCTTAAAATAACTCTTACTATTTTTATTTTTTATTTTTTTGAGACAGAGTCTCGCTCTTGTTGCCCAGGCTGGCGTGTAGTGGCACAATCTTGGCTCACCGCAACCTCTGCCTCTGGGATTCAAGCGATTCTCCTGCCTCAGCCTCCCGAGTAGCCAGGATTACAGGCATGCGCCACCACACTGGGCTAATTTTGTATTTTCAGTAGAGACAGTGTTGGTCCATGTTGGTCAGGCGAGTCTCGAACTCCCAACCTCAGGTGATCCGCCCACCTCAGCCCCCCAAAGTGCTGGGATTACAGGCATGAACCACCACACCCAGCTAATTTTTTAATTTTTTAGAGACAGAGTCTCATTCTGTCACCCAAGCTGGAGTGCAGTGGCAACATCATGGCCCACTGTAGCCTCAACCTCCTGGGCTCAAGTGATTCTCTCACCTCAGCCTCCTGAGTAGCTGGGACTACAGGTATGTGCCACCATGCCCAACTATTTTTTTCTTTGATAGAGACAGGGTCTCACTATGTTGTTCAGGTTGGACTCAAACCCTGAGCTCAAGTGATTCTCCCACCTTGGCTTCCCAAAGTGTTGGGAAGACTTACAGGCATAAGCCCCTGCAACCAGCCTATTGGTTTTCTTTATCCATTATCTATTATTCAATTAGCAAACGATTTTAAATAATTGTTCCTTAGTTATAAAACGAGTCTGGCTATTTAAAAGCAGATAGCTTATTACATTCTCAGTGGATTTTAATTTTCTTAATTTTATGCTTTCTTGGTTATTGACTTTGTTTGCAACTAGATTCCAAAATTAATTTTCACCTAAATGGCACCTCTTATTTATTCCTTTGTAACTTGCTATCTTTGTTCTAATACAGCATTATAAAAATATACATATATATTTTTTTAAATGGATTTTATAACTATGTAACTGACTCATTTATCAGCAAGGCCAGCTCACATCTTTCTGTCTGATTAAGCAGCAGGAATGGGGCCCTGTTACGGGGGCACCTCCAACACAATGCTCTCAACTAACGCCAGCTAACACCCCTAAAGGACTCACTAGGGTTGAAAAATGGACGACAAAGGCACTAAATACTGTCATATGCCATGTGATTTCTCTTGGGATTAGTCTTATTCCCCACTGCATGTGACAATCAATAACTGAAACCATTATTTCCCTAAAAAAGCTATAACCGGACTCCACGACAGCTTGGTATACCCAGACTGCACAGTGTTTACACCATCCCATGAGATGGGACACACAGTAATGGCTGTGAAGAGACAGTGCTGTGTGTGAAGCACCACCAGGGCATAGTAGTGCCAAAAGTGAGAATAGGACGTGATAGTAGTTTGAGAAACACCTACTGGTTGATGAGCTCTAGGGATAATCACATGAGAAATACTACAAAGGAAAGGCAAACCATTTTCTCAAACTGGGACTGAGCCAACCAAACATGATTTATCACCTGGCCATGACACTGAGCTAGCTCTCAAAAGAGAATTCAGTTACTGTTCAGTAGTGAGTTCTAACTGGTCTCTTTGTTTCTGAAAGACGCACCTTCACCTTCTTCATTGTCGGTGTCCTCACCACCATTCTTGTCTTCACTGTCGAGGTTCAAGTCATCCGGAAGGTCCAAGGCCTCGGGTTCTGGCAGCTTTTCCTGATTGCCATGGTAAGGGTCCACCTCATTTTCATCATATTCCCTCTTTGGGACAATGGAGACAACAGGGATAAAATAAAAATACCATTGTTTTTAAAAGCAGAATTCCCATAAAATCAGCTCTAAGTATTTACACTGTGAGAGAATACAGTATCTATTCCCTAAAATTACCTGCACACATTAGTATTTTATTTTTAGACCTTTCATGTTGGAATCTCAGATTTCACTTTCTGTGCGGTTCTCCATGGACAAGTGGTGCTATGTTACTCAATCTCAAAGAAACTTACAAGAAGAAATAAGAAGGGATCACAGGTTTTAGCTTCTGATCTATAGCATAAGCCCAAACAACATGTGTACTACCCTGTCAGGAACCAACAGTTAGTTATTTTATGTCCTGTTAAGAGCCTCTGTTGCATATTCTTTTATGAGGTAATGGGGGAACAGTCAACGAATAGGGGAAAAAATGTCTCGAGACACCTTGAGAACTATACAGTTCAAGAGCCTTGAGTCAAGAGAGCAGATCAGTTTCAAATCTTCATTACCTCATCTATTTGTTCTTTAATTTTGTCTTCACCTTCTCCACCATCATCAGCTTCTGCTTCTTCCTTTTCTTCCTTCTTATCTTTCTGGCTTTTATCTTTGTTTGAATTGCCACTATCCAAGTTGTCATCTTTAGCAACAAGTTCAGAATCTTCCTAAATATCAGAGGAAGAAAAAACAATCATCATACTCAATTCCAGAAACTGTTTCTGCATTGGTTGACTTTTAGACATGCATAATTTCTGCCTACTGGACCTATGCCATGGATGGCTGATGAAGTGCCATCCATGACGCAGAGAAAACAATCCAGGTCTCCATGACGGCAGCAATATTATTAGGTGTGTGAATGGTGGGGTGAGTTGGATAATTCATTGTATCACCCTGGGCTGTTGCAGTGTTACACTCAGCCCTGTAGTTCTCCCAAGCTGTGAGCTGGAAAAATTCAGTGGCCTATAGGAGAATCAGCTTAGAACATCTACACAGGGTCTTGTTCATCCTCCTCCATAACACATGGGATGACTCAGGTCAAGCTACTCTTAGCTCTGAATGTAATCAATGAGATAGGATAGAAAAAAGAAAAAGAGGAATGGAAAAAAGAGAACAAAAACAAATACAGAAAAAGAAGAGAAGTAAATGACAGAGAATGCTAGGTGGTGGGCAGATTACCTCCTCTCAGTTTGTTTGGAAGGGGGGAAATCTTTTAATTACCTCATCCATTCCTGGTCCTGTTTCTTCAGTTTTATTGTCTTCTTCCTCCTCATCTTCCTCCTCATCGTCATCACCCCAAAGCCTCTCATCTAGCTTGTCAGCTTCCTCACCATTGAGATCGCCCATCTGTTTATCCAGATCTCCGCCCTCACTATCTGATTTCTCATCATCCTCTTCTGAAAGGGAAGGCACTGAGCTTAGTTAGGCAGATCTCCAAACTGACCCAGTCCTGTGTACGTAAGAGAGGTGTGGACCTGATTCCCTGGCAAGGGACCCACCAGGGATTGACTGCCTTTTTCTATAGAACACATCCTCCAGGCGGAGGCACAGACACAGTCTTACTGTGTTTTGCCAAGTGGAGGCACAAGGAAGCCTATAATGTGTGAACAGATGGTAAAATGAGTAAGGAAATACCTACGAGGATGTCTAGTTTTGGTGCTGGGCCATTATGGGACTCAGCAACCTGAGTTTTGTGTCTGAAATGATGGGGTTGGACTAGGTGGTTTCCATGGGTCCTCCCCATCTTCAATATACTACTATGATATTTTCCAACATCTAAAATCAGGTCTCAATCAGAATTGTTGTCATTTGTCTTTGCACAGGGTCTACTTTGCAAAAGGTCATATCCTATGTGCCTTAGGCCAACTGCCACAAAGGTCAACTTTCATTTCTGTAAGATACTCATTTTAGAATAAGACACAGTATCTCAAATTGGACAGAAATTTGGGGCAAGGGCTGAATTATGGTACAAACATATGACAGATGACGATGTACTTTAAAAAAATCAAATTCTCAAATAATTTTTAATGACAGGGAGAATTTTCTTAAGATGTTAAATGAAAAAAGCAGGCCCAACGCGGTGGCTCATGCCTGTAATTCCAGCACTTTGGGAGGCTGAGGTGGGCAGATCACGAGGTCAGAAGATCGAGACCATCCTGGCTAACACGGTGAAACCCTGTCTTTACTAAACACACACACACACAAAAATTAGCCAGGCGTGGTGGTGGGCACCTGTAGTCCAAGCTACTTAGGAGGCTGAGGCAGGAGAATGACGTGAACCCGGGAGGCAGAGCTTGCAGTGAGCCGAGATTGTGCCACTGCACTCCAGCCTAGGGGACAGAGTGAGACTCCGTCTCAAAAAAAAAAAAAAAAAGCAGACTACAGACTGTATATGGTCTGTGTGTGTGTATACATGCAATAAATGGAAAGAAATATACCACAATTTACTAAGTGCTATGGGTTGTAGGCCTAAGGGGGGATCTATTTTTCTACATTTTTGTTCCAAATCATCTACAACAAACATCTCCTATTTTTCTAATTAGGAATAAAAGGTATTTTAAACACTACAGAACAATTTGCCTTTTGTTGAGAGCCCAGCTCCATTAGGGATCATCTCCTTTCAGGCTTCCCTGAAGGACACTACTGAGCCACTGCATCTAGCACATGAGGCAGCTAGAACATCAATGTGAGAAGAATCTATGAGAGACCAGGGACTTCTGCCTCAGTGGAGGTGGTGACAGCACATGGAGTTGCTGAGGTTTTCATTTGCAGTTAAGCACAGTAACCAACTTGTTTCAAAAGATTATATTAGGTTCCTTATTAGAAACATGGCATTTCTAGGCCGGGCGCGGTGGCTCAAGCCTGTAATCCCAGCACTTTGGGAGGCCCAGACGGGCGGATCACGAGGTCAGGAGATCGAGACCATCCTGACTAACACGGTGAAACCCCGTCTCTACTAAAAAATACAAAAAAACTAGCTGGGCGAGGTGGCGGGCGCCTGTAGTCCCAGCTTCTCGGGAGGCTGAGGCAGGAGAATGGCGTAAACCCGGGAGACGGAGCTTGCAGTGAGCTGAGATCCGGCCACTGCACTCCAGCCCGGGCGACAGAGCAAGACTCCCGTCTCAAAAAAAAAAAAAGAAACATGGCATTTCCTGGATAAAATATTTATGCTTTCAAAAACAAGAATGAAGTGACAGATAATCTGAAACCTTGTTCTTCAAGCTCCCCATCATGCATTTTCCCGTCAAAGTCTTCCGACATCTCAATGGCATTGTCCTCGCCCTTAATATCAGATTTTGAATCAGGATCCTCTTTGTCTTTTTCTTGACCCTTCTGAAATGTATCTTCCACCTACATAAAAAAAGTATTACAGTAAACATAATAAATGAAACTTTACCAGTATTTGCTTCAGCTCTCAGATATAAATGCCAACGTTAATGATGTAAAAATATATTTGGGAGAGCAAAAAAAAAGAGGAACAACAGAGACAGCCACATGGAATCTGTAAAATTTCTGGAGTTATTTTCCACTTATTGTAATCAGAGAGTATAGAATTTTGTTCAGGTTTTCTTATTGGGAATTGTAAAAATAGTCCCAGAGACATTTGCAAGAATATATATTCTTTGTAGGATAAAAAGTTCATCAATCTTTTATTATCCAATTCTTTAATACTATTTTTGTCACTATGACCGCTGAAAGACAGTGGCCCAAGAGAATCTTATTCATTCCTCCTTGGTTTATATATTTCTTTTATAAAAAATTATTTTTTGTTTTTAGACAGGGTCTCCCTATGTTGTCCAGCCTGGAGTGCAGTGGCACAACCATGGCTAACTGCAGCCTCAACCTCCTGGGATCAAGCAGTCCTCTGCCTCAGCCTCCCCAGTAGCTGGGACCACAGGGACATACAACCACATCTGGCTAATTTTTTATTTTTTGCTAGAGACGTGGCCTTGACATGTTGCCCAGGTTGGTCTCGACTCCTGGGCACAAGCAATTCTCCTGCCTTAGCCTCCCAAAGTAGTGGGATTACAGCTGTGAGCAACTGAGCCCAGCCTAATTTATATGTTTCTATATAATTGATGTGATATTTGGGGCAAAAAGTTTTGTGATTGTTACCTCTTTCATTATGGTTGATTTTTGAAAGTTCTTTTTAAGGCTAAGCACAGTAGCTCATGCCTGTAATCCCAGTACTTTGGGAGGCCGAGGTGGGTGAATTACAAGGTCAGGAATTCGAGACCAGTCTGGCCAAGATGGTGAAACACTGTCTCTACTAAAAATACAAAAATGAGCAAGGCGTGGTGGTGGGGGCCTGTAATCCCAGCTACTCAGGAGGCTGAGGCAGGAGAATCGCTTGAACCCAGGAGGTGGAGGTTGTGGCAAGCTGAGATCACACCACTGCACTCTAGCCTGGGTGACAGAGCAAGACTCCGTTTCAAAAAAAAAAAACAAAAACAAAGAAGTCCTTTTTAAAATACAAAAGTCATGGCCAGGCATGGTGGCTCACGCCTATAATCCCAGCACTTTGGGAGACTGAGGCGGGCAGATCACTTGAGGGGTCAGGAGTTCGAGAACAGCTTAGCCAACATGGCAAAACCCTGTCTCTACTAAAAATACAAAAACTACCCTGGCATTGTGGTGTGCGCCCGTAATCCCAGCTACCTGGGAGACTGTGGCATGAGAATCGCTTGAACCCGGGAACCGCAACTACGCCACTGCACTCCAGCCTGGGGGACAGAGCAAGACTCTGTCTCCAAAATAAAATGAAAACAAGTTTCCCTGTAACACCTCCATCCTCGAAGCCTCTCAAAGAATGACTACCAATAACATTCTAGTGAACCTGTGACTTTTTTCTATGAATACACCAACATATACTTAGTGATACAGGTGATAGCTATCAATACCTGCCTCCCAACATCTTTTTTTTTTTGAGACGGAGTCTTGCTCTGTCGCCCAGGCTGGAGTGCGGTGGCCGGATCTCAGCTCACTGCAAGCTCCGCCTCCCGGGTTCACGCCATTCTCCTGCCTCAGCCTCCCGAGTAGCTGGGACTACAGGTGCTCGCCACCTCGCCCGGCTAGTTTTTTGTATTTTTAGTAGAGACGGGGTTTCACCGTGTTAGCCAGGATGGTCTCGATCTCCTGACCTCGTGATCCGCCCGTCTTGGCCTCCCAAAGTGCTGGGATTACAGGCTTGAGCCACCGCGCCCGGCCCCAACATCTTTTTAAACAAAAAAGAGATCATGCTTTACAGACTGTTATGCAATCTGCTTTTTTCATTTTTATTTTTCTGAAACAAGGTCTTGCTCTATCGTCCAGGCTGGAGTGCAATGGTGCGATCTTGGCCCACTGCAACCTCCGCCTCCTAGGTTCAGGTGATTCTCCTGCATCAGCCTCCCGAGTAGCTGGGATTAGAGGTGCCCACCACCACACCCAGCTAATTTTTGTATTTTTAGTAGAGACAGAGTTTTGCCATGTTGGCCAGGCTGGGTTTTGTTTTAATTTTATAGAGACAGTGTCTCCCTATGTTGCCCAGGCTGGTCTTGAACTCCTGGCCTCAAGGGATCCTCCTGCCTTGGACTCCCAAAGTACTAGGAATCCAGGTGTGAGCCACCACACCCAGACTGTAAAACACATCTTTTCTTAAAAACATCTCAGCTAGGTGTGGTGGCTCACGCCTGTAATCCTAACTACTCAAGAGGCTAATACAAGAGGACTCCTTGAGTCCAAGAGTTCATGGCTGCAGTGAGCTATGATTATAGAATTGTACTCCAGCCTGGGCAAGAGAGCAAGACCTCATCTCTTAAAGAAATAAGATCCTTAGGTTATTTTAATGTTGATACATACAAAACCATCTCATTCTGCTTCATTCATACTTTTACCATTGTTCTGCATGGATGTTGCCATAATTTAATTCTCTTCTGATGAATATCTGGATTGTTTCACAATTTTCACCATATAAATAATGCTGTAGTAAATATCCATGTGCAGACATATATACACACTCATATACCTATTTATCTTTGACACTAGCATTTCTATAAGAAAACATGGAATTTGGGGGTCAATGAATACATATAATTTAAAATTCAGCAGACACTACCAAATTGTTCTGGAAGCTTTGTAATCCACATAATGTTTTTTGCATGAACTGTACTTTTCTATTAGGTTTGCAATTTTTTTTTTGAGTTTTTTTTTTTCTATTAGAAAAGTAGTATACAGTGATTAAGTCAGACTTGAGAAATACAGAAAGGCCAAAATAACAAAGCAATTATGTAAGGACAATATAGGTCCAAAAAAAAAGTTAGAGCTCCATAACATAAATACTAGCATTATTCTTTTGGCTTTTAATTTCTTTTCAGTTTCCTCTGCCAAGGAAGAGAGGGAATTTGAATTGGTTTTCTCCTTTATTTTTAATAACTATAAAATTACCTTAAATACAAGTTTCTGATCTGATTTAACTTAGAATGTAAGTGATACACCCAACACACACAAATCACTCCCAAATGAGACAGGCATTTCAAAAATCCATGCAGTGTAACAATCTTAGTCCACAACATCTGAATAGTTCAGAAGGTTGCTTGACTCCAACCAAAAAGGATACAGATTTTTTAAAACTCTCTATGCCTAAAAGATATACAACAGCAAAACCTATTAACAGCAAATTTTGGCATTATTGTTTAATGCAATTATCACTTAAGATAGCCAGGCCTTTTATGCTTAAAAATACTATCAAAAATACTCTAGAAAATTTCAGCAAATATCTGCCCATTAAAAAAAAAAAGAAAAAGTAAAAATCATTTCCTCCCTAATTATAGCCACAACCAATGACGGAGTTTCCAGGTTCCTTCCTGTGGATTTTAGGCTTTTTATTTACACCCGCAGCCCAAGCACCAATATATCTAGGGCTCTGTAGATCACAGATTAAAAACAGCCTAGTAAAAACCATTTTTATGTGTAACTTACATATTGAAAAGAAAGAGAGTGATCTTCTGTCAACTGTATACCCATGTGAAAACGTACCTGTTCTTCATTTTCTATCTGGTCACTCACATCCTTCATGCCCTCGCCTTCTCCAATTCCACCTCCCTCATAGTCATGGAATTCAGTTGCTCCCTCTCCAGCTGAATCTTCCATAAATTCTTTGGGCAAGCAAAATCCCTTAGAAAAAAGAAAAAGGAAGTGAACAATTAGGCACAAAAGCAATTTTAAAAGGGGATTTTCATTCTTGCCACAGGAAAATAATGTAAACACATAATGAATTCTTTTTCTAGCTCATTATCTTAAATTTGCTGGAAGTACAGTAGACTTCTGACATTCTTTTCCTCTTTGGTGCTAACAGTTATGCAGTTTTACAGCTTGACATCAGATTTAACATAGGACTTGATTTTGTAGAAGCTACTGGCATGTGGTCATTTATCACTAGCCCAAGACAAAAACCTAAATGAAGTACACTAGAAGGACAGTATTTAGGAAAAAGTCCTTGAGCAAGGGAAGAACAGGCTCTGGAGAGAACACAGTCAGACATAGTAAAAACTGTGAAATGTTGAAAAAAACTATTTTATACAGGAAAATAACCTGAGAAGAATACTAGCCCACTGGGCAGAAGGAAAAAGAAAAAGTAGTGATTGTCAATCAGAAATTTTAATTTTGTAAGAGAAAATATATACTATGAAGATATTTGTCAATCTGAGGATGAGAATGCACAAAAAAGTAAGCTGCTAATTAGCAAGGAATTAAGATCCAAAAACCAGTAAACACTAATTATGACTTGGTTACACAGAAACAGCTTCCTGTGGATCAAGAGCTTTAATTACAACCTATATCTATTATCTTAGTACTGTCTAACCTACTTTCAAGTTCCCTTGAAACTACTCAGAAAAGATATGAATACAATTTGCATACTTAGAAAAATTTTTAAAAAGGCAAACCCACTTTTAGGACATATATTCTCAGAATGTTGATTGGAAAATACAGTTTGGCTTACTTGCTTGATTTTCCCGTTGAACTACATTATTTAAATGAGAAACATTCAGAGACAGACGAATAAGACCACACAGGAGGGAGTTTCAGATGCCCTTACCAGAGTATATTACTGCAGTTGCTACGTCTGGGGTAGCCACAGGGCTCCCAACATTCTACACATAGCAGAACCATTCCTACTCGCAAACAGACAAAGGTTTGAAAGGCCAAAGTCATTCTACAGCCTGTCAGACAAAAGCTACAGTGCAAATGGACAAATCTAGCTGAGCCAAATCTTAAGGCGCCCGTGCCATACATTTTCCTGCCACTGTCTTTAGCATACAGTGTTTTCTCCAAGAAGCAATGGAATGTTAAGACTAGCTTGGTGCCCACCAGAGGGGGAGAAACCTGAGACTCATTCTTTTACTTACTATTACTACAGATAAACATATTTATCCTCTTGATACAAGGCATTAGGCTTGGCTTCCACTTTTTAACTCTTTCCAGTATTTCAGAGACTCAGAACTAAGAACTGTTAATTGTTTATAAGAAATCTAGACCCCATCTTCAGTTTGTAAATTCATATCTTCCTCAAGTACATCTCATCTGTATTTAGCTTGTAGAAAAGCTTAGAATGCTAAGGAAGAAGAAAAACAAAACTTATATACTCAAATGCAGGTGGTTCTCACAAAAATGCATATAAGTGTAGGCAGATCTCATTTTACAAATGAGGAAACTGAGGCTTGGTGAGGTTAAGAGAGACTGAGAGCTGGACACCTCTATGACTAGACCTACCCACACCATGTTGCTATTAGATTCAACATGTCTACTGCCCCTGAGTTTCAAGGGGAGGGTCTACAACCTCTACAACCTCAGTGCTTTTCACAATACTGGGTACATTGCTGAAAGAACAAATGACTTCCCTGCTAAAGAAAAAAACTGTCTGGGCACGGTGGCTCACACCTGTAATCCCAGCATTTTGGGAGGCCGAGGTGGATGGATCACAAGGTCAGGAGATCGAGACCATCCTGGCCAATGTGGTGAAACCCCCCCCATCTCTACTAAAAATACAAAAATTAGCCAGGCGTGGTGGCACGTGCCTGTAATCACAATTACAATTTTGGAGACTCTGTCTCCAAAAACAAAAAAAAAACAAAACAAACCAAAAAAACCGCATTTATTTATTTATTTATTTAAGATGGAGTTTCGCTCTTGTTGCCCAGGCTGGAGTGCAATGGCATGATTTTGGCTCACTGCAACCTCTACTTCCCTGGGTTTAAGCAATTCTCCTGTCTCAGCCTCCCGAGTAGCTGGGATTACAGACACATGCCACCACGCCCGGCTAATTTTTGTATTTTTAGTAGAGATGGAGTTTCATTGTAATATTGGTCAGGCTGCTCTTGAACGCCTGACATCAGGTGATCCACCCGCCTCAGCCTCCCAAAGTGTTGGGATTACAGGCGTGACCCACCGTGACAGTGGGGAAAAAACTCTAATAATAGGTCCATTATCATTTAATCACAATTACACCTACATGGTTAAAAAAAAAACTTAATAGCCTTAAGGGTTTATCCTACAACTGTAGTTCAAGAGTTAGCTGAAGAAGATTTAAATTGGGGATGCGAAGAGAAGGGTGGTAACAGAAAGCAGCAGCTTTTAGACAGCTCTGGAGTTTAGGAAACTCATCAGTTTGGGGGACAGGGTGGGCTGGGGATGGGGGGTATCATCTGCAGGTTCCCAGACTTTAGTGGAAACAGTGTTAGCAAAAGGATGCCAGACAAAGCCCTAAATAGTCCACAGGGAGAGCAAATCACATCCTGCTATTTGTGGTGGTCCAAAATAAAACCCTATCACACCAAAGACCAATGATATGAAATTTACTTGGGTCCCTGCTGCTCGCAGTGCACCACGTGAAAGGTCCTTACCTTCTGGGCAAGCTCCGTAAAGACCTGGGCAAGCACAGAGAGCAGCTTTGCAGTACTACGGTGAGTTGCCAAAGACATGGTCAGGAAGAAGAGGACAAGGTCTGAGTAGCTGGAGAGGACCGGCACCAGGCGCACCAGCAAGGAACAGGATTGGCTGAAGAACTGAGATCAAAACAGAACAAAAGGCCTGCTCACACTGCTTGGCAGGTACCAGATTTCCGTTCTGGAATTAGACAGTGGTGGTAATTGCACAACATTGTGAATGTACTAAATAGTACTAATGGCAAGTTACATGTATGTGTTTGTAACCCCCATCCCACCCCAATACACACAGCTCACTGAGATTTCTTCATTTACATATATCGTCACCAAAGTACAATCTCAAACCAATGTCTCATTTGGCTAACAATGTTGGTTTTTTAAAAATATAATGTTGGCCAGGCACAGTGGCTTATGTCTTTAATCCCAGCATTTTGGGTAGACTGCTTGAGCCCAGGAGTTCAAGTTCATGTTGCGTGGGCAACATGGCAAAACCCCATTTCTACAAAATATACCAAACAAAAAAAAAACAGATAGCCAGAACCCACCTCTATAAAACTTTAAAAATTAGCTGGGCACAGTGGTGCATGCCTATAGTGCCAGCTATTTGGGAGGCTGAGGTGTGAGGATCACCTGAGCCCAGGAGGTCAAGGCTGCAGTGAACCATGGTCACGCCACCACTCTCCAGCCTGGACAACAGAATGAGACCATGTCCCAGAATAAAATAAATAATAAAAATAGAATGTTTGGCCGGGCGTAGTGGCTCAAGCCTGTAATCCCAGCACTTTGGGAGGCCGAGACGGGCGGATCACGAGGTCAGGAGATCGAGACCATCCTGGCTAACACGGTGAAACCCCGTCTCTACTAAAAATACAAAAAACTAGCCGGGCGAGGTGGCGGGCGCCTGTAGTCCCAGCTACTCCGGAGGCTGAGGCAGGAGAATGGCGTAAACCCGGGAGGCAGAGCTTGCAGTAAGCTGAGATCCGGCCACTGCACTCCAGCCCGGGTGACAGAGCAAGACTCCGCCTCAAAAAAAAAAAAAAAAAAAAATAGAATGTTTATAAATAAATTCTGCTGACTGAAAGTTAGCACTGGAGGCAATGCTACAGAATAACATACAATGTTCTGCAAAGTAAGTTGCTTCTTTGGACTTACTACAAAGACTACAACTGCTTACTCTTCACTTACTGTAGTGGGAATGGTGTTTACATAGAGTGGCCGCCAAGCCTCCGTTGATAATGTCATCTGTCAGTAACATCAAATATTTGGGAGTGTGTAAGATGTGAAAGAATCCTAATAGATATTCTGAATGGTTAGCATTTCTGCACCTATGCATTTAACAATTAGCTAGCAAGCCCTAAGCTTTTCAAAGCTTGTCAATGACTTTGCACGTATAAATAAAGACACCAAGTTCTTAGTGATTTTGGCACTGAGGCCTGCTCTGGGACTTATCCACGTGCAGGGAGGTGAAGCCCGCTCTGCTTTTGCTCAGTGCATTCTGAAGAGGAAGAAGTCTGTAAAGAACAGTTAGTTACCAGGTGCTTTGCTGCTGTGCCATCCTCACCGTATGATTTCAACCTCTCCAACAGCTCGGAGATGGCAGAAATTATTTTCTGCACATGCAAAGTGCTCACATCGGCCCAGAAGTCATCCTCTAAGAGTTTTGTTAGATGTCCTGATTGCAGTCTCTCAAAGCCTGCTGCCTCATTCAGAGAAAACAACATGATGAATAACAGAAAACAAATCCTTTCATCTCTAGCCATGTAGTCATCTGTTTCTAACATCCATCCTTAACTATTTAGCCACAGAAATAAATCATCAAATACAAAAATTAAGACAGGCATGAAACTAATTTCTGCCTGATTTCAGACACACCGTACTCTTCTTGTGGGCTTGCTTGGTCAGTGTTCTCCTCTGCTTTTTCATTCTTGCTTTCTTCTAAGTTCTGGATAGCACAGAGGATGGCTCGGATAGCAATTTCCATTTTCTCTGAAAAATCTTCCACAAATCCTTCGTCCAACATTTGATTTCCTAGCAAGTAACATGGTGCAAAACAAACATACAAACACCAATCATTTGCTTTAGTGCCTCTGGAAATCATTAAAAACACTCATTTCTTGATGAGTCACTGAGTCAAGCTGTGCCAGATACAAAGAAGAGACAAATTCCTTGCCTCGATAAACTTACAAGTTTATTACCTTGTATTAAAAATTTTACTAAAATAATGTAAAAAATATGAAAATAACAGTTAAGACAGTATGAATAAACACTAACTTAGTCCAAATATCAGTGCCAAACTTTTTCAATCTAAGGGAAAACTAACAGACAGTGAGCTGATGCTGCCTTCCTATGTGTGTCACGAAGTATGTAACAGGCATCCAAACAAATGGGACAAAAAAGTTAAGAGCTGTGGATTTCAACCGCACCTCCCTGCCTCAGAACCCTGGACTGGACAGGTACGTGTAGCCCAAAACGTAATGTGTCTTTAGGACAATGAGACTTACATCTACAAGACATCATTTCTACAGTGGGCTTTCATTCCCTGACTGAACAATATTCCTTACCTCCTTGGCTACCTGAAGTAAGCAGATGTGTCTTCCAGGTAGTAAAGTCAGCCATGGCTTTACTAATTTCTCCTCTTACATATTCCAGACTTTCAACTAGTGCCATTTGTGAGTCTCTTTGCTCAACCTCCATCCCTGGAAGAATGAACAAGGACTCCAGGCCCTGCAAATGAACTGACACCTGGGACAAGCAACTCAGTGCAGAAGAGCACACTTCAAAATCTTTCCTGCAACAGAAATGCCACAATGTTGAAAGGAATGCATTACAATTCCCACAAACACACACCCCTCCCTGCAACCACTATAATATACGCAAGGTAGAACTCACCATAGCTGAAGTTTACAGCTAAACACATGCCACAGAGTGCTGTGCAGGTCCACTGAGGAACAGAGGACTGAAGCACAATTATTTTCATAATTTGATTCTATTACTAAACACCTAGGTTTAGTAATGGAATAAATTTAGTAATTTATTCCAATTAATTTATTCCAATAAATTTATTCCATTAATAATATTCCATTATCATTAGTCTTTGGTGTGATAGGCTTTTATTTTGGACCACCACAAATAGCAGGATGTGATTTGCTCTCCCTGTGGATTATTTAGGGCTTTGTCTGGCATCCTTTTGCTAACTAAAGTCTCAGAACCTGCAGATGACACTCCCTATCCCCCAAACTGACGAGTTCCCCAGACTCCAGGACTGTCTAAAAGCTTCTGCTTTCTGTTAACACCCTTCCCTTCCCATCCCCAATTTGGATAAGCACAATAAGAACCTAAGCACACAGAGAAGTGTAAAGACATAGACACGCTTACCAAGAATGAAAGAGAGTCTCACAAGACTGCTGCCTAATTTTGTCGACGTCAGCTTTCACTGTTTTAATGATTTTTAGCATCTCTGTTACTCTCGTAGTTGACTGTTGCCAAAGCTGATCCTGTTTCCGCATCCGGCAACCAGAGGGCAGCTGACTTCCAGGTACTGGAGATGGGTAGCTCAGATTGGAGGGAATTAGGTCTGGTACTACTCCACAAAGTTGTCCCTTGCTAAGGTTTGGTCCTTCCAGGCAGGGGGCAGGAGGCTGCCCCAGTGCCTGGGCATTGCCATGGCCTGGAGCTGGCCGTACACTGGGGCAGCACTGGAGGAGCCAGGAGAGCTGCTCGAGCAGGATCTGGCACTGCATGGCCAGGTGCTGCAGGCGCTCGGTCCACTGCTGCACGCCATCCTGAGGAGGGAAGGCCACGGGGTAGGCCAGGGGCCCCGTCAGCCTGCTGTGAATCTCTTGCACACAGCTGAGGAGGTTCCTGTACAGAGAAACCCATGGGAAAAACACAATGAATGGCACTCTAAACCATGTCACCACATTGTTTTAAAAGAAATTTGTGTTTCTGAACAAGCATGGGTTTTTTAATACAGTCAAGAAGGAAGAATCCCCCAGACAGGTAAAAAGTCTGTTAAAATGCCTCCCAAAGTACTTAAACCCATCTCTCAGTCTTTCAGGAGAAGTATCACGACACAATTACACCACTACAGTGACTTCAACTAGCATTATCTAGTGAATGTGCTGTACTTTGCTACATAAACCCTAATGAATGGAGGAGAAAATACCTGAAGCTAAAGTGAACAGTCTGGAAATACTGTCTCT
Source organism: Colobus angolensis palliatus (assembly GCF_000951035.1). NCBI lineage: Eukaryota > Metazoa > Chordata > Mammalia > Primates > Cercopithecidae > Colobus > Colobus angolensis. The sequence goes on from NW_012115189.1 coordinate 3,889,000, forward strand.
CAGCCACGAATCCATTCAACGGATGACACCAACTTTCCTAACTGTCCTCATCTCTTAATGATCTGTTTCCATTGAGGAGCCTCCATGTATGGCTCAGATTGCCATTTGGGGGATCCCCAAAGCCTACCTAAGTAACAGAAGCCAACTCAAATCTCATCTGTGCCCAAGACTGTCCCACCCTAATACCATGAACACAAGCCTAACCATTGGCCCACATGGACTTTCGGCAATATATATTCTCATTCCAGACACAGGTATAGTTCAGCCATGACGCCCACATGGACTTTCGGCAATATATATTCTCATTCCAGACACAGGTATAGTTCAGCCATGACAATTTTCACTGCCTGACACAGCCCTGAAATCTCCACAGCTCCATATTCTCAGGAGGTTCAGTCAGAGCACAGAGGGAGAGGGACACTAGAAGCATATCACTGAAAACAAGGGGCAGAGCTAGGAGAAACCCTACCTGTCTCTTTGGGCCTTAAATTCATTTCACAATTAAGAGCATGTCTTATTCCTCTCCCCATGTGCAACAACTCTGAGCTGACTTGGATCTAATTCTTCTGAATTCATGCCACAAGCCCAACTCATCGGCTGATACCTGAGGATGATCCACTGCTCACTGAGCGTGGTCAGGGAGCGCCGCTGTTGGATGAGCATCTTCATCAAATGTGCTGAGAACCCTCTGCACCGCTCCACGTTGCCCATGCCCATTTCCTGGCAGAAGGAGGAAAAACATGCTGAAGGGGCTGCTGGCAAACACCCACAGATGTGCCTCTAGAAAGTTGTTTCTACTATAAGCATCAGACACGCTGCACTCTAGAGGTGACACATTCATTTTTTTGAGCAGTGTTTCTCCAATTATTCTTGCACCGATCATTGATATTCCATACAAAGGAACTGGATTTACCTCCAAAATGCATTTATTAGTGGTCTTTTCTCAATTCACAAAGGGAAGAAAGATCTAAAGATGGCATTCTCAATTTGAAGTTTTTAATTTTTCTTAAACATTAAGAAAATTTGTCCTGCTGGCAAGTGTAACAGAATTTATTTAAGGTGTTCTCTGATTTTGCACAAAATTACACTGATATTTATTTTAAGTTAAAGGATGTACTGCAAAAAGCTCAGTTCCACTAACAGGCTGTTATCACTTAACAAGGTCTGAGAATGCGGCCCTGGGATGAACAGAACAAGAGCTTTCCCTGAGCCCCTGCAAGACTCATGTTCTATCATTCTACCTTGGCAGGAGTTGCTAGTGCTGCGTTAAGCCTGGCATGCCGTGCAAGAGAGCGATAAAAATACTTCTGGCATCCATCCCATGAAGACGAGATTTCTGTAAGCAGCCTGGAAAAGATATCAACATCATTTACTTAATTAAAACCACGCTCTCCCACCCTGGATCCTGAAAAACTCAGATACTGGTATATTTGGCCATAACCAAGAGTCAGCTGTCTGAGGTGGTTTACTTCTATGAGGACTCATTCAGTGAGGCACTCATTAGTCCTTTACTTAACTTAGCACTGGAAGTATCATGAGGAAATAAATTTTGCTGACAATATGGTTTCTTCAATGAAATCTTCCTATCTTGGCAGTGGAGGCTAGGGGGTCATAAACTCTGATGCCTACAGGGGCCAGGCAAATAACGTAAGAGGACTGAGGACAGCCAAGCACAAAATGATGCATGGCAGTGACAGCTGACCTCAATGTGGGGAAGACACAGGGGTTGTTGAGGGTTCAAGTAAGCTGCAGAGCATGTGTCCTTTCAAAAGGAGGAAACTACTATTCAACTACAACACTGCTGACCAAATGGGAATGCAAGCCTACTTGGCAAATTTTCCTGAAAACCCGAAAATCCAGAATACTTATGTAAAATTTCCCTTCCACAATATTCTGTTGAATTCAAATTTAAAGCCCTGGGAGGGCCAACTGAGCAAATAAAACACACATGTGTACTATACCCAGTTCATGCAAAGCATCATTCACAACATCCTCTGCAGTGCTGTAAATACAGGTAGCTCTGCCTGTCTCAATAGTGTATGGACTTGCAAATTCAATAACATTAGAACTTATGAGGAGTGTATGTATATAGAGCAACTAAAAATATACCATTTTCTATTAGATTTCCACACATATGATCAAATGAAGTGAGTAGACCTCAGGAAAATCAAGACAAAAAAAAAAAAAAAGAAGAAGAAGAATGGAGAGGTGAATGCAAGGAAGAAAGAGAAAGAAAAGAAATGTTTTTTTTGAGACAGTCTTACTTTGCTACCCAGGCTGGATTGCAGTGGTGTAATCTCAGCTCACTGCAACCTCTACCTCCTGGGTTCAAGCAATACTCCTGCCTCGGCCTCCTGAATAGCTGGGATTACAGGCATGTGCCACCATACTTGGCTAATATTTTGTATTTTTTAGTAGACACAGAGTTTTGCCATGTTGGTCAGGCTGGTCTTGAACTCCTGACCTCAAGTGATCTGCCCACCTCAGACTCCCAAAGTGCTGGGATTACAGGGATGAACCACCGCACCCAGCTTCATGCTTTCATTTGAATGTCCACCAGGAGTCAGCTCCTGAGCCAGGCACTTTTGGTAGCCACAGTGGTGTTGCTATCCCCATTTTTGCAAATGAGGATAAGTTTTAAATTACTTGTTCCATTTATAAGTAGGGAAAAAAAACAGACAAACCTAGAATCAGCCTCCCGAGTGCTGCTGACGATGGACAATGCGCTCCGGAGATCTAACGGGTGAAGATGAAGCATCTCTTGAGGATTTTTTGAACGGGCCCATGCAAGACCTTTGCGATGTGACAAACCTAGGAAATAAACAGCATTTGTTTAAGCAAAGATGCTTAGAAGAGAATGGATGTGCCCCCCCTTTCTCTTGCTACTCAAAGCAAAGTCTTCTAAACAGCATCACCTGAGAGCTTGTTAGAAATGCAGACTCTCAGGATGCACCCACACCAACTGAAACAGGATCTGTAGTGGCACTTCCACAAGATTCCCCAGGTGAATTCACATGCACGTTCAAGTTTGAGAAGCACTGTTCTCTACGTTATGCAGCAAACAATGGTACAGCATGCAGTGACAGAAATTTTAAAAATACAGATTCTGCCAGGCGTGGTGCTCACGCCTGTAATCCCAGCACTTTGGGAGGCTGAGGTAGGCAGATCACAAGATCAGGAGATTGAGACCATCCTGGCTAACACGGTGGAGCCGCGTCTCTAGTAAAAATACAAAAATTAGCCGGGCGTGGTGTAGTCCCAGCTGCTTGGGAGGCTAAGGCAAGAGAATCGCTTGAACCCAGGAGGCAGAGGTTGCAGTGAACCAAAATCACGCCATTGCACTCCAGCCTGGGCAACAAGAGGCAGAGGTTGCAGTGAGCCGAGATTGCACCACTGCACTCCAGCCTGAGTGACAGAGCGAGACTCAATCTCAATAACATAACATAACATAACAACACGTAACATATAACATAAATAAAAATATAGATTCTGAGAAACCTCATACAAAGCGGAAAGTATCTGGGAATCATAGATGGCTGGTCATAGGATTTTCCTGCATGTGAGTGGAACTCTTAGACATCTGGAAACCTTGCCTGTACCTTCTGTTGTCCACTATCTCAACTGTCTATGGAATTTCCCCCAAATCAGACATATCATTTCTCTTCGTAAAAGTTGGTGACTACATTTCACTGGGTTTCAAGTGAGAACCTTACCAATTTTTGCAAGGTGTTTAAAGAGGTCTGACAAAGCTCGCTGTTTTTGCATGAGAATGTGCTTGGCTTCTGACCGCTGCTTCTCCTTCTCTGCAGAGGGTTCCACCTTTAAGCTCTGCAGCTCACTCACAGAGGAAATCACTTCACCTGTAAGAGAAAACAAGGTGGGGAGGGGAGACAATAAGAAAATCCCAGGGGTCTGGTAATGTGTTTGTTACCCAACACCAGGGACCTTTTGGAGAACAAAGGCCAAGTATCATTCATCTTTATACCCTGGGTACTTAACACAGTCCCTAGCATTTGGTAAAATCTCATTAAGTGTTTTAACCAAACTGGTCAAGGTGTATGGAAATAGAAAAATAACATACAGGATTTCAAGTCTCTTGACAATAACAACCCAAACAGCAGCAGTCATTCTTTTGTATTTAGGGGTTTTATAATCAATCAAGCAAATGCACTTATTGAGCACCAACTATGTGCAGTGCATTATACTAGAACTTTATAATCACTTGAAGGAAATTTCAGATTAATGTATGTTGAGTTTCCACTTATAGCTAGTACGTGGTAAATTCTCTTTTCATGTGCACAACTTCAGAAGCACCTATTTGTAGCTCCATTTTACAGACTTCAAGAAAGGCTCAGTGAGGTCTAGTCACTATTTGAAGGCCATGTGGTTAATGAGTAGATGAGCCAGGACTTGAACACTGGCCTACCTTACTCCAAAGCCCAAGTTCTTTCTATACAGCACCAAGCTGCCTTCCTGAATACACGTGGGTACCAATAACACAAGGGTGCCGCCTCCCTGCTGCAGGCAGTGTTATAGGCTGGGTTATGTCTTCCCTTACCCCTCAATTCACATGTTAAAAGTCCCAACCCCTAGAACTTCAGAATGTGACTATAGCTGGAGACAGGGCCTTTAGAGAGGTAATGAAGGTGAAATGAGAACGGGCTCTAATCTAATCTGACTGAAGTCCTTAAAAGAAGAGATCAGGACACAGAACACACAGCTGAAGAGTGACCACGGGAGGACACAGTGAGAAGGTGGCCATCTGCAAGCCAAGGAGAGAGGCTTCAGAAGTAATCAACCCTGCTGACGCCTTGATCTTGAACTTTTAGCCTCACACTGAAGCCACCCAGTCTGTGGTACTGCATTAAGGCAGCACTACCAGCCAAACACAGGCAGTCACCAGTGAGTACAAGGACACCGAAGACATCAGACTGACGGTGCGGGAGAGTTAGAGGATAAGGGAGGCTTCACATCCCGCAGCGCGTCCCCTCTCCAGGAGATGCAAACGGATCTGTATTCCACTCACCCCCATCTCCAGGCTTGAGTCACCTTGAGCAACACTGACAAGTTTTAAAAAAAGAAGAGCTCCGAGATTAGATGCAACCTCATTAAAAGAAACCCAGCCTCACTGACAGCACACTCACTGCGGGTCAGGGGTAGATGGGTTGAAGGAGGTAGTCAGAGGCTGCCAGGGGCCCAAACATTCTATAAAATTCTGGGCTCCCTTCCCAGCTATTGCTGTGTTACACTATGAGATCTTGGCTCTCACTTTCTCTGAGCAAAGACAGCCTGAGAAATGAAACTGCTGTGCCTCTCTGAAGTGAAGAAAGCAAGAAGATGGGGATGAATCCTCCTCAAATGAGACAACTTCTTGACAGTGGGGACAGCTTAGACACTGGGAAATCCACCTCTGTGCCCCTTTACCTGTAACGCCAACCAACAGGAACTAGTATAGACAAGGCGCTCATAAAAGATGGCACAGTGCCAGGTTACATGAGAGGACGACAATGTGAAAATTATGACTGTGTGTTCTCAGTAGGCTCCTGTTTCTGAGCTCTGTGAGTTTTTAAGCCCACTTGCTTATTCAGTCAACTGTTCAGCACTACACAGGATATCAAAAAAGGACACAGGTGCCACATTCTCAGCCCTCCTGCGCCACTGGGGAAAACAGAAAGATCCACCCTTGACCTGGATGCTGGCACCCACCTGTGAACTGATCAAGGCCCTCCACAAGGCAAGGCAGGGGGCTCTCCTTCATGAACGTCAGACACATCTTCCTCATGCGTTTCCTGAGTTTTGGCAAGCGACACAGAAGCTCCCCTTCGAAGCCGGAAGGAGCAGTGCCCTGACAGCACTCTGGAATTGTGGCCTGTGAGACAAAGGACAGGTTAGCCTCACTGCCAAGAATGGCAGGCATCATTTTAACCTGCATAGGAATTAAATTTAATTGTTGCACACACAAACACATCCCTAGTTCAGCAAATATTAAATTATCACCATGTCCGAAGTCTCATGAGAACAAATATAGCATCACTAAAATTAAGAGAGACATACTGCAGATATTTAGAAAACCGTATTACTGCTCCATATAAGATCACTATAACGGAAGGATCCCCATGCCCCTACATCCAGCAATGCTTGCTATGATAGCCACAAGGAGCCTCCAGTTCTGAATTATGAACAGAGTAGAATGAATAATATCATTGCTGCCCTCAAGGTGCTGAGCCACTTTGTGTTTCTCAGACACAGTAGCCAGGCGAAACTGGTTCTACTCCTATGACCATTTACCCCTAAGCAACAGTTCAAATTTCAGGAATTCAGATTTCTTTCCTTTTTTTTGAGACAGGGTCTGGCTTTGTCACCCAAGCTGAAGTGCAGTGACCTGATCTTGGCTCACTACAACCTCCGCCTCCCAGATTCAAGCAATTCTCGTGCCTCAGCCTCCCAAATAGCTGGGATTGCAGGCATGCATCACCACGCCCTGCTATATTTTGTATTTTTAATTGAGACAGGGTTTTACCATGTTGGCCAGGCTGATTTCGAACTCTGAGTCTCAAATGATCCGCCTGCCTTGGCTTCCCAAAGTGCTGGGATTACAGGCATGAGCCACCGCACCCCAGACACAGGAATTCAGATATCAAATGAAGGGAAGAGCTTTCGTCCGTCAAGGGCATATTTTAGTTTTCTCCTGAACTTCCTATGTTGTCATTATCAGCAAATCAAAATTGTTGATCAGAATGACAGAAGCAGTGAGCTGACAAATACAGTCAAAAGAAAATAAATTTGGTAGCCATATCGTATCTCTGCAGCCATCTTATGGCTATATGTTCAGTTTCTATTATGAGTTTTGAACAACTAAAATGACAAAAATAGCTTAAGGACGTTCATTACTAACTCTGTGAACCTCAGTAGGAAATACAATAAGAAAACAAAACTAATTACTATTTAAAAAGTAATTTTTTCTGGGGAGACAGGGTCTCATGTGTTGCCTAGGCTGGTCTCAAACTCCTGGGCTCAAGTGATCCTCCTGCCTCAGCCTCCCAAGGTGCTGGGATTACAGCCGTGAGCCACTATGCCTACCCAGAAATTACTCTCCTGAAGAGTGCCTTCCAATCCTGGAGCTCCCCACACCCAAGGACATGAAGCAGGAACATCCATTCTATAACAGACCTGCTAACTCAAGATTTATCACTGTTAAATTTTCAGAAATTTTGCAAGCCAAATCTTAACTGTTGGTTCTTGAAATTGGTCATAATGGGAGTATTTACACCACAGTAATCAGCATCTGCTATAAACCAGCACATCATGGCACATATTCACACCCTGTGCAGTAGCTTCCTCATGTGGTAGCCCACAGACATCTTCAATGGCATATTCTTAAACTGATGCTTCAAATCTTTGCTCATAGCAGATGAAATGTTCACAGGTAAAAGCACAATTATTTCTCACAGGCTGACATTAAATTTTAAGCAGCAAGGCCACGTGTGATGACTCACGCCCATAATCCCCGCTCTTTGGGAGGCAGAGGCAGGGAGGATCACTTAATACTCAAGTCCGGCCAGCGCGGTGGCTCATACCTGTAATCCCAGCACTTTCGGAGGCCAAGGTGGGCGGATCAGGAGATTCAGACCTTCCTGGCTAACATGGTGAAACCCCATCTCTACTAAAAAATACAAAAAATTAGCCAGGCGTGGTGGCAGGAGCCTGTAGTCCCAGCTACTCGGGAGGCTGAGGCAGGAGAATGGCCTGAACCCAGGAGGCGGAGCTTGCAGTGAGCCAAGATCACGTCACTGCACTCCAGCCTGGGTGACAGGGCAAGACTCCGTCTCAAAAAAAAAAAAAAAGACTAAAAGTTTGAGACCAGCCTGGGCAACAAAGTGAGACCTCATCTCTACAAAAAATAAAAAAAAAAATTAGCCGGGCATGGTGGCATGTGAATGTGGTCCCAGCACTCAGGAGGTTGACATGGAAGGATCATTTGAGCCCAGGAAGTTGAGACTGCAGTCAGCCACAATCATGCCTGGGCAACAGCATGAGACTCTGTCTCAAAAAAAAGCAAAAAAAAAAAAAAAAAAACCTTTTACCAACGAGATCAAGATTTTTTGCCTTATTTTGCAGGCAAGTCAGGCAAATAAATACATACTATATATGTCCAAAGAATAAGATTTCAAAGGCATTTTCTTGTCTAGTACTGAGGCATGCCTTGCACATAACACATAGATCCCACTTGACCGGCTTGGGAATAAGCCAGCACTGTCCCACAACCAAGTACCTGCCCAGCTGCTGGTTGAGCTAACAGAGTCTCCCTCAGTGCCCTGTTCAGATTCTGAATGGAAGACGGTTCAACTGCAGCTCCATCTGTTGGCCTGGGCAAAAAGTCAGGCTGTTCTTCTTTGTCGCTCTCCACCAGGGATGACCGGCAGGGTTCACTCAGGACTGCTTCAAATTTCTTCATGAATTTAAAGAGGGTCCTGTCCCCAGGTAATCACAGAGATAAGAAGAAAAAAATTGGATTAGCAAGTGAAGAAATACAAAATATACATGATCATGCATCCATACATAATTTAATACCCTGTACCTTTTATATACAGTGATCTCCCTAAATATTAATAGTTGTTTTATTTTTAAGAGAAAAAGTATGGCAGTTATTTTTATCCTCCTTTTCTAGAAGAGAAACTAAAGCCAGAAAGAATGGGATTGCTTTGCTCAAAGTATACAGCTAGTGGGTGGCAGAAGACTTGAGACATGCTTTGTCTCAAGGCACACCAATCCTTACTGCAGGTAGACTTTGCTCAGAGAAGAAGAGGGTGGTGTTGAAAGCAACATCAAAACAATCAAAGTGTTATTTTTTGAGAAGTTTAACACACTTAATATTAAGTCAGGTTATGGTAACTATGTAGTCTTGCTCCCAACCACAAAAATTCTATTTTGGTTGTCCCCAGTTTTAAAAGACAGATTACCTGTGTGTCTTTTCTACAGATTGTTTAATGGACCAGAAGCTGACATCATTCCACCTGGAAATCTTAACAAATTCCTGTAAGATAAATGATGTTCAAGAAATGGCTTTATAAAGCTACTGTGATTCTGTTTCTTTCTAGATTTCTGTTCAGCAAAGACCCACTCTATCCCAAACACAGGACTGTGTGTCAGTGAACAAGTAAAACAAGTCTGAAAAAGAAACCATGGGCCAGGTGTGGTGGCTCACACCTGTAATCCCAGCACTTTGGGAGGCCACAGTGGGCGGATCACAAGGTCAGGAGATTAAGGCCATCCTGGCCAACATGGTGAAACCCCGTCTCTACTAAAAATAGAAAAAATAGCCAGGCTTGGTGGTGTGCACCTGTAATCCCAGCTACTCAGGAGGCTGAGGCAGGAGAATTGCTTGAACCTGGGAGGCAGAGGCTGCAGTGAGCTGAGATCGTGCCACTGCACTCCTGCCTAGACAACAGAGTGAGACTCGGTCTCAAAAAACAAAAACAACACGTTTTGGTCTCAAAGTGATTTAAAAAAAAAAAAAAGGGAGAGCTGCTATAGTCACTAAGTCACCTGACATATACTCCAGCTTAGGAACCGCCAAGTTAGTCACGTCCCTTGTAAAATGGTTGGTTCCACAACCACTGGGAATATCAAAAAGAGAGGTCCCTCCTTCCTCCGTGGTAATTCAATGGTGTGTGGACCAGCACGACATGGCATAGCTCTGAGGTGGGAGACAGGCCTGGGCAAGACCAGGGGAGCACAAACAGATTTCTGTGGCAGTCCTCTGAGGAGGCTCTGACTGGCCACTCCACCAATCCCTCACACATTCTGCAGGTGACAAAAAAAGTCAATGCCACCGATGTACATATTGCCATCCTCCCTAGCAGTGGCAATGCTTTCCTGTATTCCCCTAGGTCCCTGCCTCAGTGTTAAATGGACAACAGGGTTAACGAAAGAGAATTTGCTGATTTTGTCCTCCCAAGAGTGATCACGACAGCTGTTCATCTTACTTTAAGTTCTTTTTCTAGGGGGGAACGAAGTTCCACAATTTTGGCCTGGACCCGGTCAAAGAATTGCTTGTAATAATGGTACAAATTCCATAGAACACTGCAAAGTGAATCTGGAAGAAATGAAAAGGAAACAAAAACACCACACTTGCTGCATGTGCTACTGGTGCCAGCTGTGGCCTTCATATTTCAGTGATAATCCTTCCTCATTACTCTCTATGCCATGAGATTACACTGAGTTTCACAGGCATGTTATTTAGGGATCCTGTCTGAGTTTAGCATTTCCCAGAGATGCAGGCTGTCAACACTCCCCTATTTTTCACTTCTGCTTATAACAGATTTTTTTTGCACTTTTTTTTCTTGAAGATGATGTACTCCTAGGTTCTTCTAAAATCAATGTCAAATTCTTTCTGTGAATCTTATTGTAAAATCAGAAGAAACTGAGCTTTTTTAAAAAGATGGCATATTAAGCAGTTCACCTCAAATGCTCATTCACGTACAATCTATACTCATCTTGTAGTAAGACTTTTATCCCAATTGCTGTGGTCAGGGATAGTACTTGACAGCGGGCAGTTTTATGTGCAGTTCCTTGACAGTTGGCAGTGCTTTCACTGGATGAAAGAAACTAATAATGGCCTGGATCAAGCAGCAGCTTAGCAGGACATTTATAGTGTCTAGACAGAGAGATGTGCTGCCTCAACATGCTAGGTCCTGAGATCTTCACCTGGCAATTTACTTCTGCCAGAGCTCACTAGTCATCTGCACCTCATTTTGAATGTTCTTCTCTATATCTAATGTGAATCGCATTAAACATAACTATGTCTTATTTAAAACCTAGAGTGCAACGAGGCACCTGTCTCATGTAGAAAATTCAAAGCCTAACTCATTTTAGTAATGCAATGTCAAAGGAAAGGGAAAAAAAAAATCCTCACCCTTTCCTTCAACCTGTGGCATCAGCAAGACGTGACAATGGAAAACCAGTAACATCTGAAGTCGCACATGGAACTCTCCCAGCGAGGATCCTTCAATAAATGCTTGTAACGTGCTGACCAACAACATCAAGGTCATCTGTTTGTCATCTTTAAAAATTCAAAGAGGAAAATATATATGTTCCTTCAACCATGACGTGCACGCAATCTATTTGGGATACTATGGATGGCCAAGAGGTAGACATCACAATGTGAAGCTCTCAAGCAAGGACCACGGCTAAATTCTAAGCTGATTTAAAAGTAGCAGGCCAGGTGTGGTGGCTCATGCCTGTAATCCCAGCACTCTGAGAGGCCAAGGCGGGTGGATCATTTGAGGTAAGGAGTTCAAAACCAGCCTGGCCAACGTGGTGAAACCTCGTCTCTACTAAAAATACAAAAATTAGTCAGGTATGGTGGTGGGCACCAGTAATCCCAGCTACCCAGGAGGCTGAAGTAGGAGAGAATCGCTTAGGCCTGGGAGGCGGAGGGTGCAGTGAGATGAGATCGCACCACTGTACTCCAGCCTGGGCAACAGAGCAAGACAAAAATAGATAAATATAAACAAATAAAAGTAGCCGCTGCACACAGGGCATGTGTTAAATGCACTCACAGCAAATTATGAAAATGAATTATAAGATGCTTGTCACAAGTATAAAAAAAAAAGACTGTTCATTCAAGCATATTGGCTACTACCTACCCAAAAGTCAACTTTCAGTTGACTTCTATCATGGACATAGAGAAGAAGGAAACCTTATCATATGACTGGTTCTCTAGACTTTTGGAGAAGACATTTAAACCTCTCAGACTTTTGTTATTATTCTCTCAGTTAGACAAGCACGATTTACAGTTTTCTTGGCTGACCTCTCAAAAATATCATGAAGTCAAATGAGAGGCATTCCCATGAAATCAGTGTAGCAGGAGAAGCGAGAACAGGAAAATCTTACACTTTGCAGCACTCCATTTAGCTGGGAAGCTCTAAGTGGGCAGGAAATGTATTGCCAGGCATTACCTTCCTGTTCTTCTGTTTGTTCCTGCATGTGCTTCTCAAGCATTTGATAGATGGAGAACCAGTGCTTGGTCGATTTCTCGGTGTGGCGCTTCATAGTATTATCCAAACTCATGGACCAGCAGCTGAAATGAGAAGAAGCCAAGGAGGCATTTAGGGAACCCATTTGAAATATCTGACTCCAGAGATGCAGAGGCTACATGCTTACTATCCTCTCCTCCCAAATGGAGATGGAGGAGTCACCCCGTTTCCTCCCTCAAGAATATATGCTGTTGTCTGGACTGTATTCAGGTGATTTTAATGCCCTACTGTTAACGCTGTGATTAATAACTGAAAAGCACATTCTGTAGCTGTAATACTATATAAATCCTGAAGAAATTTAAACTAGCAAAAAACAAAAGCCCTTACAACCTAAGTTTAGGAGAGGGAAGGAGAGTCACTTACTTCAGCTCCAGTTTACGCCACCGAATGATCATCTGACTGATCAAATCAAGATGTTTCCGCAAAGACAAAGTTCGACTTGCATTTTCCTCCCAATCCTAAAGAAACAAAGATAAAATTTACTATGGACATTATTCAATGCCATAATCACCTCCTCCCTCAAGAACATCTTGAACTTTGCTTGACTGAAGACTACTGGGCCCTTAAACAACTTGTACCAACTGCAGGAATGAATTTAGTGTATCTAGCTTCAAGTTCTTTCTGTTCATATGACAGAACTCCACCAGAGCCAAGTTTAGAGGCTGGCAAAAAAGCACAGTGTTTACAGACTGGAGTCTGAATTTGTGCTGTTTGCTATCTGACCTAGAACAAAGACATGTGGCCCTTTCCTGTCCAATGAGGAGGCAACAGCTGACTCAGGCCATGAAGGCACTGAAGGGGATAGTGTATGTGGGCACTCAGTTGGACTGAAGGCCCACCTGGAAGGCTGGAAGGAGTGCACCCTCATTACCGGTGGATACTGCATCCCACTGGATAAAAGGCAAGGCAGCTAAACCTCACCACAGGGGCAACGGCCTCACTGGCAATGATCTCACCCCATGCCAGAAAAACGAAGGATGTTTACCTTTTTCCAGCCGAAACTATAATTTTCTGTCTAACAACAAAGGTGCCACAAGATACATCTTTTGCCAACTGACCACCAACAAAAATGAGGAACAGAGGGATTAGCTCACCTGTGCCTTTGCCAGAAGGATCTCTAAGCCATTCAGGAACTTTGAGATGGGACTGGAAAGTGGGAAATTACGAATTCTGTCCACTACAACCAGGAGCTGCAGAAATAAAGATTTGGGTATCTCAGTAGGAATACCAGTGATCCAAAGTCACAGGGTACTGAAGAGAGTCCTGACCAGAAGTTTCCCCACAATTCTCTACTTTTAAAATACCTCTGAATAAACAGAGCAACATGGCAACATTTTATTATGTGGTCAGCAACTCCTAACCAACAAATAAAATTAACAGAATCCCCAAACATCATTTATAAAAGAGAAATACAAAACTGGTATGTTCATCCTACAGTTAGTAAGTAGCATCTCACTGAACTGCAGTTCTTTAAGCTTTTGTTTATACGTATGCATGTGCAAGGGGGTGCCCCCAGGGATGATGGTGAGGCTGCATCCTCCCTGCAGATTCAGTACTGTGAGCATTCCTTCCTCAACAGCTGCCCTACCTGTTCAAGCGCTGGGTGTTCTGGCCAGTCCCGCAGCAAGTGACTGACAGCCTCTGAGAAACCTTGAAGCACAGGTTGACACTGCCGGGCTTCTGGAACATTGGGATGCTGGTAGAAGTCATAGGGCCCATCAGGTTTCATCATCAGGTCTGAGGGTGCCTCCCCAAAGAGTGTGTTATGGGAGAGGGTGCAGGCCAAAAGTTGGCTTCCCAAGAGTCGGTCATTCAGTTCAACTCCTGTGAAGTTAACATCACGGTAAAGTCAGTGAACTCAGTAAGTTGATCCATCAGCATGTCAAAAAGATGTCAGCAACGTGGCCAGGCACAGTGGCTCATGTCTGTAATTCTAGCACTTTGGGAGGCCGAGACAGGCAGATTGCTTGAGGCCACGAGTTTGAGACCATCCTGGCCAATATGGTGAAACCTCATTTCTACTAAAAATACAAACATGAACCAGACATGCTTGTGCCTGTAATCCCAATTTCTTGGGGAGCTAAGGCACAAGAATTGCTTGAACCTGGGAGGCAGAGGTTGCAGTGAGCTGAGATCGTGCCACTGCACTCCAGCCTGAGCAACAGAGCAAGACTCTGTCTCAAAAAAATAAATGAATACATAAATAAATGAATCAGCAACAATGAACTAATTGGGGACTGATGAATGCTATTCTCCCCCAAAGCAATACTGGCCTAGAGAACTGTAATCCTAATACCATGGTAGCTACCTAAAGCTCTCAAGTTTCTAGAATACGCAAAGGAAGTCAGAAACTGCCTAGGTATAAACAAAATGGTGTAGGGGTTAATTCACTGCATCCAAATTCCCAGTTTTTATACCTATTCTAGGTAAACAGAAAGGAAACTTAAAGCCTCCTTCCTACTTGTATGAAATAATGCCATGAAATCATGTAGGAAACTGCACTGAAGCAACTATTAAACCATATTCCACGAGACTGGTTGCTCCCAGGTATATATTATTTCATTTGAAAAGCACTAACGCTATTTGACAGAAAGCTGAAATAATGCTAAGGAAAACACACACACACACACTTAAGTCCTTATCCTTATTAATCCCTCCCCCCAAAGGATCGAAACAATAAAAATCCATCTTTTTCTTGACCCATTTGTACACTCATGAAAATCCATCTCATTACAGAATCCTAAAAAATTTTCTTGAATCAGCTTAAATTCTTTAAGCCAAGGAAACTCCAATAACGAATTATGCGAAAACAGGAAATTCGTGAGTGCGACTGTTACAGAAGGAGCAACAGCATCTATTTGCATTTGCTTTGATTTGCCAACTGCATAACAAAAGTAAACTACTATACCCATCAGGGGGTAGAAGTGTGTCACAAGCGATGCCCCAGTCTGATAGCAAGACAGAAACAGGCTGAGGTAATGCTTTGCTTCATGTGGCGGCAGAGTCTGTTGATACCAGAGGGATCGAGCAAAGTTGAGACACAACTGCTGGTGTATCAGCATTACCGCCTGCATTGAATTCTGGGAGAGGAGAGCTGGGTTTGTGGCTGCTTCCTCTTCTTGCCCATCTGAAGTTCCTTTGTTCTCCTCTAACGTTGGCTGTACCAAAATATCTGCAAAGTCCTATAAATAGCATTAGAGCAATTGAACTTTTAAAAATCTGAATCTACTTCTAATCAGACTAAAAGGAAGAAAGAAAAAAGCATAAGAATGATTGAGAAAATGAAATAGGACTAATATATGTATTAAAATATATTTTAAAAGACTACAGGCTGGGCACAGTGGCTCACACCTGTAATCCTGTGCTTTGGGAGGCCGAGGCGGGAGGATCACCTGAGGTCAGGAGTTTGAGACAGCCTGGGTGAAATATTGAGACCCTGTCTCTGTAAAAAATATAAAAACTGGCAGGGTGTGGTAGCATGCGCATGCAGTCATAGCTACTTGGGAGGATTATTTGAGCTCAGGAGTTTGAGGCTGCAGTGAGCTGTGATTGCACCACTGCACTCCAGCCTGGGTGATAGAGCAAGACCCAGTGTCTAAAATACATACATAGAGAGAGACAGAAAGAGAAAGAGAGAGAAAGCCATCAGAGGGAATGTATATGGCATCAAAGGAATTCATTCCAAAACAAACCCTGCCACCACTGTCCTACCTTTTCATGCAGGGGGAACTGTTTTCTGAACTCCCGTTCTTCCTCCTCCTCTTTGCTCAGGGTTGTCCTAGAGTTCCTGCTTCTGTATCTATATAGGCTGCTTTCCTGCTCAGCCTTCTCTTGGGCTATGCGTTCCTGCTCATCCCACTCATTGATGATTTCCTGAAAGTCACATAGATAGAAGCTGAGCTTTCCTTGCTGAGGCATTCACAAAGGCAAGATTTGCTATTAATTTCTCGTGAAAATGAAAGTATCATGACTCAAAAACAAATAAAAGCCAACATCCAAGAACTAAATTCCATGTAATAAAGAGCAAATGGGTTTTGTTTTCCAAGTGTGTAGCCTCAGCAACCAGTTTCCTAGATTCCCCGTGCTGTGTCATTATAATTTTGAAGGTGTAAAACTTGCCACAGTACAGCTAATGGGAACTTCCTGTCAAGAGATAAAGGTGCTTTGTAACAAGGACAGACTCAGGGTTGGCCATGAGAGGGCTGTGGTTCAGATAGCACTTGGGTGGCACCCCAAGGAGCTGGCCAAGGGGTTCAGAAAAGAAACACTTAGACTAGGGACTGGGTGGTCAAAGGGCACCAATCAGGCAAAACTGGAATGTGTCTTACCAGACACTTCTGAAATTCCCTACCACTTCTAAGGTTTTAGATCTTTAAACTGGCAAAAACTGTAAATTAAAGAACCATCCAGTACTGCTGAGGTTGAGGAAATAAGCACCCACCATCTAGGAAGGTAATTTGCATGTAAAGCCTAAGAAGTGTGTTTAGTCTTTGTCCCAGCAATCCTGATCTCTAAAATTTGTATCCAAATATATAGCTGTGAGACTATTTACTGTGGCATTGGGTTTTTTTTTTATTTTTGGGGGGGCGGGGCAAAATAGTAAAAAGTATAAAAAAGTATATACAAATGTAAATGTTCAATGATAGGAAAATAGTTAAATTACTTGTGGCATAAACATACAATAGAATACTTGGCAGTCACTAAATATGAAGCAGGTAAAGAATACAGAATAACAGAAAAATAATCACTATACGTGAAGTTTTTAAAACCAAATAGAGTTATCAAATAGAATAAACTTTATTAGTGGTTTGTTGTACATTTTGTAGCAATTTAAGGACATGTCTCAGGGGCTCGGCGGGGGATTAGAATCTACCTCAACTGGAGCAACTCTTTTTTTCTGTTAATTATGCTAAGATTTGTATTTTTTAAAAGCTGTTGCTACTAAAAAAAAAATTTGTAAGCCACTGGAACAAATTTTTAAAAATTTAGAGTGTCGTAGACATACATCTACAGGTAAATATTAATATATATATACAGACACACAAGCAAGCCTGGAATGGGATACCTGATATGTTAGCACCATTTATACAGCTTTAAGTGGTAGGATCATTAGAAATTTTAGTATTCTCTTAACTGCATACAATGAGAGCAAATTACTTTTATTAATAAGGGAACATCTTAATGCGGTTGACGTAAGTATCTGGCTAAATTACCATAAACAAAGTCAAAAGACAACTGACAAACTAGGAGAACACATGTGTAGTGTATAAAAAAGGGTGCTCTCATTTTTTTTTGTTTAATCTTTTAAAAATTGAGAGGCAAAGGTCCCCAAACATGATAGGTAAACAGAGAAAAAGAAGGAACAGAAAACAGAATGCCCACGCCCCAACGACACTATCTGTGCTCTCTAGGCATGCTAATGTCCTGCAGACTGCCCTGCTGTGAACCTGACTCTCTGCAGGAGGGCGGGCAGGGCAGGCCTCCCAGAGATGGCTCACCTGACACACGTGTCTGAAGAGCTGCAGGGCCCTCTGGTCCAACTCTCCCTTGCATAACACATGGGAGCGCAGGTAAAGGAGAGCATTCATCAGCAGCTGCTCCCGAGTGGGACAGGCTTTCTGGCCCTTGCCTTCCAACTCCTTTCCTCCTGAGCACTTGATGATTAGCTTCCCAAGGCCTCGTAGAACCTCCTCAGATTTCACTGAGCACAAAGTGTCTGCATGAGCATAGTAAGTGGGGAAGGTGGGGCCCACCGATGGGAAAGCCAGCAAGGCTGTGGCCAGGGTCCCCAGACTGTCTGCACCAACCATACTGCTGTAGAGTGAGGTGTGGAGCTCAGAGGCCACCAGCCTCATGCCATGTTGTAACTGCAATATGGATGCCTGCAGTGGGCTCACGGCATCTGGATAGAAGGTGTACTCCTCTGCCAGCCGCTTCCGGAACTGGTGGTGTGACTGCTGCCAAGAGGCCTCCTCCTTTAGAAGGCTGTGGGCTACTTGGGCAGACCGTGGCCCATCCATGTGGAGGGCCTGCAGGAGCCGTGTGAGCAGATCCTGAACGGCAGGGGCCTTGGCGATACTAGTGACGTAGTGGTGGATCTCCTGCACCAGGGACTCATAAGCAGGCAGCTGGGGTCTGAAGGCCTGTTTCTTCAACAGGCGACAGGTTAAATTATCCAGCCGATCCATCCTTTGGCGCAGCAGCCTAAAGGGAAATTAACACAATATGCAAATTATGTCAGAAGAAGAGCAGCAAATCTAGATTGGATCCTCAGCTAGGAAAACAGAAGGAAGAAATCAGCTGCTGCTAAATAGTATTTCCAATATCATCTCAGTTGTGATAATAATACCGACAATTAGTTAATGAAAATGGTTAACATTTACATAGCAGTTACTGTGTCATGTATGTTGCTGGTGCTCAGATGCATATCTTACTGAAGTCTCATCATGACTCACTGGAGTAGATAACTACAATTATTCTTCTTATGCTGATACGAACACTGAGATTTAAGGCATTAAGTGATCTACCCAACATCTAAAACCAAAGGTCAGGAGTAGGACTGGAACTCAGAACCTACTAGACTATACAGGCTGAGCATCCCAAATCCAAATATCTAAAATGCTCCCAACTTTTTGACTGCCAGTCAATATGACACTTAAAGAAAATGCTCATTAGAGTATTTTGGATTCCAGATTTTCAGACCTGGGATGCTCAACTGGTATAAATATTCCAAAATCTGAAGAAAAAAAACAAACCCCAAATCCAAAACACTTCTGGTCCCAGGCATTTTGGATAAGGGATCCCCAACCCGTACCGTTATTTCTTAATAACAGAGCTATAGCCAAGAATAGCAGAGAAATATAGTGCATACCATCACACCCCACTTCTTCTATGCTGAGACTAAGTTTTGGCTTCAAACATCTTGGTCCCATGCGAATACACGCCTTGAATAGCCCCCCTCCCCTCCTTTCACAAGGCATATATTTTTCCTGACTATAAACAAGGCTTTGGGATCTAATTGCTAATGTAGTTTAGAGGTGTGTATTATCACTTCATCTCACACTATAATTACATTGCAAAGGTCAACTCCATCAAAAGGACAGTCAATAATCCCCGAAACAAATAATCACTTTGCTATGTTACCTGATGTGAGGATGAGAGTAGCTGACAACGACTTCATCTTCCAGGTTTCTTCCAGTCTGCAGCTGGGATGACAGGTTCCGGGTCTTCCATTCACACTGCAGTTGGTGTAACTAATGGAAAAGAGAGAAACTAGTCCACTGTGTCCCAGCTATGACCATGCACATGAGGACAATGTTCTGGGGACATGTAGAGGAACAAGATGGAAGGAATCTGGGTTCCTGAATGACCCAAGGAGAGGTGGCTCTGCTCCGTTAATCTAGACCACTCACATCAGAGTTGTGAGGGGAAAGAAACAATCTTTTTTTTTTTTTTTTTGAGACGGAGTCTCGCTCTGTCACCCGGGCTGGAGTGCAGTGGCCGGATCTCAGCTCACTGCAAGTTCCGCCTCCCGGGTTCACGCCATTCTCCTGCCTCAGCCTCCCGAGTAGCTGGGACTACAGGCGCCAGCCACCTCGCCCGGCTAGCTTTTTGTATTTTTTAGTAGAGACGGGGTTTCACCATGTTAGCCAGGATGATCGCGAACTCCTGACCTCGTGATCCGCCCGTCTCGGCCTCCCAAAGTGCTGGGATTACAGGCTTGAGCCACCGCGCCCGGCCGAAACAATCTTATTTACACCACTGAACTTTTTAGTCTCTCTGCTATAAGAGCTTAGCCTTCACTCAAACCAATATAATTTTCCTTCTTCAAAACATGTACTAACGTACCATTATCTTAATGTATTTAGTTCCTGAACTTGGTTCAAAACTTCAAATAGCAAGAGATACTACATTACCTAAATCAACTTGATTCTTTTTTAAGACAGGTTCTCAGCCTGTAGCCCAGCTGGAGTGCAATGGCGCAATCATGGCTCACCAAACCCTTGACCCCCCACCGCCTAGGCTCAAGTGATCATCCTGCTTTAGCCTCGGGAGTAGCTGGTACTACAAGCACATGCCACCACACCCAGCTTTTTTTGTAGAGACAGGGATCTTACTATGTTGTTGCTCAGGTTAGTCTCGAACTCCTGGGCTCAAGTGCTCCTCCCACTTCAGCCCCCTCAAAGTGCTGGGATTACAGGGTGAGGCCACCACATCCAGCCTCTACTTGATTCTTGAGTTTTAGATAGCAAGCACCAATAGGTTCAAAATTCCTAGGACATAGGGATACTATATTCTATCTAAAGAAATATCCAAATCCAGGCTGGGCATGGTGGCTCACGTCTGTAATCCCACCACTTTGGGAAGCCAACGTGGGTGGATCACTTGAGGTCACGAGTTCAAGACCACCCTGGCCAAGATGGTGAAACCCCATCCCTACTAAAAATACAAAAATTAGCCAGGCGTGGTGGCAGGTTCTTGTAATCCCAGCTACTCAGGAGGCTGAAGCAGAGAATTGCTTGAACCCAGGAGGCAGAGGTTGCAGTGAGCCGAGATCATGCCACTGCACTCCTGCCTGGACGATAAAGCCAGGCTCCGTTTCAAAAACAAACAAACAAACCAAAAACAAAAACCCAAATACCCAAAACTGAGCTCAGGCAGAGAGAGTCCAGAGATAGTGAGAGATGCCACTATTTCTGACAATGGCTCGGGTTTTCTACCTGCCCTCTGCCCACTGCACTTATTGGCAGAGACCTCAGAACCTTAGGAAGGGCTCCTCCCAGAGCCTGAGTATAGTCAGGGGAACTCTCAAAGGGGGAAATACAGTCTCTCAAACAGACTCCTAGGAAGTCACAAGGCAGCTTATGCAATATCATGCTTCTGATGATCTGAGCACCCAAAAGGGAATAAAAGGAGTAATACAATAAGCAAACCCAGCACGTCAGTGAGGCAGCCCATGCTCCAAACTCTTGCCTTCCATACCTCTTCCTTGGCATAATTGAGCTTGTACTCCCTCTTCACCGCAGGGTCAAAGCGTGCCTGGGGAAGCCATGTCTGAACTTGGAGCAAGCCGAGGCTCACCCAGAGGCTCCCACGCTGGGCTGGCTCAGGCAGGCTCCTCTTACTCTCCCCTTCACCAAAAAGGTGGTGCAGGGAGGTGAGCAATTGGCAGATCAGTTCCTTGGGCAGCACCTCCTGACCAGCCATGTCCCCAAGTGTCTGGCCCACATGCTGGAAGGCCTGGCTGCTCCCAAGCAGCAGCTGCTCACAGTTCTGCATGTACTCCTGCCGCCGGGACTCTGGTAGCAGCTCTACTAGGCCTGCCAGGTGCCGGAACAGCACCTGCCCCTGGAGTTGGGAATCCGTGCGTCTGTGGCGACAATAAGAAAGCACTGAAAGGTTTGTACTGTATCAAAAAGCATTCCTTTTCATACACTATAATTCTCTCAAGAAATGATACCCACAGAATGCAGCATCAATATGTGGAGGTGAATTTCTGTTCTCACATGGTCTTATTTGGTTTACTAAGTTCACCCTCTTGATCACAATACGCCTAAAACTGACAGACGAACCAGCCAGTTCATGGTAGCCTGAAAACATGCTAATTCAGGCAGAAAATACCCTCACTTCAAACACCAGAAATAGCCACTACAGAAGGAAGTTCTCACTGGGTCTTTGCTCCATGCTCTGGAGAAAAGATAGGAACTTTACAGTCTGCTTTCCAGGACGAGGGAATACCTGAATTCTGCTACCGAAGAGATAGCCATGTTAGTCCAAAGCATCGAACTGATGTCCTGGAGCTGCTGGGTTCTCTCAACCCACTCTCCTAGGGTCACGTGAGAGGAGGACAGGATGGGGAAGCCACTCACATCCCAGGGACTTGCTCTCCAGCTGCTGGTTAAGACTTCAAAGCAGCACTTAGAGAATATGGGTCTATTGAGATTGCCAGGGCCCTAAAGAACAAGAAAAGAGTCAGTAACTTTTAGAAATTAACTAAGACAATTTCCAGAAGCAGCATTAGGGAACCTGAGAGGAAAGAAAGAGACAGTTCAGGTTGCTTGGAACAGGTAAGCATCACTCAGAGACTGGACTAGAAGAACAGAATGGGTTAGTATACCTTAAATGAAAGTGGACTCCATGCTTTAGGAAATGAGCAATGGATGCTTTAGCAATGCATGAGGAAAGCCTGCAAACCTAGGAATCAGGGAGAACATTCTTGCAGAAGGGAAAGAGACACTGCAGGCGGATGAGAGCCAACTCAGGGTGCAAGGAAAGGAGTGAGAGACAAATTTAAGAGCCAGGGACAAAATGTCCTTAGACTGTCTGTGCTCCTTAGACTGTTAAATGGGACACAGTAATAGCTGTCCACAGCAAAGGGTTGTCAAAGGGTGACAGCCAAATGTGTGTGATAGTCAACTCGGTATAATGCCGTACAACCCTCAGGGATCCAAAGTTTATCACTAAAG
Source organism: Colobus angolensis palliatus (assembly GCF_000951035.1). Classification (NCBI taxonomy): domain Eukaryota; kingdom Metazoa; phylum Chordata; class Mammalia; order Primates; family Cercopithecidae; genus Colobus; species Colobus angolensis. The sequence goes on from NW_012115189.1 coordinate 3,911,504, forward strand.
GCTTTGAGAGGTGTTTTATAATAAATCCATTTCGATAGTGCAAAAGAATGGAATAGAGTTCAAGTAAATCCGAAAACATTTGGGGCAATAAGGCATTTCACATGAGAGTGGAAAGGATGAATTAGTCAAAATGGTGTTATTACATCGCTTTTGGATGTTTGTATAAAAGAAAAAATTTGCATCCCTATATCATAAAATAACATATACAGATGAAATAGATTTGAACATAAAATAAAAATATAGGAGAAAATAATGGAAAATAGTTTTGAACTCTTGAGGTGATGAAGCAAGACATTTTTTAAAAGCATGACACTAAAGTCAGTAAGTAGAAGGGACTGGCATATTTGGAGGGAAAAAAATTATAAAACTTGTGACATATAAGAAAACAAACTTGAGAGACGACAGAAAACTAGAAATATACTTCCAACCTATATTGGGCAAAGGCTTAATATCCATAATATATAAAAAGATCTTCAATAATAAACTAATGCTGAACAACCCTTTTTTTTTTTTTTTTTAAGACAGGGTCTCACTCTGTCACCCAGACTGGAGTGCAATGGCGCGATCTCGGCTCACTGCCACCTCTGCCTCCCAGGCCCAAGCAATTCTCCTGCCTCAGCCTCCCAAGTAGCTGGGATTCAGGTGCACACCACTACCGCCCAGCTGATTTTTGTTTTCAGTAGAGACAGGGTTTCACCATGTTGGCCAGGCTGGTCTTGAACTCCTGACCTCAAATGATCCACCCGCCTCAGCCTCCCAAAGTGCTGGGATTATAGGTGTGAGCTACAGCAGCCGACGAACACAATTTTTTTTTTTTTTTTTAAAAAGCACGAGTATGACTGGAAAATTCAGAGAAGAACTAAAGGGGATCAATAAATGTGAAAATATGTTAAATCTTCACACTTATCAAAGAAGTGCAAATGAGTTCTTTTTAACTATATGACAGAAACAACTGGAAATGTTTGTAACACCTAGTGTGGCAAGCAGATGAAGAACAGGTCCTCATCTCTATGTTAAAGCAAACTTAACCTCACTGTGGTCATCTAGGACTTCAGGACTTCCCTCTTCACTGGCTCTTCACATCTTTAAAAAAGTGAAAAGCAAAAACCACATCTGCACTCTAATAATAACCGTAACTGTGTTTTTAATGTGTAGACACTCTGACCAAGGATTCAATTCTAATTCTAATAACTTATGCACAGAAATGCTCCAACAAGTGAACAAAGACGTATACTAGGATAGTCAGTGTGGCATGCTTATTATAGGAAGAGGGAGAAAATGCAAGAAACTTAACACTTTTATCAATAAGTGATTAAAATAAATTCAAGCACATTGATACAATGGAGTAACTTTTAAAAATAAGCTAGAATGACATACACATTTCTATTACATATATGTGTACTTATTTTTGTTTACATATGTATTTAATATAAAAATATAAACAGAAGGATACAGAGCAGAGTGGATATTTCTAATGAATTATATATTATATATACATATATCTGTACTGTTTAAATGTTTTTACAGAGAGAAAATGTTTTAATTTGAAAAAATATAGACTTTTTCAATAAAACCTTTTTTGACTTATCTCAGAATTTCACAAATTATTTAACATGGTATACTTTTACTGACAGTACACTTATTTAACATCCTGCAGAAAACAAAGTGTTGCAATCACCTATTTAGTTACTACTCTATGCTAGGAAAAAATGTTTATTGAGAGATCCATTCAGAAACTCTTTTGCCACTATCAAACATTTTTTATAATTTAGACCAACAAACCTTCAATGTGGAGTCCAAAACAGATTTGGATGCCTCCCTCTGCTGCATACCAGGCAAAGGGTTCCACATCAGCCAGTACTCTGGATTTGTGGTCACAGTACTGTTCCAGAAAGACATAAACATGGAATTAAATAACTCGGACCACAAAGATGTAATTTCTTCAGGAGACACCTAGAAATAAAGGAATAATTAGGTAAGAGAGAATATTTGAGAAAGACTCCATAAATCAAGTTATTAGGTCCTCTTTCTTCTAAGACCCATCTAAAACCATCATAAGTTTAAAGGTAATAATCCACATTTTTCTGTTTCTCTGCCACCCCGGTCATCTTGGTCAAGGAATGTGACATGTTTACAGTTTTATTTAAAGCTGTACTAATGAAATTCTATTAACCAGAGTGTACCAGTATTCACATTCAATTTATTAGCGAGGAAGAGTAGAAAATACTCTCACAATATATTTTTGAGCAATTGGGAAATTTTAAGAAGCAAATATTTTCATCTCAGTTAAATGGGAATACTCTTGTGACAAGAGTTGTAATATACCCTCATAATTACTATGAAAGAATATTTAAAATTCTTCCCTTTAAGAGGCAATTCAAAAAAACCTAAGGTTTCCAACATGGAATTTTGAGAATAAATAAAATGCTGTGCAACCAGTTTGTCACAGAAAATCTAATCAACTCGTAGTGTAAAGGAGGCTTATGTCTCGTTGTGATTTTTACCTTCTGATGATGCAGCAAGGACCACAGATCTCGAAGCTCTTGAGGTGCAACTGGTGTGTGATAAAGACAGAATGAGATGAGATGACTTATCTCCTCATTTATCTGGGGTTGTTGATTTTTGCTGTATCTGTTCCAAAAATAAAGAGGGAGAGAGTGGGGTATGGACTATGAATGAACTACTGGAAAGCTGCTACATTAGGGAAAGTGTAACATAAAACTTACAGTACATTTATCTAAAAATGAACAACTCTACTGATAAAATTCTCAGTGACTTTTAAAGTAGAATCAAAACTAGCAAAAAACTTTCAATAAATTTTGGCTTTCCCAAATGGCAAATCACTTCCCTCTGCTTCAGCAACCATCCCCATCAAGTCTGTGGTTTGTTTATGGGTATAGGATACACAGAATAATCAAGAAAAAAAGTTCCCGCAAGGAAAACAACTGAAAGCATGGTTTACCTTCTGAGACAAGCTTGTGCCATAAAATCAGCTGTCACTTTGTACTGCCAAAGCATAGCCAGGTACTCCATTGCAGGCCACAATTGAACACTCCTGGTGAGGTGGATTACAGAGGTCAAGTCTGGATGGGACAGGGAGGAAGCTTCACCATGCTTTTTCTCCAGAAAACCAAGTGAGAGTCCTTTGGCTTTCAGTTCTAAACAGTGAGCATGCACAAAATTCTTCAACTCATCTGGACAGAGAGACAAATGTTGTATTAGAGCACAGTGGTCAAGAGTACAGCCTCTAGATTCTCAACAACCTGCTAGGTGACTGCAAGCTTAACTTCAGCTAACCAGAGTTAAGTTCCTTAACCTGAGCTTTGAGATTCTCATCTGTGAAATGGTATTAATACCCACATGATTCTACTGATGGAATTAAAAATATATGTGAAGTTTAGCCCTATGCCTGACACTTATTTAAAGGTATATATACTTTACCCCTCACATTACCCAGTAAAGAAAAATCTAAGGGAAAACTTATCAGCTACCAGCAAGAGGATATTTTCAGAGCATCTGTCAGCTAGTCAAGTGCTAGAATATTTTACCTAGGTTGACATCTTCCAAAATATTAGCTCTGAGGATCAATCCCCAGGCTTGCAGGAGACTTTTCTTTAATGTCCATTGAGAAGCAACCACTTGGAGACGATTAAGGTCTTCCTGCCATCCACTCTCCCCAAGGGCAGGCATCTGCTCCCTGATGGCAAGGACTTTGTTAAGGACCTTCAGTTGTGAAAAACACTCCACCACCAGCTTGTCCTGAAACAACAAAACCCACAAGAGCATACTATAGAACACAAATGTGGTTTTCTTTAGTAGCCTATACAGGTCTCAGAATAAACTTATGATATATTCTTAATGTTTCCAGAAAACAAAGGACTTGTTTATTCCTGTTGCTGTCAAGAGATTTTACAGTAGTAATAAAGTTAACTGTCTACCCAGCCTTAAGGGTCTCAGGAATAAGTAAGATGATAATATGTAGCAAATTACTAAACAGGATTCATGGGATAGAGCCTGCCCTCTTGTTATCTGCAGGTTCCGCATCAATTCAACCAATCGTGGGTCGAAAATATTCAGGGGGAGGCAGGGTGCGGTGGTTCACGTCTGTAATCCCAGCACTCTGGGAGGCCAAGGCACGCAGATCACGAGGTCAGGAGATAGAGACCATCCTGACTACCATCTTGACTAACACAGTGAAACCCCATCTCTACTAAAAAAAATACAAAAAATTAGCCAGTCGTGGTGGCGGGCGCCTGTGGTCCCAGCTACTCAGAAGGCTGAGGCAGGAGAGTGGCGTGAACCCAGGAGGCGGAGCATGCAGTGAGCCGAGATCGCGCCACTGCACTACAGCCTGGGCAGCAGAGCGAGACTACGTCTCAAAAAAAAGAAAAACATTCAGGGGGAAAAATGGATGGTTGCATCTGTACTGAACACGTAAGGACTTTTTTATCTTGTCATTATTACCTAAGCAATCCAGTATAATCACTATTTACACAGCATTTACATTGTATGAGGTACTGTAATTCAGAGATAATATAAAGTATACATAAGTTATATACACATGCAACGCCATTTTATATGAGTGTTTTGGGCTTTCCTGGATGTCTGTATCCAAGGAGAATCCTGGCATCAATCACCCCCAGATGCCAAGGGAAAACTGTAAGAGTTATGCTTTGAAGACAAGGATTAATCTTATACAGGGTCAGTTCCCAAGTTCCAGAAGGACTTCAAAAGAAGTAGTCAATTTCTTTTTATTTACTAAATGCTTCCAGGTGTACCTTAAAAGGAAACGGTCGTCCCAGGAACTTCTGCAACTTCTTTACACCAGCGAAGCCACCAGTCTGGCTCCCCAGACAATTCTGAATATGTTCTGAGACAGTCTGAACTTCTTTGTAGCATCTAAAGGAGAACAAGAGCAGAGGGGAAATAAAGAAAGGGGGAAACGCTACACAGTAAGAGAAGCCATTAATACTTTCCTTTTTTTTTTTTTTTTAGTTGTACATTTACCAATATGCCAAGGGAATAAACCAAAATAAAGGAAGAAGAAGCAGTTTTGGTTCCAAATCTTATCCTTAACATCATCTGTCTGTAATCATTGACATTATTACTCTAAATATGAATCTTACTTGTCTTCATAATTCATCAGAAGTTGGGGGATCTGGTGGACCAGATGTTTTAAAACCCAGTGCCAATGGAGTGCAAGAAGGGCCAGACCTGGGGCATCTACTTTTACTGTGTCGGCTACAGTCCAAAACCGGTCCCGCCACCGCAGAGAACCTAAGATCTAAAAACAAAATCTCTTAGATAAGATGGCATGAACAAAGACTAAAAAAAGAAGAAAATATAAAAACAAAAGTGAACCAAGACTGCTCACCAGCATCTCCTGGGAAAAGACACACAACATAGGATATAATTGCTAATTAATGCTCAACTTGCATACATGAAAAGTCTAAGACTGGACTGGAATATAGGTAGGAACATTAAGACAGACAGAGGAGGCTAAAATCTTTTCTCTTAGTATTTATGGTTAGTTATAGCATAAGCTATTAGACAAAATGGAATTGTTGGGTCAAAGTATAGGTCATTTTATAAGAAACTACTAACTGTATTCCAAAGCAGCTGTACCATTTTGTACTCTGACCAGAAGTGCAGAAGAGTTTCAGTTGTTCCATTTCTTTGCCAATACTTGCTGTTAATGATTTTAACTTTAGTTTTAATTTTAATTATATTCTGGTGGATGGTACACCTCACTGTGGTTTCAAGTTACATTTCTTTGATAACTGATGACACTGCAATTTTTAAACTTCTTACTGGTCATTCATATAACTTCCGAGAAGATACTCTATTCAGATGTCTTGCTCATTTTAAAAACTGGGTTGTATTATAGTTTATGGAATTTATGTGTTTTGTTAGCAGTTTTTCCCAGTATATTCATTTCCTCACAGTACGGTCATAAAGGTATCTATGAAGAATAGAAGTTTTAAATTTTGATGAAATCAATTAATCAATTTTTTTTTTCATTTAGAAAGAATCCTAAAAAATCTTTGCCTATACTTAGATTGTAAAGATCTTCTTCTATGTTTTCTTTTAGTCAGTTCATAGTGTCAGTTCTATTTTTAAAGGTTTCATCCATGTTGAGGTAACTACATACAATGTGAGGTAGGGGTAAAGGCTTTTTTTTTTTTTTTTTTTAAGACAGCACCTTGCTCCATTGCCCAGGCTGGAGCACAGTGGCACAATCTCAGCTCACTGCAACCTCCGCCTCCCAGGTTCAAGTCATTCTCCTGCCTCAGTCACCCAAGTAGCTGGGATTACAGGCGCCTGCCATCATACCCAGCTAATTTTTTTGTATTTTTAGTAGAGACGGGGTTTCACCATGTTAGCCAGCCTGGTCTCGAGCTTCTGACCTCAGGTGATCCACCTACCTTGGCCTCCCAAAGTACTTAGGATTACAGACATGAGCCGCCGTGCCCAACCAGGCTCATTTTACTTTATATGGACATCTAATTCTTCCATCACCCTTTACTGAATAGACCATTTTTTGCCATTAAATTACCTTTGCATATTTAACAACAAAACAAAACAAAAATAACTGACCATATGTGTGGAAGGGGGGTGGGGTCTATCTGTGAATCCTCTATTTTGTTTTATTGGTCTAAATGTCTATCCTTAGACAATACTATACGGTTTTGTTTAATACAGGGTTGCAATGCAAATCAGGTAATATGAGTCTCCAACATGGCTCTTTGAATAATGTAGTTTTACGGTAACATTGTTTCTAGATTGGTGATTTCCTACAGTGGTTCCATGAAGTCAAAACTATTTTCATAACATGTTATTTGTCATTTTCACTATGATGACATTTACACTAATGGTACAAAAACAGAAGGACTGACAGGCAAATTATGACTATCTGACAGACACTGCATTGAAAATCAATGATGTGAACCTGTCACTTCAAGAAAAACAATTGAGAGGCCAGGCGCGGTGGTTCACGCCTGTAATGCTAGCATTTTAGGAGGCTGAGGCAGGCGGATCATCTGAGGTAAGAAGATCCAGACCAGCCTGGTCAACATGGTGAAACCCTCTCTCCACTAAAAACACAAAAAATTAGCTGAGCGTGGTGGCACGGGCCTGTAATTCCAGCTACTCAGGAGGCTGAAGCAGGCGAATCACTTGAAACCAGCAGGTGGAGGTTGCAGTGAGCCAAGATCGCACCACTGCACTCCAGCCTGGGCAAGAGTGAAACTCCGTCTCAAAAAAACGATTGAGCATATATGTTGCCATGATAAAATTTGAGCTTTTAAGCAAAACTTCGCATTCTGGAAAACTGGCCAGGAACGATGGATCACGCCTATAATCCAAGCATTTACGGAGGCTGACACGGGTGGATCACCTGAGGTCAGGAGTTCAAGACCAGCCTGATCAACATGGTGAAATCCCGTCTTCACTAAAAATACAAAAATTACCCAGA
>NW_012115189.1:3919068-3934230 GCF_000951035.1 Colobus angolensis palliatus
CTGATTACATGTTAAGTTTCAAAAAAAAAAAAAAAAAAAAAAAAAATCTGGAAAACAGAGTTTGATGACTTCCTGGTAACGATTTTTCTGATGAGATTTGTGATTTTTCACAAGCATGACTTTTTATTTATTTATATTGAAGAATGAAATGTGCCAACTCAGTGAACAATATTTTCCAAGTTACCAATGCACGCGCTATAAACTAATGCAGGGTCAAAGTCCATCCAAGGTGCAAACTAGGCCAATGATTTTTTTTTTTTTTTAAGACAGAGTATTGCTCTGTCCCCCAGGCTGGAGTACAATGCACGATCTCAACTCACTGCACCCTCCGTCTCCCAGGTTCAAGTGATTCTCCTGCCTCAGCCTCCCAAGTAGCTGGGATTACAGGCGCCTGCCATCATACCCAGCTAATTTTTTTGTATTTTTAGTAGAGACGGGGTTTCACCATGTTAGCCAGCCTGATGGTCTCGATCTCCTGACCTCGTGATTTGCCTGCCTCAGCCTCCCAAAGTGCTGGGGTTACAGGTGTGAGACACCGCACCTGGCCGTGGCCAGTGAATTTTAACACGAGAAGTTCACTGATTATTTGCTCAGATTCTCCATTGCTAATAACACTTACAAAACTATTTGTCGTTTTTGGTGTGCCATCAAATAAAAATATCTGAAATTATATGAAATGGTTACTAAAATACTCCTCCCCTTTCCAATCTCCTAACTATAGGAGGCCAGTTTTTCTTCATAAACTTTATCCCAAACAACATACTACAAGAATCCATCTTCTCACAAGCCAGACATACAGAGAATTGCAGGAATGTAAAACAGTTCCATTTCTCAATTTTTATTTTAGAAATTGCTATTTTTTATTGAAAATAAGTTATTCATATTAACATGAAATTCTTTGCTACTGTATTTTTAAGCATATTTATGGGTTTTTAAATATTTTTCAGATTTAGTTCTTAATACGTAAAAACTGACAGATGTAACATCTTTGGGGTTTTTGAGAACCTTTAAGAGTACAGAGGCAGAGATCAAAAAGTTTAAGACTGGCTGCTCTACTTTACTTGACTTACTAGAATAATCTGGATTAAAAACTCCATGTAACCCACATGTAACAATAATGTCTAAGAGGACTTAAGTGGATTAAAAAATAACTGTTACAATCTAACACAGGTGAACAAATAAAAAATGGTAGTAGATCCATGGAATGGAATACTATTCAGCAATAAAGAGGAATGAACGACTGATACATGAAACCACATGGATGCATCTCCAAATCACAATGCTGCATGAAGGAAGATAAACAAAAACGTATATATACTGCATAATTCCACCTATAGAAAATACAACTGATCCTCAGTAACAGAGAGTAGATCAACGGCTACCTGGTTGTGGGTAGGAGCAGGAAAGAAGAAAATACAAAAAGGGAATGAGGAAACTTTTTGGGGTGATGGATATGTTCATCATCTTGACTGTGATAATGGTTTCACAGGTGTATACATGTCAAAACTTACACACTTTAAATACATGCAGTTTATAATATGTAAATTATACCCCAATAGATTTAAAATATGTGTATAGGTATATTTAAAACTGTTAAGAATAAATTTCTTGAATAACATTGGGCATACATCAACACTGAACTTAGTCTTAGTCCTAAGAATCTTTATACCAAGAAACATAAATTTTGTTGTTTAAAATAAAACAAGGTGCAGTTCCTTACCTCATATACAATGGCATCAGACACCATTCCCTGGGAGGACTGTACCCAGAGCAGGACTAGTGCATCACAAAGTTCAAAAAAAGCAGCAAGATTGACCACAATTTCATGGGGCAGAGTGTGATAGCTCTCTGGATCTGAGAGTCAACATAAATGAGAACATTTCATCAGATTTAAAATAATCTCTGGACATTTTCCAAATAAATTGTAATCTACAACTTAAATGTTATTCCCAGTACAAAGGTCAATAGTGAAAGAGCAAAAGCAAATTCTTCACCTACTACTGGTTGTGTGTCTCTTATCTGAAATGCTTAGAAAATCAGAAGTCTTTCAGATTTTGAATTTTTTTTTGATTTTGGAATCTTTGCATATACATAATGAGATATCTTGGGGATATACATAGTCCAAACTTTCTATTTTACAATATTTTAAATAATTTTATGCATGAAACAAAGTTTGGACTGCATTTTGACCATGGCTCATCATATGAGGTCAGGTATAAAATTTTCCATTTGTGGCATCATGTCAGTACTCAAAAAGTTCCCAATTTTGGAGCATTTCAGATTTCAAATTTTCATATTAGGGATGTTCAATCTGTATTATTAAACTTGGCAACTGAGGCATGTATACCTACAGATGTAAACAATGTCTCACTGAAAAATGCAGATTATAAAGAAAAAAATGTATATTTTTTACAAGTATTTAAGTATAAAATGAAAACTAAGTACATATGTTTAGATGGATAGTTAACACCAATAGATATGAGAAAATATAAATGAAACTATTACTAACAGTAGCTGATGTAAAGATGAACTTTTTCAATTTTTATACTTTAATAGTTTGAATTTTTTCCAACAAGCACAACTATCTTTTCAATTAACAAAAAATAAAGATGGGAGAAATGCTCCCTTCTACAATAAATGCTTATGAATATGCACTTTTTCAGCCGACAGACCTAGTTTTCAAGTGGCTCTGTTACTTTCTGAAGATGTGATCTTGAGCATCTCCGTGTCTCCCTGTCTCACTAATAACATGGGGACGTATATCACAGGTGGCTATAAAAAGTAAATGAGATCAAGGACACACAAAAAGCATTTAGCTAAGCACCTGGCACAAAGTAAGTGCTGAGTAAATGTTAGCCATTACTATTGACTAAGGGGACATGTTTAAAATCAGGCCAGCAGATTAAAAGAAACCAGTAAACAGCAGTAGATGCTGAATATGCCTCAACTTCAGCAACATTATGCAATCAGATACTTCATTAGAGAACACAAAAGGTAAATGTTCTTACCTTGATGGAATTCAAAGGACATTCTCAAAACACTATCTCTTAGCTTTTTGCTACCAACAGAAACCAAATTGGCTTCAGTAAAAACCCGTTTTTCCCGATCAAGATATATGATTGTCCTGGAATGAGATTCAAAAAACATAACAAATAGTTATCGGTTAATAACATTTTCAATCATATCCTCTATTTGCTGGAACACTTGGAACATCAGGGTCCTTCATCCTGCCATTCCTCTCCTGCATCTGCAAATCTTGGACTAAAGAGATGGAGATGAAAGTGGCAACTACTAAGGTGAAGGGAAAGAAAATCGATGGATGGAGAAAGCTGGGTCTAGGCAGACTGTCAGGCCTCGGTCTGCCACGATCTGACAAACTGCACTGTGAACTCTTCAAAGTGGCCATGGTAGAAATGGAGGAGTTGGGGGAGTAGCAGAGTAGAGGCTGGTAGCTTTCAAGGCAACCTCTGAGGTACACACTATACTTGTGGATTCACTTTGAAAATTACGTAAATTCATATGTGAGTGTGTACATAAGTATGGAGGTGTTATTATGTCTCCAACATTTGAGGACAGGAAATGATGTGGACAGAGAGATGGCTGAGGAAGAGACAAGTAAAAACAAGTAGGTGAAAATGGGAGGAGCTGCTAGGAATTAAACAAAAACCAGGCTGGGCACAGTGGCTCACACCTATAATCCCGGCACTTTGGGAGAATGAGGCAGGTGGATCACTTGAGCTCAGAAGACCAGTCTGGGGCAAAACCTCGTCCCTACAAAAAAGTACAAAAATTAGCCAGGTGTGGTGGTGGTGTGTACCTGTAGTCCCAGCTACTTGGGAGGCTGAGGTGGGAGGATGGCTTAAGCCCAGGAGGCAGAAATTGCAGTGATCCAAGATTATGCCACTGCACTCCAGCCTCAGTGACAGAGCTAGACCCTGTCTCAAAAGCAAAACAAAAACAGAAAACAGTAGAAATATGATTATCATACGATAAAGGCAATCATGTCCAACACCCCACAATTTCTCAGGTTCACAAAATTCAACACACATAAGCTGTTTGACAGATTCTTAGGAAAGGTATAATCTGAGAAGCCAGCGAGGCAAACAGTGCCCAGGGCAGCAGGTTTCACTTACTTGTTTGCAGCTGATTCTAAAAGGGCAAAGAGCTGGTCAGGCTGGTCCGTTTGTGGGTCAAAGTCCATCAAATTTCTAATCATGTCCAGAGCCTGCATATTCCATCGGGGGTCCAGAGGGATCACAAATTCATCTAGTTTAAAAACAGAACAAAACAAAAATCATAAATATTGGAGTTAAATTCCTTGCCTGGGAAGCTTCAGTTGAATATTTTCATTGCTTTACTTTGAGCACATTGAATCCTGATGGGGAAGAGGCTGAACCAGTAAACACCATGAGTTTCATCCCATAATACTAGAACAGCAGGGTTTAATAGCTTTTACACTCTTTCTTTTCCAAATGCAAAGTATCTGTATGTACTGAAAGTTCACCCCAATGCAGGATATAAAGGTAATCCCGGCCGGGCGCGGTGGCTCAAGCCTGTAATCCCAGCACTTTGGGAGGCCGAGACGGGCGGATCACCAGGTCAGGAGATCGAGACCATCCTGGCTAACACGGTGAAACCCCATCTCTACTAAAAATACAAAAAAAACTAGCCGGGCGAGGTGGCGGGCGCCTGTAGTCCCAGCTACTCGGGAGGCTGAGGCAGGAGAGTGGCGTAAACCCGGGAGGCGGAGCTTGCAGTGAGCTGAGATCCGGCCACTGCACTCCAGCCCAGGCGACAGAGCAAGACTCCGACTCAAAAAAAAAAAAAAAAAAAAAAAGGTAATCCCTACTAGAACACAATTCCAACCAATGAATTCACTTCCTGATATCACACTAATCCATGGGCTAAATTACACAGTGGTCACCATTAGCTCAAAAAAAAAAAAATTACGTACATGGCAGAAAACGAATGAATACACCTATCTGTTTTCATTAAGAAAACAAGGCAATTTTTTTAAACTTAAAAACAATTTCTCTATAATCAGAGTGTGCCTGCTGCTGTGGCTGCTGCTGCCCCACAATCCTCTGGCTCACATCTGACACAACTTCTGTGAAGCAGCAGGAGGAGACTGACACTCTCCAGAAGTTGTGAAAACCCAAGGAAGGAAGGCAAGACACAAAAAGGGTAACATTAAGTTGAAGGTGGCTGGCAGGACGGTTCAGTGGAGCACTTTAAGTTTTAAGATCATCCACCATGTAGTAGACTACCCAGACTACCCAGGACATACTGTGAACAGCAGGTACATTCAGGAAGGAACCCATATTCCAATGCTTAGTAAGATAAAAAGGTTACAAAACTGAAAAGGACAGTTAGAGTCAATGTGTTCCAACAGACAAGTGAGGCCTGCTGAAAATGAAAGCTGCTACTGTAGAACTGTGTTTGTAAAAGTTACAATCCTCTCATAGTGGAAAGCCATGACTTAGTTCAGCCATAACTTGACTAGCAAAGTATTTTTCTCTATTGTTTGATTTCTTCCCATTCACTCCATGATCTTTAGTGCACATAAAGGAATTATTTAGCACAAAAGCATCATGCATTATTTTTTTCTAAACCAAATGGCCAGTGGCATATTTTGATCAACATCAAATGAAGATGGAGGTAGAAAATTTTAAATCTGGTCTTGTGAAAATGCCCATTTTCCTAATTAATGCTTGTGTCAATCAAGTTAATATTACACTGTTCTAGGAAATGTTTATTCTCTCATTCCTTATTTTAAAAAAATAAATTTTGAATACTTCCTTTGATCAGATATCTTAGATGTCTATTTCTGTCATCACTATGGTTTTATAACTTTGTCATCAAAGCTTTCTCAGAGACACGGTCTGGCTCTGTTGCCCAGGCTAGAATGCAGTCAGTGGCACTATCACAGCTCACTGCAGCCTCAAACTCCTGGACTTAAGCAATCCTCCTATCTCAACCTCCCAAGTAGCTGGACCACAGGTAAAAGCCACCATATCTATCATTAAAGTTTCATATTTTCTTAAACTAAATGACCCTGTTTAACTTTCCTTTAAGTCAAATATCTCGTGGTTTGAAACTCTTCCTACTAACAATACTGGTAGACAACACAAAGTTAAAGGTGGAAGGGACCTCAGAGAAATAAGAGCTTAATTCCCCTAGTTTCTAAACACAGGCAGAAACAGTAAATGATAAGCCAAAAATCTCCCAAGCCAGTTTGTGGCAGAGTTGGTACCACAGCCCAGTGTTCCAACTGCTAGATTCTTTTCACTCCATGGCATATCATCAGCCTCCTTCAGAAGCTGGAAGATAAATGGATAGTTTCAGGCCAGGCATGGTGGCTCAAGCCTCTAGTCCCAGCACTTTGGGAGGCCAAAGCAAGAGGATCATTTGAGGCCAGGGCAACTTAGTGACACCCTGTCCCACTGGGGAGTGGGGGAAGGTAGTTTCAAAAAAAAAAAGAGGGAAAATTTGCTTCTGCATATCATGAGTCTTCTAAAAACTACTGTTATGTTGAGACCTCTAACAGGTAAGATCTTTTCCCCATAAACTCAAAAGATAAGTTTCCAAAACAGTGCTGAGAGCTACAAATCAAAAGTTCATACCTGTCGCATTTGGTTGTAATATTTTGAAAACATTACTGACTGCACCTGAGAGGGAATGTGAGTAAAAATTCCTGAGAGATGCAGCACTGGCTTCCAAATGAATCTGTATGGACTCTGTGGAGGAAGGTGAAACCAGTGTTAGACTCTAAAGCAGTGCTATCCAACTGAACGTTCTGCAGAGATGAAAATGTTCTATAGCTGCATAGAATAACCACTAGTTATATATGAGGACTTGAAATGTGGCCAGTGCAACTAAAGGACTGGATTTTTGATTTTTTTAAATCTACATTTACATTTTAGTCGCTCTCTGTGGCTGGCTACTGGCTATCATATAGGATAACAGAGACAAAAATATTTATAAAAATTCTCTACACATATTTAAACAGATGACCACATGTGTTACAAAATATTATAAATATCCATTGGTTTATCGACAAATTCTCATGAAGTAGAAAGGCTCATGTAAACTCAATTACTTAATCTCCACCAACAAATTCCATGTTCCATACTTTACAATTCAAGCAATGTTGTTATTGTTGCTTTGTCCTCTCTTAAAATGAAAGAACTACAAAGAAAGTACAGGTGGCTCTCCATATCTAAGGGTTCCACATGTGTGGAATTCAACCAACTACAGATCAAAAATATTCAAAAATTTAAAAAAACAAAAAATAAAAATACAACAAAAATAATATAAGTTTTAAAACAACATACTACAACTATTTACATAGTATTAGGTATGGTTAAGTAATCCAGAGATGATTTAATGCATACAGGGGGATGTGTGTAGGGTATATGAAAATACTATCCCATTTCATATAAGGGGCCTTAGCGCCCACGTATGTTAGTGTCCCTGGGTGGGTGGGGGAGGGAGAGTCCTTGTATCAATCCCCCACAGATACCAAGGGACAACTCCAAGTGGGACAACATGGAACACTGGAACTAAAATAAGATTAGAATCTTACATATTTTTAGAAGAAATGCATTTATCAAAACTAATACCTTTCCCAGATAGAATGGTTCTGCAGCAGCAGTACAGCACAAAAAGCAGATGTTCAAAACTAAAAAGTAAAATAATACAGTATGCTTTCCTTTTGAATTTGTTAGGAAGGTGAATATGTCCTGAAATGCTAAAGGATAACATGGAAACAAAAGTTTATCTTGTGACACATCTACAGGCAGACTTGCTCCTCAACAGTAATGCTAGGCCACAAATATCTTCCTAGGAGATCTCCCAACTGTAATTTTAACAGTGTAGTCACAGATTAACACAGCTGCTGAGGCACTTAAATAGCATAAATGTATATAAATCACATCACTGGACAAATTAAGCTGTTCTACTCACCAAGCCCCTGCGGTATATTCTTGGCTAAATGATAAAGCCATTTAACTCTGAGCATCCAATCCTGATTGGTTGCTCTTTCTATGAGCAATTTAACAGCCATGGCCAAAACATCTGGTTCATCGATCCAGTAAGTATTCACTTCGACTGCATTGAATTTCAGGTTCTCAGGGCTGGAGGACTGCATAATTTTCTCTAAGTCTTGCAAGGTAAGAGGCTGACTCCTGAAATTCATTTGAATGAATAAACTCAGTACTAGAATAACCTTTTATTTCACATTCCAAATAACTGAGAAAACCCCTTTCACAAATATTGGATCAAAGGTAAGAGAGAAAAGGTGAGTCTTCCACAGAGGAAGAAAGGTAAAACATACCTAGTAAATAATAAATAGTGAGTGGTATCACAATGAACAATAAAACTATGACAGCTGCATAATAAATGGCCACAGAATGCTCCAGTTAAATACATTGTGTCCTGACCATTTCCAGCAAAAACAAAAACCAGTCAAGAAACCAGAGACACAAGCTGAAGGCTCCACTGACCTTGTCCAGCTGCTGGTTTTCATGCTCATCCTGTTGAGACAATATGCTAAGATCTGTCCATCACTTCGGACTGTAGACAGGTGAGAATCTTCAGTAGCAAAGAGAGCTGAGGGCACAGAATCTGGCCACAGTCCCATGCCAAGAATGGAGTCTCCCCAGGTTTCATGTGCTCGCAGAGAAGAAACATGTTTCTCCAGTAAAGCCTGTACAAGCTGGTAGGAGACAAAAACACAATACAGTGGTACCAACATAAAAGTGATATTCACCAAAAAACAGCAAAGTAATAATATTCCATGTGACCACCTCACAACAACCTGTAATCACTCTTCAATGAAAAACACAAGTTAAATTCTACTTTTCCTGATTACATGTTAAGTTTCAAAAAAAAAAAAAAGGAATATTTATAGTCAAGCTATTTTCCAGAGAAGTACCTGGATACTAGATCTCTATTAAAGCAAACTGCGGTGGTCAACTCTCTCAGGTCACTGGGTTGCCACCTTTAAAATTTCCTTGTACTGGATAATGTAGGGTATTACAACTTAGAAACATTCTGCAATACTTCATAGTACCTTCCGGTTTGCTGGTGAATGCTGGGAACAGACATATACTTCCCAGCATGCTTCAGAAAAGGCTCTGTCTAAACTCAGCCCTCGTTGCAGGTACTGGACAATCAGTATGGCTGTCCGGATTAGAGTTGATACAGAAGATGTTGGAGAACCTATTAAAAAAAATTGCCATCTATAAACAATAGTCTTTAAAATCTCCAATGAAAATGGATAAATTCTGTCCTTCTATCAAACCTCCTTCCACTCAGCCCCACCCAAATACTTACTTTACAAAACCTTCTAAGTAGACTCTAGAGCCCCCGAGGGCACAATGGACCCGTAGGAACCTTTGTATTCCTATCTCCCCTGTTTCTCTCTGGTTGTCTGCAGTTTATTATGAAGGACTCACTTATAGATGTGATAAAGCCTGGTCACATATACCCTTAATCTAATGCTGACACACAATGAAGGTGGCAAGTTGAGTGTAACCTCATAAAAGACCATGGGATTTGAAATCCAACAGACCTATTTGCAAATTCCAGCTGTTACTATTAACCGATAAATTACTCAAACTCTGAGTCTTCTCTGGAAAATGAAAACATATGCCTTGCAGAACTAATGTAAAGATTAAATAAACAATCTGCATGGTACCCAACACAGAGTAGTTAACCAACAAGCAATACTCCATTTATTATCTCGCTCCTTTTTGTGTAATTGAACATTTAGAAAAAAGTAACACCTGTCTGCTTTAAATAACTCAGTTTCCTCTTTATTCCAGCTTCAAGAGGCTGTTGATGACCCTGGAGAAATGATGGGCAAACTTCATAAACCTCAGTGCGTAAAGCAGAATTACTCAAGGGTTAGCCTCTGCTTACTCGCATCAGAATGACATAGGAAGCGTCTTTCAGATATTGATTCCTGTGCCTCGCCCTGCCCTGCTAAACCCAATCTCTTGGGGTGTCTGGAAATCCACATTTTTAACAAGTTTTCCTGATAATTTCTATATACATTAAATGTAAGAAATCTTTGACTAGCAGTCCAATGGAATAACATAAATTTCTTGAAGACTAAAACTCTGCAAAGGCCCAAAAGTCAAGCACCTCACCTACAACAGTACTCCGGATCTGTGTGTGTAGAGCCAAGAGGATGTCACATACACTGTTCCCCACCAATCCAAGGCTGTGCAGCAGAACTTTCAAATCCAGGTTGTCTGGGGTGCTCACATCCCCTTCCCCTGAAATGTAGATTTCGAGTCCACGATTTCTCATAGCTCGGGATATATCTCCATGGATAGGATCCATCGAGAGGAAAAGTCTAGAAAAATAGCAATTCAAATAAAAAAACTATTTTAGATCCCAGTGCAACCAAAGGTGTAGCTCAGCATCAGTCAGTGAGGGCAAATCCTATGTGGCTCATTGTCACAGAATTCACATCAAGGATCTTTTATTTCTAGTATGCATCAATATAGCAAAAGATTTTCTCTAAAACAATTTCCTAAGGAACTGTGTATGATATATATCCAGTGTACCTTTAGTATTGAGAACTCTAAAAATTTAACCTTCAGATATTCCCCAAAGTAGGCTGTACTAATTCATTATTTTAACTCAACCTACAGACAGCAGAACAGGAAGCAAGTGTAGTCTCCTGAAACAACTGGCTTCATATATTGAATGTCCATCAACATCTTCATCTAGTTATCTGACACCTCTCATTTATGTCTGAAAGTAAACAGCTGATTCCCTGTAGACTCTCCCCGAACTAAACCTGCTCCTTTACCAATGAATGGCAACCCCATTTACCCAGTTACTCAAGCCAAAAACATAGGTGTCATCCTTGATTCTTCTTTTCTCAACCCACATGTCCATCAGCAAATCAACTCATTGGACCACCCTCATCTAAGCCACTGTGATGTGTTGCCTAAATTACTGCAAAAGGATTGTGACTGGTATCTCTGCTTCCCACCTTTGTCACCAATGCAAGGCAAGGACCTTGCTCCTCTTGTTTATGCTATGTTCCCACAGCCCAGCAGTGCCTGGCAAATAGTAAAGCCTCAGTAAGCATTTGTTAAGTGAATTAATAAATGGGTGAACTTCCCCATGATTCAGTTTATAAATAAAATATAGAAGGAAGTCCTACTGAACATCTTCCTCTGCTACTGAAGCTGTCAGATTCTGAGGCAGAAATGTAAGAGCTATAAATACCTGAAATTGGGATTTGGTGTTATCGTGGGAGTGGATCCATCTATCATTCCTCTCTCACTAATAGTGAGGACACCTCCAGGTTCAAGCAAAGCATTCAAACGATCCAACACTGATGGGCTGCAGAGACAGAATTCAGATGGAGGATAGGTTAACATGCTGCATTGACTCTTCTTTCCTTCCATGCACGGGGCTCCAAATGCTTTTGACTCACATTTCCTTTTGGCACAATCACTCACCTAGATACAACAGTGATCTCTCCAAAGTAGATTCCCCATTATTTCCCTTCTCACTTCCCTAGGCACATAGCCCAGGGCCTTATACACAGTAAAACATAAGATATTTTTGAATAAATGAAATTAAAGATACTGAAAAGTTCCTTGTACTATAACCTTTCCACTTTTTCTGCCCCCAATCCCTCCACATTATCAAATCCATTTAAGGTGGCTGGATTTCAATTTGTAACATTCAGATAAATGCTCCATGAAGAAATAGCCATCATCTAACTTGTAGTAGCTTCTATGTTAACACTTCTTGTTAATAGTTAACTTCTATGTTAATAGTTTCACACTTGTCCTTTGCCTTACTGTGAGATCAAGAATGATACGTGGTTGAATCTCTGTGTCACTGATGGCCATTTAATAAATGCCTGCACTGTGTCAGACTCTGCATTAGAAAACACTGCACTAAAGAAACCCTAACAAAAGACTTCTGATATTAAATTAAAAGGCCTAACTCAAAGGACATTGCCAGAAGTAATCCAATTTTGTTAGCCTTTGGTTCAGCTCAAAATTATCATACAGAGCTGAAATCTTACAGCTATCTGATGACAAACTACAACTGTTCACCATAGGGAGAAGTCTATAGACTATGGCTGAGGGTGCCTACATAATTAAGAAAAATAGTATCTTCAAAATACCAGCACTTCTATCTGGGTTTCTACTTTGACAAGCATATCCCAAATTTCAAGCTGGACCACTGATGATTAGGCATAAGGTTCTTACTTGCAGAAGTTAACATTGTCCATCAGAAGCCAGTCTCCAGACTTCAGGGCCTGAACCAACATGCTGTCAACCCATTCAAATGTGCCATGGCTACGGCCACTGGCTGACTGTATAAGCTTCACACCAAAGCTTCGGAACTCTTCAACAAGTTTGGCAAACTCTGAAATGTCACAAGGAAGAATCACCATCCACAGCACTTAACTTCAAACCAAGAATTAAGTTTATGAAAAGGAAGCTTGATACTTCTAGCCAAGGTCTTTAAGATTTCATAATAGAATAAATAGAAGAATGTTTTGCTTCTGTTTATACACAGATAGGAAAGTTAAGTTTAAGACAGAAAATACTTCTTAATGGCTCTCTGTATTAATAGCTACTTGGGGTTGACTATAGGGTGATAGAGGTGGCAAATGATTTTTCTGTATTATGGTTTCTCAAATGGCAAAAGGATGTTTCTCACCTATCAGTGCATTTATACTAAATGAAAGTGCTATAACTTCACACAGTGCAAACTGCGCTTCCTTTATAATGAGCATATCATATGATTATAGTAATAACTGGTAATTACTAGACAAATGCTTTATAGTTTATATAGCCCTTCCCTGGAAAATTTTCAAATGATCCTTTTGGTTAGAAACTGTTTTATGACTATTTTTCATATCACAAGGTAATACACATTGGATTTCTACTTCGAAAGATGAGGTAGTAACAACGTTTAGATTTAACATACCATAGCCCAACCACTTGCTAACTGCAAAACTGTAGGCAAGTAATTTCTACTTGCCTTCACTCACATGAACACTCACATCTTCATCTATTAGATGTAGATAATCCTTCCTATAATGCAGTGTTGTCATGGTGATTAAAAGTACATATATTCAGTATAGTGTTTACAACAGAAATTCTTAACTCAATAATGAGTTTTACAATACCCATTTAAAAATATATGACACGTGACTCCATCAGATATCTTTTATAATTAGAGTGAATGAGTAAAGGATTTCAAGTTCAAATGGCAGACTTAAAGTGAGAAATGACGGATCAACAATGAAGTAAGTAAATGAGTGGCCCACCGCCACAGATTAAACATTTGCTGGCCTAGAAGTGGGATGTCTGATTTCTTCAGCCATAAGGAATCAACACTTTGTAATCAGTTACAAGCAGGCTTTGGAAATAAAGAAAGACAAGCATAGTGACAGACACAAGCTATGGGCCTTTAGGTTGAATCCTCCCTAAGAGCATGCTCACCACCACTCTGAAAGTGGCACCACAAAATCAGAGAAGTTTCCATGTTAATTGAATGGCATACAGAATGATGTATTTCCTCCATCTCCACACAAATGAATAAACACATCCTATGAATTCAGACTCCTACTCTTCAGTTTAAAACGCTCTATTTCCTGAGAAATTACTGAGTAAAAAAATAGCCGATAACAATACAAGTTTTATATGCTGTTTTATCATTATAGGTGATTACACACAAAATAAACCACAAAGCATGGTAACCAATTTTTTTCCAATTTGATTTTTCATGATCAACTATTCTGAATACTTTACCTCAGCTGCATTTTACTTTCTAGGCCAAACTTTCCCACAAGTTCTGATCGTTAATAATTATTAAATTAATACAAAACATGTGTAAATCTGTTACGTGTAAATGGACACAATATAAGCAATGATAAGTGCCTGATACAGCGATCCAAATATACATACCTGCCTTCGAGTATGAGTTGATTTTATTGTTGAGTCGCTGCATAAGCAATAACACTGCTTCCAGTTTGTTGACAATCTCCATCGTGATAGCTTTACCACCTTCTCCAAGACACTTAGGCTTGTATGTCAGGAGGAAATGACTCCAGGCTCGCAGCACTACTTCTGCATCATCAGCACTGATAAGGAGGCTATCCCTTAACAGTGCCCTTACAGTACCCTCCACCTTCTCTAGCAGCTGCCTCCAAGGTCGTGTAAGATCAACCTGTAATTTCCAGAGGACATGAACTCATCATAGGGTCAGAGAATACCCTATGGTCAGAGTTGGTCACCACCAACTCAGAAGACCCTCAGTCAGATCACGGGGTTTATTACACTTTGCCAAAAAATATGAAGGCAGACTGGTTACCTGCTCAAATCCACCCAGCAGCTCAGTAGTATCCATTGCACTGTTCATTGCCATGATCTTTAATGTGTGGCCAGTAAGGTGTGCCAGAAGCTGGACCAGGCTGGTCTTGCCCACAGAGGCTGGCCCGACCAGGATGACCATCCAGCTCATTTGCACACACTTCATGATTGACTCCAGGGGCTGGAATGACTGGTGCAGGAGCAACAGGGGATGGCGGGACGGGTGAGGAACACAGCTCCCACGGGAAAGGACCGAGTAGCCCAACTGAAAAGACATGCCAGTGAGATTTCATGAGCGTGCCTGGTAGTGGGAGCAGAAGAAACCATTAAAAAAAAGTCAAAGGATAAAGGATTATTCTAGTCTCCTTACCTGAACATCATAGGGAGTGATACGAAATAGTCTGGTTCCCATGTATGGGCTGGAATTTGAACCAAACACATCCTTGAACACAGCAATGACCTAAAGGAAGAAGACAATGCAATAAAAACACAAATCACTCCACCTAATTCTTAGGCAAACTTGCTAGAAAACAACCACAGTGATAAGAGTCACCATTCTAAAAACACTGGCCACACTTCCCTTATCCTTTTGAATTTTCTCTTATAAAAAGGATCGAATGCATTTATTTAATTCTTTGGAATGAAAGTAAATTTGAGACTGAGAACATAGCAGTCATATTCCAAACTATCTGAGATTCCAGTGAGAATGCACCATAAATTAAATTGAAGCCATGAATGCTGTAATATCGAAATCTAGAAACAAAAAAGACCTGTTTGCTTTCATCATTGAAGATAC
>NW_012115189.1:3934795-3976252 GCF_000951035.1 Colobus angolensis palliatus
CCCGAGTAGCTGGGACTACAGGCGCCCGCCTCGTCGCCCGGCTAGTTTTTTTGTATTTTTTAGTAGAGACGGGGTTTCACCGTGTTAGCCAAGATGGTCTCGATCTCCTGACCTCGTGATCCGCCCGTCTCGGCCTCCCAAAGTGCTGGGATTACAGGCTTGAGCCACCGCGCCCGGCCGATTATTTCTGATCTTTATACCCATGCAAAATAGTTGTCATGTCCATTTTATATAGATAACAGCACTCACAAGAGTTACAGAATTTGCCCATGGTTAGTGACCGATTTTAAATCTAAGCCAGTCAGCCTCCAAAAACATGTTATACCTCCAAACATTTATGTAGATATGAAAACCAAATTTATTCCTCTAACCAATTATTTACATTGTTACCCTTTCGTTAGCAGTAATGCTATTAGAAAATGTTCCGTTAACTCTCTTTGATTTTGGATCTCTAAAAAATCTAAGAGTAATGGTGGAGGGGGATAGAGGTATATAAAAAACATTAATTTAGCCCATAAAAGTAGGGAAAATTAGAGCCAGAAAAAAAAAAAAAAGCTTACAAAATAGTATTTCTAAAAAGCATCAATACTCATATAATTGAATACTGCAATGAAGTTAGAAAATAAAAATAATATAGATAAAATAATAATCAGTGTCAAACAATGGACTGCGAGACTAAAAGCAGCATAGGAAAGTGTTTCTGTCACCTACCTATGAGTCCAGGTGATATATGACCTCATGTTCCACACTAAAGCATATAACCTCCAACCCCTGATGTTCTATCAGAGGGTTAAAATTACACATATTGCTACTGGGGAGGCTGAGGTAGGAGGATCACTTGAACCCAGGTTGCAGTGAGCCAAGATCATGCCATTGTACTCTAGCCTGGGTGACAGAGCAAGACTCTGTCTCAAAGAAAATTCCCAGTCTAGCTTTTCAGTTTAGCTTTATAAAAGCAAAATTCAATTCAACTGGACTCTTCTAGCTTTTACAGACTTTATCCTTCTATGATATTATTTTTCTTGACCTTGTCTCCCCCGCTAGAAAACAACTATAAGGTCCATTACAATAACCCTGAATCGGAAGAGTGATGGAAAACTTCCACATACCACAGTGACCCAGCACCTGACAAATCAATCATTCAACAACTGGCACATGTTTTGGTCATAATATACTATAATAAGTGGATGAAGAAATTAAAATACTAGCTGACTATGTGAATTATATATCAATAAAGCTATTAAAAACTAATAAGACTTTCTCCTAATCGAATGACTGAAAGTCACCTACATATGATAAATGAGTTATGTGTAATTAGTTTCTGAATACCACACTAAAGAAGATCTGGGTGGCCGGGAACAGTGGCTCACTCCACTTGTTATCACAGCACTTTGGGAGACTGAGGCAGCAAGATTTCTTGAGTCCAGGAGTATGAGACCAGCCTGGACAACAAGGCAAGACCACATCTCTATTAAAAGTAAAAACAAATTAGCCAGGCCGTGGTGGCATGTGCCTATAGTCCCAGCTTATCAGTGGGCTGGGGTGGGAGGACCCCTTGAGCCTAGGAGGTCTAGGCTCCATTGAGCCAGCATTGTGCCACTGCATTCCAGCCTAGACAACAAAGTGAGACCTTGCCTCAAAAAAATAAGAACAGAATGGGTAGCAGAATGAAAGGGCTGTGAAAGTCATGTGTGCTATGGGCCAGCCACATCTTCACATTTCAACAAGGAGGTTACTGCTTCTAGTGCAGGCATCTATGTATCTATTCCTTTATTTTCAAACAGTGGCCGGGCGCGGTGGCTCAAGCCTGTAATCCCAGCACTCTGGGAGGCCGAGACGGGCGGATCACAAGGTCAGGAGATCGAGACCATCCTGGCTAACACGGTGAAACCCCGTCTCTACTAAAAAATACAAAAAAAAAAAAAACTAGCCGGGCGAGGTAGTGGGCGCCTGTAGTCCCATCTACTCGGGAGGCTGAGGCAGGAGAATGGCGTAAACTCAGGAGGCAGAGCGTGCAGTGAGCTGAGATCCGGCCACTGCACTCCAGCCCAGGCGACAGAGCAAGACTCCGTCTCAAAAAAAAAAAAAAAAAAAAACAGTGAAATTTACTAGAAGGAAACAGCAGACAAACTGGAGAGGGCCTAAACTGGAAAGCTGGCTCTGCTACCTGTGACACTCCATAACTTTGAGCCTTGGATTTTTACCTTTAAGATGCCATGACAGCACCTCCTGCCTACAGCTATTGTGCACATTCAGCGAGACAGAATTTTACATACCACAAACTCAAATGCACACATTATTACAATTCCTTACAGTGGGAATTCTAGTTTTACAAACAGGTATTTTTATTTTCACTTAAACGCAGAATCTTCTTCCTTTACATGATTACACTTTCTAGATAAAATGCTTTGTAATTTGACATTTATTTAAAAACAAAACAAAACAGAAAACCTTCCTCTTCTACTGAGTATCGCCTGTCTGCCTCCTCCTGCTTCTCACATTGGTGCTTGTAAAGATGATGAAGACTTAGTTCTTTATTACTGGAGGGCAATACTGCTTTAAGGTTTGTGATCATGGGGATTTGGATAGATAAGCAAATTATGTCCTCTAAAGCAAGGTACTCTATATAGCGAGACTCCAAGGTAGGAGAGTGTTTAGTCTGTTCTTTTAACTTTTAAATTTTGAAGCAGCTTTAACAGGCTTGCTAGCTGGGCTTGGTGGCTCATGCCTGTAATCCCAGCACTTTGGGAGGCTGAGGCGGGTGGATCACTTGAGTTCAGGACTAGAGACCTGCCTGACCAACATGATGAAACCCCGTTTCTACTAAATACAAAAAAAATTAGCCGGACCTGGTGGCTCATGCCTGTAATCCCAGCTACTTGGGAGGCTAAGGCAGGAGAACCACTTGAACCTGGGAGGCAAAGCTGCAGCAAACCAAGATTGCACCACTGCACTCCAGCCTGGGCAACAAGAGTGAAACTCAGTTTCAAAAAAACAAAACAAAAAAAAGACTTGCTATTAGTGTGAGCATGTCCTTTCTCACCCACAGGAAATCAACTTTCAGATGGAAAGAAATACAAATACCAAGTGTGAAACTCACCTTTTTTTTGTCTTCTTCGGTTCTCATTCTTTCACCATAGACCAAAAACACATGCTGACCAGGATCATAACACCCAGGGGACTGGTCAACCAGCATCAACTGACACCAGCGGAAAAGATCCCGGAGGTTGAATTCCCAGGGTCCTCCTTTTTGCCCCCACTTCTTCTCAACAGTCACTTCATGATCAATCTAGAAAGAAAACATCCTGATTGGGAAACATGCCCTGCTTGCTACTAGGCACTGCATTAAGTACTGAGAATGTACTACAAAAGCATACGTAATCTGAAACAAAAATTAACAGGCTTGATTCAGATGCCTCTTTCTCAAGACTTCCAAATGCCTGGCATATCCTCTAAGCATTAACACTGGTAGTCACAACAGAAATGAATTACTGGATGCCTCCACTATGTAGTGTGCCTTCCACTAGAAACCTGTAGAATTCAAAGTAATTTCATTTAGAGATCCTGATAGTTTGGTAGAATCCTATGTTGAAAAAATGCTTGTTCAAATACAGTCAGAAAAAAAAGAAACTAATACATGTAGGTACTTACTTGGTTATTGAAAGCAACCATTTTCTTAACAATATTTTTCTCAATGGCTGGAAACAAAGTACTGGCAATGAACTCCATGTCAATTACTGTAAGAGGATCAACGAAGACCTAGAAATCCAAAAATAACATGAAGAAATGCCTCTGTTTCTCTTTAACACTAGAAATGACTCCATGTCTTATTATGTAAAATCTTTAACACCAAATAACAATACATGAGAAAGATAATTTTCAGTTATAGAAATTTCTTTTTTGTGTTTTGAGAATAAAGAATCACAAAATCTTCTAAATACAGCAGAGTAGAGGTTTTGCTTTTAAGGTCTAGAATTCTAGTGAATTAAAGAAAAAAAGAGGCCCAGTGGGGTGGCTCACACCTGTAGTCCCAGCACTTTGGGAGGCCAAGGCGGGCAGATCATGAGGTCAAGAGATTGAGACCATCCCAACTAGAACAATGAAACCCTGTCTTCACTAAAAATACAAAAATTAGCTGGGCACAGTGGCATGCGCCTGTGGTCTTGGCTACTCAGGAGGCTGAGGCAGGAGAATAGCTTGCTCCTGGGAGGAGGAGACTGCAGCGAGCCGAGATCACGCCACTGCACTCCAGCCTGGGTGACAGAGCAAGACTCCATCTCAAAAAAAAAAAAAAAGATAGATGTTCTTAAAAATTTCCTATGTATAATGTAAAATGCTTTTAAATCTGGGTGGTAGATATGAATATTCACTATAAAAGTCATCAAACTTTTCCATATGTTTGAAAGTTTTCTCAATAAAACATTCTTCCTTTTTTGAGATGGAGACTCGTTCTGTTGCCAAGGCTGGAGTACAATGGCACGATCTCAGCTCACTGCAACCTCCATCTCCCAGGTTCAAGCGATTCTGCTGCCTCAGCCTCCCGAGTAGCTGGGATTACAGGCACCCGCCACCACACCCGGCTAATTTCTGTATTTTTAATAGAGACGGGGTTTCGCCATATTGGCCAGGCTGGTCTCGAACTCTTTTTTTAGTCTTGCTCTGTCACCTGGGCTGGAGTGCCGGTGGCCGGATCTCAGCTCACTGCAAGCTCCGCCTCCCGGGTTTACGCCATTCTCCTGCCTCAGCCTCCGGAGTAGCTGGGACTACAGGCGCCCGCCACCTCGCCCGGCTAGTTTTTTGTATTTTTAGTAGAGACAGGGTTTCACCGTGTTAGCCAGGATGGTCTCGATCTCCTGACCTCATGATCCGCCCGTCTCGGCCTCCCAAAGTGCTGGGATTACAGGCTTGAGCCACCGCGCCCGGCCTAGTCTCGAACTCTTGACCTCAGGTGATCCACCTGCCTTGGCCTCCCAAAGTGCTGGGATTACAGGCATAAGCCACCACGCCCAGCCAATAAAACATTCTTAAAAGATACTCAGCCAATTCTTAATCATAAGGGACAGTGACACTAAACAAATCTAGAGGCATTTCCAAAACTCTGGATTGGCCAAACTCTGAAAAACTTATGTTAAAAAAGTAAGCATATACATACACATGTAACCCTCTGCAAGTAAGAATAAAGGCATAAGATACCAAAATGCTAATAATAACTGAATGGGGAACAGTGGATTTTTATTCTTCATGGTAGTTTTCTGTTCCTTCTTACTTTTCTTTAGTTAAAATGCATTATTTTCAGTAAAAATTTTTCTTATATATTTCAATAGATCAGAGGGACAACTGAAAAGGTCCAAGATTGGACTTCATCCCAGAGTGCAGTAACAGAATCCTGAAGAGGCTGTGGACCTTACTTTCTTCCAGCTGATAACACATCCAGTCTTCCGGGGCAAAAGATGAAGGACAGGAGCAATGATGGGAATCAGTCACATTAATATTGATCATATAAGGACGAGAAAAAGGATCGTTAAGCTGATCCTCTCTAATTCTCACAGTGAACATCCTTAAAGGCTTCATAATAGTAGTGTTATCCCCTCACAGTCTATATTTGGTCTCTATGGCAACAGCAAATCTTACCTGAGTGAATCTGTTAAGGAAAGACCTGGGCAAGCCTTTCCTCCCACCTCCTTGTCTAAAGGGATTCTGACACCCAAAAATCTTCGTCTTTTCATGCTGCACTTGAAAGCTCATTCCTAACTCAGGTACATAGATTTCTCCTCGGTGGTCAAAACAAGCATTGAGTCCTTCCAATACAGACTGAGAAGCCAGGTTAAGCTATTTAAAGAAGAAAGTACATATATTTGTCTCAAATATGTTGTACAACTGAAACAAAAAGCAGGGGAATAATATGCAGCAAAAAAAGCTAGAGTTATCTTCAGAAAGGGAATTTCAAACAATATTGATAACCTTCTATATTTTAGGCTGAGTTATGAGTTGGTTTGTCTTCATTCTGTTATTTTGTTTTTGAGACAGGATTTCACTCTGTCACCCAGGTTGGAAGTGCAGTGGCACAATCACAGCTCACTGCAACCTCCACCTCCAGGGCTCAAGAGATCCTCCACCTCAGCCCACTGCATAGCTATGGCCACAGGTGTGCACCACCACACCCAGTTAATTCTTTTTTTTTTTTTTGGTAGAGCCAAGGTCTCACTGTGTTGTCCAGGATGGTCTCAAACTCCTGGGCTCAAGTAATTCTCCATCCTTTGCTTCCCAATGTTAGAATTACAGGCATGAGCCACTGTACCTGGTCCAATTCTATTATTCTTTATTTCCCAGGTACGTTAAAGAGATTTTGGCTGGTATCTTACATAGATACACACACACACACACACACACACACACACGTCAAGAATCTTTAAACTGAATAAATGCTCAAATTACATTTTAAAGTTAAAAATCTCCTCAAAAGTTAAACTATCAATTATACGTACCTATATTAACCTACTCTGTATGTAATTACTTGCAGAAAACCTTGCCAATACACAGATATTTCATTTTCAGAATCTGAGTTTTTAAGATGTGTAACACAAATTAGCCAGGCACGGTGGCTCACTTAAGGCCAGGAGTTCAAGACCAGCCGGGCCAACATGGCAAAACCCTGTCTCTACTAAAAATACAAAATTTAGGCATTGTGGCGCATGCCTGTAATCCCAGTTACTCGAGTGGCTGAGGCAGGAGATTCACAATTCACGTGAACCTGGGAGGAGGAGGTTACAGTGAGCTGAGAACCCACCACTGCACTCCAGCCTGGGCGGCAGACCGAGACTCTGCCTAAAAAAAAAAAAAAGAAAAGAAAAAGATGTGTAACACTAATTGTAGAGAATAGATAAGGTTTGCTAACTTTTTAAATACTTTCCCATCTCAAACACTGAACAAAATATCCAACAGGTTTCAAAGTCAGGATATAAAAGGAGTCAATACAGCTGATTTCCACCAATTTTGTAAACAAGAATAATTACAAGGGGCTCTTGGGCCAGGATGAAAAGAGCTGAATATAGGTCTCCAGATGAGCAGTCCAGAGCTCAGGGATGGAAAGCATGTGTGGTTTGTTGGTAACACAGAAAGAGGAGATTGGGAAAATACAAGTTAACAAAATGCAAATAGACAAAAATCAGAGCATACTATATTAGAATTTCAAGTGTCATGTTTACATATGCACCACAAAGCACAAACAGCTCTGTATATTCCCAAACAGAAGGCCACTGTTAAGTGTGTTTATAAATCTAGAATGTCTTGTAGTCCCTGAATGCAATTCCACTAAATACGCAGTTCCACTAAATACTAAGGATGGTCAGTAGCCTTCAGCTTTAAAACTAGGCTTTCTCTTTTTCTGGCTAATATATATTCTATCAGACAACTTGTTTTAAAAAAAAAAATCTGAAAAAAGGAAAAAATTCCCTTTCCTTGCTATCCCAAGAATAAAAGGCAGAAAGCAGCTCAGCAGACAGAAGTCCTGCAGCACCCTCTCTGATGACTGGACCCAGGAATCTGAGCCTGGGGGACCTGTTGCAACCTGTGTCCAAAGTCTCACCTGTGACATGTACATCACTCTAATCATTTCAGCTCCACAAATACTTCTAGCCTTTTCCTGAATATTGTATACCCCAAACTGACCCAGCTCCATATCTCTAGCTGTCAGAGATTCAGTATTTATCATGTCTCATGCTCTGCTCTTTCTTCTGATAATTTACCCAATATGCACATATAACTGATCGCTTCCTCATTTTGGTAGGTCATTTTGTATGTCTTTTCTTAGTCTCTCTGGTGCACTAATAAAACATGAAGTGGTTGACA
Organism: Colobus angolensis palliatus; assembly: GCF_000951035.1. Lineage (NCBI taxonomy): Eukaryota > Metazoa > Chordata > Mammalia > Primates > Cercopithecidae > Colobus > Colobus angolensis. Next base: position 3,942,644 of record NW_012115189.1, read on the forward strand.
CTACTTGTAAAATGCCTCTAAAATAAATGCAAAAACAGCAAGCCTGTCAGAGACTAAACTAGTGACGATGCAGTTTTCCTCTGAAGAATAACTTTAACCAGTGGGAGAGTTTGTAGGTTTTATGTACAAGAGTCTCTTTTTGTGTATTCTGCCAAGTGACCTTCCTTATTCTTAAAGGAAACTACAGAGGATCTTTTCATTAGAGAAAAGTCATCAGCAGGATCTTCCACTGAGAAATGGATTGTGAAATGGAGCTGTGAAAGGATGACTACTCCTCACACACATGATCACCATCTTGAGCATGACAAACAGGCTCCTCACCTCATCCAACACCACCCAATGGCCTGCCTTCAAAGCTGCCAGTAAGGGGCCATCACGCCAGGCAAACTCTCCTCCCTTGCCACCTTCAACAGGGAGATCTGCTCCAAACAGGTCTGTGATGTCCTTTGAAAGGGGAAGAAATGGAGAAAAGCCAATATTACTTTAAAAATCAACTAGATTCTAACACCCTAAATCTGAAATGATAAACACTTTGGGCTGGCATCACTACTCTTCCTTTCTACACCCAAGACAGAACTAACCAATCCCAGCCCTCTTTACCAGGAACCCAAACATGCCCCAAGAACTTTCCCAACATGCTCCATATATTAATCAATTTGAGCTGGTGCTCTAGATTAACAGTTCTCAACACTGGCTGTACTTGGAATTTAACTGACGAGCTTAAAAAAAAAAAAAAAGAAAGCAAAACTCCATCCAAAGGATTCTCGATTTGTCATCTGCACCATATTTTCCTTAGATTGTTAAAAGTCATTTTATTTCTACTACTTTTTATTTTTTTATTTTTATTTTTTTATTTTTTTTTGAGACGGAGTCTCGCTCTGTCACCCAGGCTGGAGTGCTGTGGCCGGATCTCGGCTCACTGCAAGCTCCGCCTCCTGGGTTCACGCCATTCTCCTGCCTCAGCCTCCCAGGTAGCTGGGACTACAGGCGCCGCCACCTCGCCCGGCTAGTTTTTTGTATTATTTTAGTAGAGACGGGGTTTCACCATGTTAGGCAGGATAGTCTCGATCTCCTGACCTCGTGATCCGCCCGTCTCGGCCTCCCAAAGTGCTGGGATTACAGGCTTGAGCCACCGCACCCGGCCTCTACTACTTTTTAAAAAAAATTTAAGCAAAAAATTAAGTGGGGTTATATTACAATAAATACCAAAGTGGATAATTCTCTCTCAAAAGAGAATTAGAATAAAGCATCCAGAGAATTAATATTATAGGCATCAGCAATTAACAAATCCAAAGAAGATTTAGTTTGGAAGGTCATGTTGCTGTGTTTTTTACTATGATATGAAATATCTGAGGATACAGGCCGGGCGCCATGGCTTATGCCTGTAATCCCAACACTTTGGGAGGCCAAGGCAGGTGGATCACTTGGCATAAGGAGTTTGAGACCAGCCTAGCCAACATGGTGAAGCCCTGTCTCTACTAAAAATACAAAAATTAGCCAGGTGTGGTGGCAGGCACCTATAATCCCAGCAATTAGGGAAAGTAAGGCAGGAGAATTGCGCCACTGCACTCCAGCCTGGGAAACAGAATGAGATTCTGTCTCAAAAAAACAAAAAAAAAGAAAAGCAGTATTTGAGGACACTGATAATGTAACCATTTCTGATTAGGAAACTATAAATTGACACAGACATTACTATCTATAGCTATCTCCATCAGCAGTAGGATGACCGAGCTTACCGTTTGCTCTGACAAGTTGATTCTAACAAGGGTATTTCCTGAAGCCTTCGCTAATGCTCCCACCAAACTTGTCTTGCCAACACCAGGGGAACCCTCCAGGAGAATGGGTTTCTTCAGTTTGGTAGCTCTTAAGAGCCTCTGTGCATTCATAGCAGTGGTCCCTGCACTGAGTGCATAGTCTGCAATATTATTCCTGTGTAGGACAGGTCCTTAAGTGGAGAAAAGCAAAGCCACTTATATGCGGGACACCACCAAATCACATGTACACATCAACTCAAGATTTTAAAATTCTACCACGTGGGCTATCAGTTACTGAAGTACCATTTGCAGTGAAAATGTTCAATCTCTATTTCAATATTTCCCCACTTTTAGATCCATAAAATGCTTTAAAGGAATAGCCAAGAGCACATTTTCTTCAACTGTGCCTACTACACAGATCTCTCCATCTCCTATACACATACATGTACATAGGTACATAAGTCTAATTGCAAACGCACACCTCTCCTTTCACAACCTACACCCTGAATCTCTGTATGTACTTGTACAATTTACCTTCATAGTTACTTTCCTAAAAACCAAGTGTAAGCTAGGCGTATGGGCCACATGGTTCCACATAATCAATTTCATCCAATGTTTTTGGCCACCAAAACAATTCAGACTACGTCCTTAACCCATAAGTTAACTGATATGCAGGACTAATAATGGTCTTGCAAGAGTTAACCTTTGTGCCACTGTCTCTTGGAAGAAATTTTTGTTTTGTTTTCACTTTTTGTTGCTGTTGTTGTTTTTGTACACCAGTTTAAAGAGAGTGAGGCTAGGAAAACATTTATTACCTTACCCTTACCACCCCAGTTCTAGTCCACTAGCATATATCTCCTACACAGGAGCACTGAATCCTATGATGGCGGCTTAGAGAAGGGATTTGATGGTTAGATAATACAGCCCATTAGGGATGAAGAGAGAATACCGCTAAGGAGAGATGGAGCTCTGAGGAGAGGGAAAAGGGCAATGGAATCGGGACTGGTTATGTTCACCACTGAAACCGTATTAAATTGCCACTGCAACTCCATATATTTCAGGCATTCATCAGTCATTAATAGAGAGAGGACGGAGGGACAAGAAACAGAAGACCCTGCTATGGAAACAACATTCTGAAAAAGTAGGAGCACCTTAGAAGTAGCTACTCTAACTGCCTCATTTAAATCTTTGGTAGAGGCAATCTAGATAGAAAGTGAGGAAGAATTAGAACACAAACCCACTATCTCCTAGACTACTGCATTTCCTATTATCATTCACTTATCCAGCAGAAATTTTCTGAGTGCTTATGACTATGAGGCTAAATGTCAGATGCCAGGGACTGGATCAGGAATGACACATTACCAGCCTTCAAAGGTTCACAAAACCTGTTTCTGTAAAAGATGATGAGGTTCTACAGTTAAGATACATTATAGGCTAAATAGGTCTTTGCAAGCCACTTAAAAGTTTATTGTCAACCTTAGTAAAGTTTAGAACTCTACTACAGGAAAGTTCCTAATGCGGGAACCAACTAATAAAAAAATAAGCACTGTATAAGACAATCTATTTATAGATTGAAGTCTCTATTTCCCTCTATTTTTACATGCCAGTTATGTATTTTCAACCATTCCCACAATTATGGTTATTCCCAAGTCAGAATCTAACTCAGTTAGTGCAAACATAATCATGAGTATTATACATTAAAACTAAGTCACAATAAAAGCCAAGTATCTATGATCTATAGAAAAGGAAAACTGGTTTTTTAAAAATCATTCTTACCCCTTGGTATAAAAAATGGATGAATTCCCCAAAGGTTATCTATTCCAGTGAATTCTTTGACCTTCATTCTGTCATAAATCTTCAATTCATTTTTCTGATATTCTGTAAGTCGTACAATCTTGGCAAGCCTCTTGATTAGAAATTTCAGACATTCTTTTCGTGCCAAAAGGGCTGTACCAAACCCAGAGGAAGTTACCCCTAAAAGACAGAGGATCACTCCATGAAGCAACAGGACAACACCAAGCTTCACCACCATTCAGCAGGAGCTCTGGCACAGGTTCCTGGAAAAAAGAGGCCTCAGCAAAACTGCAGCCTAAATGTGATTTCTAGTATAAGCAGTTCTAAAAAAGAAGTCTAACACCCATCCCCCACAATCTATAGATTATCAATTAAGCAGCAGATCATTCAGTAAAGCACTCTAGTCACTCAATGATAAATCAGTCTAGATATAGTACCTAATACTGCACTAGTAACCGTTTTGATTTATATTTCAAATCTTCATGGCTGAAAAACCAGAACATAGTGATTTTTATGACATTAAAATAAACTTAAAATATTCAGGCCCATTATCAAAAAATGACCACTCATGTTAAAAATTGGCCAGTGCTTCTATTCACAATAGCAAAGATTTGGAACCAACCTGAATGCCCATCAATGATAGACAGGATAAAGAAAATGTGGCATATATACAGCATGGAATACTATGCAGCCATAAAAAAGGATGAGTTCATGTCCTTTACAGGGTCATAGATGAGGCTGGAAACTGTCATCCTCAAAAAACTAACACAGGAACAGAAAACTAAACACCACATGTTCTCACACATAAGTGGGAGTTGAACAATGAGAACACATGGACACAGGGTTCTGAACATCACACACCGGGGCCTGTCAGGGGATGGGGGGTAAGGGGAGGGAGAGCATTAGGACAAATACCTAATGCATGAGAAGCTTAAAACCTAGATGACATGTTGATATATATCAACTTATGTATACATATGAGTCTTTATACTTATGTATACTTATGTAACAAACCTGCATATTCGGTTTCTCTTCAAATAATCTGATCTTTTATTCTTTAATTCATAGTAACCCTACCTTTTCCTTTTTCTCCTTTTTGCCTTTGTTAAATGCCCAGGCATGCCACAATACCAGGCGTTATCAACACCAGCTCACATTCCTTATTTAAAAATAAAAAAACTAACTTTCTAACTCATTATAAACACCCCTTCCCCTTCCTCTCCACTTTCTTTTACATCTCTACCTTATCTAAAAAAATTCAAATGTCTAGCCAATCAAAATTAGTTTAAGTTATACAACCCAACCCTAGCCAATAAAAGAAAAATACAAAAACAAAACTTGCGTCAAAAAAAGGCTCTCGTGCCCTTTGTTCAAGTGTACTCTCATGGCAACTGAACAAAAAAATACCCCTCTGCACAAAAATAAAATTGCTTTGCTAAAAAGCCTTTGTTCAAGTGTTCAATGTCTTTAAAATTTTAAGCTTTATTCCTAACACATGTATCCCAGAACTTAATAAAGTTTAAAAAAAAAAAGCCAGTGCTTTAGAAGCAAAGACATTTCAACAGCCTTTACTCTACTCATAATCACCACTTCATGTTTGTTAAGTACCTGGTCTACCAGCTTTGAGAAAGTGCAGTGTATCTTGTGTGCCAACCACTTTTCGAAGAGTACAAACAAAAGGAAAGCCATTCTGAGTTTTGGAAATATTCTGCGAAGTGATTCGGTAAAATAGCTGGGTCAGAGGCCTGGGCTTGCTCCATTTCCTATGCCCCTCTATCCGAGCCCCTTGTCCCCACCAGCTACCAGACAACATACCTGAACCTATTCCATCTATGTACACCAGGCATGCAGCATGGACAAAAGACGTCACAGTGGAGATGGTCTCTGGCCTTTTCGAAGCAGCTTCCTCCCCCATTTTGTTCATGAAGTTAACCCAGGACAGGATGTCTCTGATACTGACCATGCACTTTCTGCCAAACTCTTGGTGGGTTAGCCAGTCAATGAAATCCAGCATCACTTCAGGTATGTCAGACCCTAAACACAAGAAACAAAAAAAGCATTTGCTGTTAGCGGGAGATCCCAGAACAACAGTTCATAACCTGGGGCACACAGGTGGCCTAAAAGGGGTCTTTGCTCCTTCTAAGCAAAGTTCTGTGAATGTACATAAATGCTTTTTCTAACAAAAGCAGTCTGCACCTTTGATCAAATTCTGAAAAGATTCATCAATAGCAGTCCATCCCCACCCAAAGAACAAAACAAAACCTTGGGAGTTACAGTTTTAGACACTGACCTGAAAACCGCCCAAAGAAATACAAATTGATTTGAGTTAGGACACAGTTTCGAACTTCCATCACAATTATTTTAGAAAATATGCAAATTTTATTATATCTTATAATTTTACTTATATTTTAAATAAATGTATTTTTTTCCATTTAATGTAATAAAGAATGTCATCTTTTCAATGCCATTCATTCAAGTGTTTTTTTTTTTTTATATCTATGCAGCAATCAGAATTCAGCAAATTAGGGGGGGTTCACAAATTCTGTTTCATGAATCAAGTTGAATATCCTAATTATCACAATTTCCTATCAGATAATATTTGTCTCAAAATAAAGAAAATACTTTAGTATATATAGAGTCAAAGCAATCCCAATTAAATCGAGTGGAGTACTTTATAAAACGTCTTAAGTCAATAGTAGACATTTATCTATAAAGTATGAATAGCAAAGAACATTTTAAAAAGAAAGAAAAGATTAGAAGGAAGCACTGCTATAATATAAAGCACAGCAATAGCCTCCAAAGCTACATATATTGTGAATTAGAAGAAACGTAATGGGTTGGAAGAATACTGATAACAACAACAAAAACTCTTTAAAAAGAGCTTAAGGCCGGGCACAGCGGCTCACGCCTGTAATTTCAGCACTTTGGGAGGCTGAGATGGGCAGATCACAAGGTCAGGAGATTGAGACCATCCTGGCAAACATGGTAAAACCCTGTCTCTACTAAAAATACAAAAAAATTAGCTGGGGATGGTGGTGGACACCTGTAGTCCCAGCTACTCAGGAGGCTGAGGCAGGAGAATGCATGAACCTGGGAGGCGGAGCTTGTAGTGAGCCAAGATTGTGCCACTGCACTCCAGCCTGGGCGACACAGCGAGACTCCATCTCAAAAAAAAAAAAGCTTAAAATGACAAAGCAAGGGGGAAAGTTCAATAACAATGTGGAAAGAAATTAAATGCTATTTCAACTAGACAGTAAATACCAGTACTTAGATTCACACTTCAGAGAAGAATAAATTCAAGGTAAATTTTAAAAATATGAAAATGAAAAAATTAATCCATTAATAGAAATTAAATTATGACCATTTAAGAAATAAGATCAGAGATAAATAGGTTCATATATGTATTTTTAGTTCACATATGTATTTTTAGAACAAATATGAAAAAGTAACACAATATTAAAACCTATGATAAATGTAATGAAGAGTATCACCCCAAAAGACATAATGAATACCAAATGCAGAATGATTCATTTATTTAAAATAAAGGCTAGGTATGGTGGCTCATGCCTGTAATACCAGCACTTTGAGAGGCCAAGGCGGGCAGATCACTGGAGGCCAGGAGTTCAAAACCACCCTGGCCAATATGGTGAAAACCCGTCTCTACTAAAAATACAAAAATTAGCTGGACATGGTGGCACGTGCCTGTAATCTCAGCTACTTGGGTGGCTGAGGCACGAGAATTGCTTGAACCTGGGAGGCAGAGGTTGCAGTGAGCCAAGATGGCACCACTACATTCCAGCCTGGGCTAGAAGTGAGACACAGAGTGAGATTGTGTCTCAAAAAAATAAAAATAAAACACAAACAATGTTCCACGTCACTAATAATAAAAGACAAAGAAATTTTAAACCTCCGCTAAACTAAAAAGGATAAAATAATGGATTTTACTGTATTTTTTAAAATTAAAACAGGCACCATGGCTCGTATCTATAATTCCAGTTCAAGACCAGCCTGGCCAATATGGCAAAACCCTGTCTCCACAAAATACACAAAAATTAGCTGGCCATGGTGGTGCACGCCTGTAGTTCCAGCTACTTGGCAGGCTGAGGTGGGACAATGGTTTGAGCCTGGAAGACAGAGGTTGCAGTGAGTCAATATTTGTGCCACTGTACTCCAGCCTGGATGACACAGCCAGACCTTGTCTCAAAGGACGAAGGGGGAAAAAAAAAGAGAGAGAGAGAGAGAGAAAACTCCCTGATGGAGGGACTGTGGCAAGCAGGCACATTCACTACGTTGCTGGCAGTGTTGTGAACGATATCACCTTTCTGGAGAGCAATCTGACCTTATCTAAGGAGAACTATACAGTTTCTTATCTCCACTTTTAGAATATAACACAAGGAAGTCATTATAAATGTTTTTGGGTTTTTTTTTTTTTTTTTTTTTTTGAGATGGAGTCCCATGCCATTGCCCAGGCTGGGGTGAAGAGGCATAATCTCGGCTCGCAGCAACCTCCACCTCTCAGGCTCAAGCGATTCTCCTGCCTCAGCCTCCTGAGTAGCTGGGACTACAGGTGCGTGCCACAACACCCAGCTAATTTTTGTATATTTAGTAGAGACAGGGTTTCACCATGTTGGCCAGGATAGTCTCGATCTCTTGACCTCGTGATCTGCCCGCCTGGGCCTCCCAAAGGGCTGGGATTACAGGTGTGAGCTACTGTGCCTGGCTGATAGGTGTTTTAATGAAACAGAATGGTTCATTAAAGTATTGGCCAATGTACCAATATTTGGTACATTAACCAATGTAACACAGAGGTACTGTTTACAAAAGTTTGAGATTGAAAAAAGCAGTTTATGTGCCTTTCACAGGTCAACTTTTTTTTTAAACACATCAATTTCTCAGAATCTTTTTTTCTTTTTTCTTTTCAAAAGAGATGGAGTCTCACGCTGTTGCCCAGGCTGGAGTGCAATGGATAATCATGGTTCACTATAATCTTAAACTCCTAGGCTCAAGGGATTCTCCCACCTTAGCTTCTTGAGTAGCTAAGATTATAGGCACGTACTATCATGCCTGGCTTTTAGAATCTTTTGTTTTGTTCATACTATGAATATATGGATAATACTATTACCGAGATTTGTGAACTAAAAATACCAGAGAAATTAAGTAGAACCCACAGTGATATTTATATACTAATTAAGATAATACAGTAAATATAAGTACTACAATTAGGATCAGAATTCAATGTAGAAGGACACTATTAGATAAAACACTAAATTTGGCTAGGCACGGAGGCTCACGCCTATAATCCCAGCACTTTGGGAGGCCAAGGTGGGCAGATCACGAGGTCAAGAGATCGAGACCATCCTTGCCAACATGGTGAAGCTCCGTCTCTATTAAAAATACAAAAATTAGCTGGGCATTGTGGCACACGCCTATAGTTCCAGCTACTCAGGAGGCTGAGGCAGGAGAATCGCTTGAACCCGGGAAGCGGAGGTTGCAGTGAGCCAAGATTGCACCATTGCTCTCTGGCCTGGCGACAGAGCAAGACTGTGTCTCAAAAAAATAAATAAATAAATTCATCAAATCTTAACTATCTTTAAAGAAAATCTAAAAACAAAAAGCTATGTCTAGTTTCCTGTTTTATATTTCACAATTTTTTAAAGAAGTTTTTATGTGTGCCTTCCTGATCTATTTCTAGAAAATAAAACTGTGAATTATTTTTTTTTTTCAATCAATGTTGACCAGGTTGGCCTCGAACGTGTAGCCTCGCCTCCCCGAGTGCCAGGGCAACCGGCCTGAGCCACCGCGGCTCCCAAAACTGTGAATTATTAAGCCACTTCCCTTATTCACCATGCTCCCTTCAAGGTCTCTAATGCCTCCTTGGGAAGTCTGCTGCTGTGTAGCCTAGAAAGCCTGGAGTAAACAAGCTCCTTAAGGACAAGGTGTGGGGCTCAGAGGTAAGTCCTCAGGGCTCCCATGCTTGCATGGAGCACACTGGTGATGCAGCAAGCATGGTCATGACAGCAGTTGAACCCTCTGTCATTCTTATCACAATCCAAATAACAAAGGAATAAGCATAGCCCATAGGAGATGAAGAGGTAACTTCCTGAAGGAATCCAGCTCCAACACAGAACCAAAAGATAAATCATGCTTGATTAGCGATTTCTGTCTTCAGGCCTGCTTTGGCCTTCTGGCTCCTGCCTATAGTTCCCAGCACTTAGCGAGGGCAAAGCAGGCAGGTCACTCGAGCCCAGGAGTTCCAGACCAGCCTGAGCAACATGGTGAAACCCCATCTCTTAAAAAAACACAAAAATTAGCCTGTCTTGGTAGTGCATGCCTACAGTGCCACATACTCGGGAGGCTGAGACAGGAGAATCACTTGGGCCCAGGAGGTCAAGACTGCTGTGAGCCGTGATTCCGCCACTGCACTCCAGCCTGGGTGACAGAGACCTTGTCTTCCCCGAAACCCCCCCAAAAAAGTCTGTATTATACTCCTTTTACTGGCATTCTCACAATAATTGCCACTGCAAACAGCACACAAGAGTCATGGGTTCTGAGTTCTGAGGCTCTGAGCCTGGGCCTTGGACCGACCGTAGTGGCATCACCTGAGGGGAGGCTTCGTTAGGCAAATTCTCTGCCCCTGCTGACTGAGAAACACTGGGTGTGGGGCCCTGCAAGCTGCATTTCAACAAGCCCTTCAACTGAGTCTGACAACTAACTACAGGCTTAGTCAGTTCTTGTGCCACTGGGTGACTGTGATATTGGTAGAGACTGTAGAGAAAAAATGAAGTTCAACAAGGCATGGGGAATTTTGGCCATTCAAGCAGCAGTGTGTATACCTATAAATGTGGCAGTTCACCGTGGGCCATTCTTAAAAAGAAGTCTTTGCTCAGATGACTAAAGAGTCAGTGTTCCCTAAAACACCACAGGTGAGAACGGGTTCCATGCAGATTAGATGCTCTCCACAGCTACTCTACTCATTTTTGAAAATGTGCAGAAGGGCACCTTTAAAAAGCTGAACATAGCCATGAATTCCAATTTCAAAGAAGCAAGTATCTTTTTAAAAATTCTTTAAGAATATAAAAAATGATCCAAAAAACTATGTATTTAGTCTTGGAACCAGATCTGGGTTCTAAATTTATTCCATTGAATGTCTAAGATAAATACGCAGACATCAAACCAATACAGGCTTCAAAAACAAAAAGAACCACATAGTAAGAGTGTTGACTCTTACTGGATATTTTAAATTGTTAATTCTAGGTTATGGATATTTATCTATTTTCCTTAGGCTTGAGATTTTTCATAACAAAAATTATTTATTTATTTTGAGATGGAGTCTGTCGCCCAGGCTGGAGTGCAATGGTACGATCTTGGCTCACTGCAACCTCCACTTCCTGGGATCAAGCGATTCTCCTGCCTCAGCCTCCCGAGTAGCTGGGATTACAGGTACCCACCACCACGCCCAGCTAATTTTTGTATTTTTAGTAGAGATGGGGTTTCACCATGTTGGCCAGGCTGGCCTCGAACTCCTGACCTCAGGTGATCCGCCTACCTTGGCCTCCCAAAGTGCTGGGATTACAGGCGTGAGCCACCATACCTGGACAAAAAAATTTTTAAAGTGAAAGAATAACATATTCATATATGACAACTAAAGAAATGCAGCTGGAATTCTACAGCCATTGTGTCAAGTGGTAATGAGGAAAATATGAAGATGGGACACTTTAACAGAAGATAACAGAATAATACCATATCCTCCTTGTGTACTTTGTTTCATTTACTTATCTCCTTTCTTCTTACAACACGCCATATACACATAGGGCTAATGTCCTGTAAGAGATCCCTCAACTCCCAACACAAACCCTGTTGTGATCCAATACTACCATCACCACCTGCAAACGCTCACCTTTAGGATCTATTCGGCCCAGACACAATCCTGGACGAAGATTATGATTGATTATCTGAATTAAATCTTCACGACTTGTGCTTTGAGGGCACCATATTTCTGTAAACCGGTTTCTTAAGGCAGGAGACAGCTATAAGAAACACAAAACTCCAACGTGAATTTTTAAAACTATAAGGAAAGCTGGAAAACAAGTCTTGAAAGAATGTTGTTAGCTGTTAAGTCCAGCAAATACTACATACTTTTTTTTTTATTTCTACTATCAGATATAATTAATTGAAGATGTACTTTGTCTTGGCTCCTTACATTCCATGACACCTTCCAGTATCATCATCACTTTCTTAATAGACATGGTCCACAGGCCTTACAGACTAAGTAGTGGAAGCAGGATTCCATCCAGTCCCAGTCAAATCTGAACTCTTCCCCTTAAGTAAAGATTCTTCCTTTTACTTTACCTTTACTTTGCATCAGGTACATAAATAATACTTCAGAGAAAATAAATACCTTTCTTCCCACAGAGAAGGGCAGTCTGATATAGGAGGAAGAAACTTCTTTTATGTGGCTCAAAGGGAGTGTGATTTTACAAAGTATATATTCTACCTCTTGAATAACTAGAAATTGTTTACCCACTCTAGTCTTAGGGCCTTTGCCCCTGTAGATTCCTTTTCCCTCCACAAGGTCAGTTAACACTATTCACAAATGTTTGCAATGCCCCATAAGCATCATTACTGGTTTGTCTGATTACTTTGTTATTACTTTCCTTTTACTTGATGATAATCTATCTGGTCTATTACAGAGACCCAGGAATAAAGAATACGTGTGTGTACCTCATCAGTATCCTAGACAACCAGTACCTCTGGTGTCCAGCATCCTACCTTGCTCTGCTTGTTAGGCATGCAAAACTAAAAAGTAACTTTCCTTTGGGTAAAAGTCAGCAAGCATTGACTTAGGGAAAACAAGATAATCTGACAGCCAAGCTAATATACACAAACTTGAAATCAGACCTCTCTGTGGCATTTCTACTTGCCCAGAAGCCAGTTTTTGTATTTTGAATGTGATGTATTTTATTCCCTCTTTTCAGAGCATATCTTGAAGCATAGAGACAATCTTTCATCTTATGATACTGAGGAAACCTAGGCCCAAAATATCATTTCAGCTACTCACCAAATTACCAACACTCTAATTGCCCTATTTAAGATCAACCCCTCTGTTTCTTCTCATCATCCCTGACCTGTTACACCACTCTCTTCCTAACTTTAATAGATCGGGATCCAACACATAGTGTTGACTTCTCTACTGAAAGGTTTCCTGAGCCGGAAACCAACAAGGTTGTTGGTTCCCGAATATATCTGAACACAACCCTCTGAACATAGGAACTACCCTCTGCCCTTTACTTTACCAGCAGTACGAAAGTGACACACATAATCCTTACGAGAACAAATAAGCTCCATCTACAAACCAGAAGAGGTTCCTGGTTGTGACTTTTTTGTCACTTTAAAACCACTCATGAAAGCAGAGGTGTGTTTAATACAGTGGACTCTAAAAACAGGTTACATTTAAATTTCAGATCCAACTTTTCTCATCCATAAAACTACAATAATAACTTTCTTGCAGAGTTCCTGTGAGCTTTCTCAGGGTAACATACGTAAAGGGTTAGGTAAAGTGACTGTAACAATGACATTTCAGGCACATACACAAAGTGAGATATCAAATAAAGAGATACTTGTGTCAGAATTGTTTTCTAACCCAATAATTATTTTAAAATATTTTTGGGTTTTTAAACTTTTACCCAGTTTTTACCTAACAAAAACTAGAAAGAAAATGTGCATCAGAAAAGTTTTACCTCCTTTTTTCCAAAGTCACCCCCAGGGTTCATGGTTGCTAGAATACGAAATTTTTTCCCAGCAGTCAACAGCTCTACTTCACTATCCTTGTCCTCTGGACTGCCTTTTTCAGCTAATACCAGAGACTTTTCTACTTCAAGGACACTAAAAGAAAAATTAAAGAACAGTGAAAAGGGCTTATACAATCTTTCTATTTTACAGTCTTCAATGCTTTCTAAAAGAAAAAAAAAAGTTATCACCTATCTAATGAATTTTTACTTCAGTTAATGGTTTCCTATCACAAATTTTAAAACGACTCAGTATCTTAATTCCTGTGTAATAATGGCCATTTCTGATCAGGAAAAAAAAACTTTTCCACTTATAACCTATTAAGGCATTGGTCTTAAAAATGAGTAACTTGGAAGAAAATAAACAAATTGCATGCCTTATCACAATAGCCAACAACCAGAAAGAACTCAAATATCATCGACTAGTGAATGGATAAACAAAATGTGGTATATCCAATACTATTCGGGATAAAAAGGAACAAACTAATAATATGTGCTGAAATAGGAATGAACCTCAAGACATTAATGCAAAATAAGAGAAGAGACTTTTTATCTGAAATACCCAGAAAAGACAAATCTACAGAGACAAAAAAGAGATTAATCAGAAATTTAGTGTAATGAACACAAAGGATTCTATTGAATGATGGAAATGTTATAAAACTGGATTGTGGGCCAGGCACAGTGGCTCTCGCCTGTAATCCCAGCACTTTGGAAGGCTAGGGTGGGGAGATGACTTGAGGCCAGGAGTTGGAGACCAACCTGGCCAAGATGGTGAAAACCCATCTCTACTAAAAATACAAAAATTAGCAAAGTGTGTTGGCTCATGCCTGTAATCCCAGCTACTTGGGAGACTGAGGCACAAGAATCACTTGAACCGGAGAGGCAGAAGCTGCAATGAGCTGAGACTGTACCACTGCACTCCAGCCTGGGCAATACAGCAGGACACTGTCTCAAAACAAAACACAAAAACTAAATTGTGATGGTTGCAAAGCTTGAAACCACCTTTGCAAAAATTATGAGTGAGAAAAAAATCTAACAAAAAGTTATGACAGTAAAAAAAAAACCCACAAAACTTGTCCTAACTGACTCCATCTTTCTTCTAGCCTCCAAGCTGCCCTTGTTCATTCCTGGGTGTAGGCCAAGTAAACTACGGGAGAAATTTAGTTTATAATTTAACTTTAAAACAAAAGTAATAGCCCCTTCCCAAAACTAACCCCCACCTTCATAAAACTAACCACAAGGTTAAAATTACGGCTCAGGACACAGCCAGAGTTCACAAGATTGAATAACCTTCCCAACTGCTCCTATAACATCTCTATTATAAAACCTAAGATTAGTGTTTAAGGTACTTTTCAGACCCTGATTCTGACAGAATGGCTAGCACCACCTAGAATGGAAACCCACACCAAGAAAGTTGCTCAACAGGTCTTACGATCCCATGAGCTTATTCAGGGCAAAAAGACAGCTCAACTTCCTGTGATTTCAACCCTGTCGCAACAGCATTCCCCATTCCCTAGGCCTCTGACCCTAGCCTCGGCCGGGCACAGTGGCTCACGCCTGTAATCCCGGCACTTTGGGAGGCAGAGGCAGGAAGATCACTTGAGGTCAGGAGTTTGACACCAGCCTGGCCAACATGGCGAAACCCCATCTTTACTAAAAATATAAAAATTAGCTGGGAGTGGTGACACATGCCTGTAGTCCCAGCTATACAGGAGGCTGAATGAAAAGAATGGCTTGAACCCAGGAGACAGAGGTTGCAGTGGGCCAAGATGGCATCACTGTACTCCAGCATGGGTGACAGACGTAGATTCCGTCTCAAAAAACAAACGAAAAAACCCTAGCTTCCAGGCCAGGCGCAGTGGCTCACACCTATAATCCTAGCACTTTGGGAGGCCAAGGTGGGAAGATCACCTGAGATCAGGAGTTCGAGACCAGCCTGGCCAACATGGCGAAACCCCATCTCTACTAAAAATGCAAAAATTAGCCGGGCATGGTGGCGCACACGTGTAGTCCCAGCTACTCAAGAGGCTGAGGCACAAGAATAAAACCTGGGAGGTTGAGGTTACAGTGAGCTGAAATCACACCACTGTACTCCAGCCTGGGAGAAAGAGCAAGACTCTGTCTAAAAAAACAAACAAACAAACAAACCTCTATCTTCTAAATTTTTAGGGAAGCTGATTTGAGTAATAAACTCCTGTCCTTCCACTTGGCTAGCTCTGCAACTACTAAATTCTTTCTCTATTGCAATACCACTAACTCAGTGACTCAGTTCTATGCATATAGCTTGCAAGAAGAACCCATCATGGGATTATAAACTTACTAAAACTCACTGATTTATGCATGTAAACTATATCTCAAAAGAGAAAAAACGGGTGTTACTACATCAAGATTCATATTGGTCTGAGGTCTAATGATGGCTTACAGCCATGGATCTAGGATTCTGACTACAGTTTTTTCAAAATTTTTTTTTTTTTTTTTTTTTTTTTTTGAGACGGAGTCTCGCTCTGTCGCCCAGGCTGGAGTGCAGTGCCCGGATCTCAGCTCACTGCAAGCTCCGTCTCCCGGGTTTAAGCCATTCTCCTGCCTCAGCCTCCCGAGTAGCTGGGACTACAGGCGCCCGCCACCTCGCCCAGCTAGTTTTTTGTATTTTTTTTAGTGGAGACGGGGTTTCACCGTGTTAGCCAGGATGGTCTCGATCTCCTGACCTCGTGATCCGCCCGTCTCGGCCTCCCAAAGTGCTGGGATTACAGGCTTGAGCCACCGCGCCCGGCCAGTTCTTTCAAAATTTTAAGAGAGTAGGCATATAATTCACCTTAAAAAATAGTTTTGACTTTGGCTCATGTTTTAGCCCTGCCATTCCATGATCCCATTGTTCTGATTATTTGTACCAAAAAAAAGAAAAACCTAGAAATTTAGGAAACATTGAATGCTAAAGCCAAAAGACATGGTAATACATCAATAATTTCAAGCATTTACTAAGGTGCACCTATGAGGAGTATTACTGTGCACAAGATTATCTATAAAAATCACATCAATCACCTGAGCAAAAATATCAAACACAAGGCAAACCTCTCAGGCATGTACCTGTTGAGTCTTTCCAAGACAGAGTCATCGGCCAATGAGATCTCATCCAAGAGGAAAAAGCCATCCTCCTTCATGGCCTGAACCAGAGGCCCATCATGCCACTCAAAGAGTCTTGATGTGTCAATTTCTTCCTATAATTTGAAAAAGTGGGGCAAATTAAAGGGCAGGTGGCTCCACAGACAATATACATGCAGCTGGCTGGTGTTTCCACGGGTGAAGTAGGTATTCCGAGGAAAGTAAGAATCTGAGAACAGGAGACAGAACTTGCATACCAGAATGCTTGTGAAGGCCCTTGTAGACCAGAGAAAATCTGCAGATATGCACATTTAGCCAAACCAGAACCCAGCTCCAGAAACCCTACCACAGACTCATGCACAGCTAACTGCAGTTTTGTAAAATAACTGGAACACCTGCTGCTGGACAAACCTTGTCGTTTGGCTTTTGTCTCACTGGCCGCAGGCCACCCAGGAAGTCTGATGTCTCCATGTGTAAGTGGCAGCTGACAGAGTATAATTTCTGATTTGCCAAGGCTGCAAATACCTGACAGATAGTAGTTTTCCCACACCTGTTAGAGATATGCAACTGATTAACAAGGTATGTGTTTCAAATACACATCCATAAACACCCCCCTCAGCAAAAGAGAAGAACCACTGTAGGAGTCTCACTGCAGCAGCAAACAGTGCTGGCCAATGTGGAACCTCAACCCCAGGCTCACGGCACCCCTCTGCATGACTGCACTCTCTCATATTCCTTATCCAGAAGGTATGTACTGCACAAACTCCATCCTAGTTCTATCAACAACCACCGGCTGGGCACAGTGGCTCATGCCTGCAACCCTAGCACTTTAGGAGGCTGAGGCAGGAGAATCACTTGAACCCAGGAGGCGGAGGTTGTGGAGTGCCGAGATTGCGCCATTGCAGTCCAGCCTGGGTGACAAGAGCAAAATGCCACCTAAAAAAAAAAAAGCCACCACCAAGGGAGAGAAAAGAAATCTAATCCTTACAGACTTTATAGACTTTCAAGAGACACTAGTTTATCTGCTCTTCTCTATACACGTATAGAATGAATCTCACTGTTTAGAAGAACTAAACAGACAAAAACTGCCCTCAATGCAATGAAGCAAAAAATCATTCTTGCCAGGTACAGTGGCTCATGCCTGTAATCCCAACACTTTGGGAGGCCAAGGCAGGAGGATCACTTGGGCCCAGGAGTTCAAGACCAGTCTGGACAACACAGTGAGACTCCATCTTTTTTTTAAGGCAGGGCTTCACTCCTGTTGCCCAGGCTGGAGTGCAATGGCATGATATCAGTTCAGTGCAATCTCTGACTCCCAGGCTCAAGCGATTCTTCTACCTCAGCCTCCTGAGTAGCTAGGACTGCAGGCAGATACCAACACAACCAGCTAATTTTTATATTTTTAGTAGAGACGGGGTTTTGCCATGTTGCCCAGGCTGGTCTCGAACTCCTCAGCTCAAGTGATCCACCTGCCTCAGCCTCCCAAAGTTCCGTGATTGCAGGCATGAACCACCAAAACCAGCTGAGACTCTGACTTTACAAAAAAATTAAAAATTAGCCAAGGGTGGTGGTGCATGCCTGTAGTCCCAGCTACTTGGGAGGCTGAGCCAGGAAGATCACTTGAGTCCAGAAAGTCAAGGCTGCAGTGAGCCATATCACACCACTGCACTTCAGCCTGGACAACAGAGTGAGACCCCATCTCCAAAAATAATAATAATAAAGTCATTCTTTTCCATAAACAAAGAACTAGTCTGAAGGTAGAGGAAACTAAACAGTAACAGATCTCTTAGTTTCTTCTTGTTTTTTTTTAGAGTACATGTACAGAATGTGCAGGTTTGTTACATAGGTATACATGTGCCATGTTGGTTTGCTGCATCCATCAACTCGTCATTTACATTAGGTATTTCTCCTAATGCTATCCCTCCCCCAGACCCCCACCTGCTCTTAGTTTCTTCCTTAAAAAGAGAAAAAAGAAGAAGGAGGAAAGGGGGGATTAATACTTTCATGAGTTTTTCAGCAATAACTCACGTAATCCCATGGAATTGAAATGAACCCTCATGGGTCACGGTCACAGATCTTTACCCAGTGTCTCCAACCAGCAGCACAGGTTCGCCAAATTCCAATGCCCTTCCCACCAGCATCGCGAGTCTCCGCATGCCCTCAGTCCACACGATGTGGCCGAAGTTAAACTCCAATGTGGATATCTCAGTAGACAATTTACCTATCCAAGAAAAGATAAATATTTAGATTCTAATGAGTACAATTCAAATCATACTCCTCTAGGGATTTTGGCCTACTCACCCAGCAATTTTACAACATTTTCTTTGGAGAAAAGAGATTGAGGACACAATTTTTTCTTGAAATGTTTCTCAAGGACTTCTTGAATCACATCAACTTCCTCCTGCTTCCTGACTCGACCTGCCAGAAGCATGTAACCTGAGAGAAGGAGGAGGAAGAAGAGGAAAGGAATCGTCAAGTGTCTACTGGAAACACCAAGGGGCATTGAGAATATGGAACAAGAGCAACTCTCATACGCTGCTGGTGAGGTAGAAATCTGAAGAACTACATGGGAAAACTAGGAGAGCCTATTACAACTAACCATATACCTGCCCTATGCCTCAGCGATAGGACTTCTAGTATCCCGAAACACAAATGAACATGTGTGTGTCAAAAAAACATACACACGATGTTTAGAGAAGCTTTATTCATAACTAAAAAATTAAAATGATCCAGATGTCCATAACCAAGAGAATGGATAAACAAACTGTGGCATCTTCATACAGTGGATTACCATATAAAAAGAAAAAGGGGCCAGGCGCGGTGGCTCAAGCCTGTAATCCCAGCACTTTGGGAGGCCAAGACGGGCGGATCACGAGGTCAGGAGATTGAGACCATCCTGGCTAACACGGTGAAATCCCGTCTCTACTAAAAAATACAAAAAAACTAGCCGGGCGAGGTGGCGGTGCCTGTAGTCCCAGCTACTCAGGAGGCTGAGGCAGGAGAATGGCGGGAATCCGGGAGGCGGAGCTTGCAGTGAGCTGAGATCTGGCCACTGCACTCCAGCCTGGGCGACAGAGCGAGACTCTGTCTAAAAAAAAAAAGAAAAAAAAAAGAAAAAAGAATGAAGTCCTGATACACATAACAGCATGACTGAATCTCACATCAGGTTTAGTGAAACACCCAGAACCCAAAGAGTACATACTGCAGGATGTCAGCTAGGTGAAACTCAAGGACAGACAAAATTCTTTTCAATCAGATTAATAGTGATAATCAGACAGGAGTCAGTTAGTAGTGACAGCAGTCAGGGTAGTGGTTACCTCCACTGGCAAGAGACCTACTGAGTTACTGGAAATATTCTAAATCTTGGTCTAGGTGATGCTTTACATGGGAAAATGCTTTACTGTATGTTACATCTCAATAAAAAAGTTTTGCTGGGCACGGTGGCTAACTCTTGTAATCTCAGCACTTTGGGAGGCCGAGGTGGGTAGATCACAAGGTCAGGAGTTTAAGACCACTCTGGCCAACATGGTGAAACCCCACCTCTATTAAAAATACAAAAATTAGCCAGGCACGGTGGCGCATACCTATAATCCCAGCTACTCAGGAGGCTGAGGCAGGAGAACTGCTTGAATTAGGACCCGGAACCAGGAGGTGGAGGTTACAGTGAGCTGAGATCACGCCACTGCACTCCAGCCGGGGCTACAGAGGGAGACACTGTCTCAAAAAAAAAAAGTTTTTAAAAAAGTAAAAAAAGTATTCCTCTATGTAAATATTCTTTACAAGTAGAGAAAAAAAATCTCTTCTACTAGTTTTACATACTCTTCTTACTTATTAACTAGCCCATTAATCAATCATCAGCACTTTTCAAATCAGAAGATTCCAAAACACTTTGTATCCTATCACGAACAGTAACACATTTTCCCATGCATTAAAGGAAAACAACAAAATCTGAGTCTTGGGTTATATAAATTCTTTCTCTCAGAATGCCAACGTTTTCTGACAAATCAGCTTTCTGTAAGGCTAGTCTGTAAGGTACTAGCCAGACCACCTGTGGTGACACTGCAGAAAAATGGCCCACAAAGCTACCATCAACCATCTGCCTAAACTCCCAAAGAGGCTATGCCCATATCCTGACTCCCCCATGTGGCTACCTGAAGCAAAGAGTAAGAAAACCTTAGCAACCAGTCCTTATTAGCATGGAGGACTGCAGGAATAAGATCACTTACAAAAGCTGTTAGAACTGGAGGGAAACAGGCTCTCTGGAATACCTAGTCAAATGTATGTATCAATCACAATGTGAGGCAACATTTGTTCTAATAAAAAGTTTGACATTTAACATAACTATATCTTGAGAGCATTTGACTGAAAACACACCATCATTGGCTAAATGCTGTAGCCAGTCATACTCCTTCTCAGTCAGCTCAGCCAATCTGTATCTTTCAGCCCATCTGAACAGATCACGAAGGGTGATGAAGCCCTGCTTTCCAGCAAACACTGAAGAACTTCTGCGATACGACTGTTGAAGTATCAAAACAAATGAAAAGTGGCATTAGCTGCAATGCTTGGTAAGTTTGTAGTACAATGTATATAAAATTTGTAACAAATTTATGCTCTCATTAAAATGATTTCATTTCACTGAATAAGATTAATTTTTAATGCAAATAAGATGTAATATTCTGAAGAAAAATGTTCAAATTCATTTTTAAATTAATAATATAAAATGGAATTCCACATTTCTTATGCCACAAAGAAAAAAGATAATTAACAGTAATGCAAATGGGCCAGGAGCAGTGGCTCACACCTGTAATCCCAGCACTTTGGGAGGCCAAGCCGGGCGGATCATGAGGTCAGGAGATTGAGACCATCCTGGCCAATATGGTGAAATTCCCTCTTTACTAAAAATACAAAAAATTAACCAAGCGTGGTGGTGGTACACGCCTGTAGTCCCAGCTACTCAGGAGGCTGAGGCAGGGGAATCGCTTGAACCCGGGAGGCACAGGTCGCAGTGAGCCGAGATCACACCACTGCACTCCAGTCTGGCGACAAAGCAAGGCTCCATCTCAAAAAACAACCAAACAAAAAGTAATGCAAATGGTGGCAAAGATGCAGGAAGATTAGTGAAACAATGTGGAACCATAAATGATAGGAGTCTTCATTATGCTTAGCTTTCTAAAGAAGTTTGACAATGTATACTTTCTGGTAAAGAATACTTTTGGCTGGGCACAGAGGCTCATGCCTGTAATCCCAGCACTTTGAGAGGCCAAGGCGGGCAGATCACGAGGTCAGGAGATCGAGACCATCCTGGCTAACACGGTGAAACCCTGTCTCTACTAAAAATACAAAAAATTAGCCGGGCGTGGTGGTGGGCACCTGTAGTCCCAGCTACGTGGGAGGCTGAGGCAGGAGAATGGCGTGAACCCGGGAGGTGGAGCTTGCAGTGAGCTGAGATCGCACCACTGCACTCCAGCCTGGGTGACAGAGTGAGACTCCGTCTCAAAAAAAAAAATAATAATTTAACCCCATAAGATAAATGGAATTTGTAAAGATCAGCTGTAGCTTTGCAGTTGACTAGGGCGAGCCATAAAGAATTGATCTCTTTAATTATGTCCATTCAAGGACTATATCCATTTAAAAACCAAAACTGCAGTTTTCCCTAAACCAAATTCCATTCTAAACAAAATGCTTCAATATTATGAACAAATACAAAATTATCATCATATGTAAATATCAGAAAAATTTTATGTAAACATCAGAAAAAGTTGTTGATTGATAAAAAAAAAAACTAAAAATATATATTAGTGGGAAGCATTTAAAAGACCTCTACTTGAAGGCCAAGAACTGTGGTTCACACCTGTAATCCCAAAACTTTGGAAGACCAAGGTGGGTGGATCCCTTGAGCCCAGGAGTTTGAGACCAGCCTGGGCAACATGGCAAAACCTTGTCTCTACAAAAAAAAAAAAATGTAGCCTGGCATGGCGATGTATATCGGTCCCAGCTACTAAGGAGTGAGTAGTCAGAGATGGGAGGATCACCTGAGCCCAGGAGGTCGAGGCTGCAACGAGCTATGATTGTGCCACTACACTCCAGCCAGGACAGTCGTGTCTTACAAAAAAAAAAAATCTCTACTTGGAAAAATACATCAACAGACAGATTCTTTTTTCTAACAAAAGAAGCCATGAAATTTTGATCACCAACTATAATCAACACATTCCATTTGAAACTAAGTACCTGAAGATCCAACATGACTTTAACCAACTTGCTGCAATAAGAGGGTGGCAAACTACACCGCTTGTGCAAGATTGTTTCCAGCTCAGAGCTAGGTAACTCATCAAAGTGCAATTCCACAAACCGATTCCTGAAGGCTCTAGAAAGGACCTAGACAAAGCACAGAAAGAATACGGTAAAAGGTGCCTTTTAATTTCCAATATGGAGGTTCTGACATTCACTATAAAATATTAAAGGAGAGGTAAGAACATTTCATTCTTACTACGAAAAATCTACAATCTGATGTGGTAACAAATTAAAGGAAGGAGATAAATGCTACACACCTTTCTGCCTCCATAAAGTCCTGGGGGATTTTGGGTGGCAAAAAGCATAAACCGAGGGTGTGCTTTAACAACTTCCTGTGTTTCTGTTACGAGCAATTCACGGTTATCATCCAACAGCCTATTTAGTGCCTCTAACACATCCGTAGGGGCCAAATTTAATTCATCTAAAATAATCCAATAGCCTTTTCTCATAGCATCAATAAGAACACCTGGGAAGAAACAAATAGTGTATGTCCAAAGTTTTAAAATGTGTTATGTACAAATCAACAAATCCTAGGTTATCATTAAATTTCAAAGCAAATTACTTTCTGTAGCTAGTCTTGCCTCAAAACAAATTATGACACTGCAGATCAAGGAGGAACAATTTTCAATTAAAATAGTCCCTTTTTTCCCCACAGAAAAGAATCCAAGGCTGAAAATACCTCATGTTTCTTGTATAATCTTTCCCCTGCAGTCTAATTTCATTTCAGTCACCACATTCTGTTGTCTATTCCCAACCTCCTTTGGCTAACACTAACCCCATTATCTGAATCCCTAGAAAATAAAGCAGCAGTTCAACTCCCCTCTTGAAAATTTGGCCCTAGTCCTGTATACAGCCAGCAAGGTTAGTAGAACCTAAAGAAAGCCAGCAACTTATGCATCACCCCTTAACTATCTTAGCTCAGGCATCAAGAAAAGCTGGTTGTTACAGCAAAGGTCCATGTGCCTCTCAACTGGAAAGGATGAAGAATATTACTTAAGGAAATGTATGTGAAAGAATAAACACCTATGTTCATGGAATGGAATCTTAACCCTACCTTCTTTAAAGACAAGCTTCCCTGAGGAGTCAGATGTGTAACAACCAATGTACTCCTGGATATCCGTGTGTTCGTGATTGTTAATACGCACACAGTGGTTGCCAGTAGCTGCAGCCAGCCACTGGATCAGGCTTGTTTTACCAACTGATGTCTCTCCCTGAATCAGCACTGGATAGGTTCTGTAAAAGATTAGCCAATTAAGCAACTTAAAACAACAAAAACTTACAAAGCTGAGAAACCAGAACTGAGTATTGGTTTGTTTTGTTTGACACAGGGTTTCACTCTGTTACCCAGGCTGGAGTGTGGTGGCACAATCATAGCTCACTGCAGCCTCGACCTCCCAGGCTCAAGTGATCCTCCCACTTCAGCCTCTTGAGTAGCTGGGACTACAGACATGCACCGCGAGGACCAGCTAAAGTTTGTATTTTTTGCAGAGACAGAGTTTTGCCATGTTGCCCAGGCTGGTCTCAAAACCCTGGGCTCAAGTGATCCAACCGCCTTGGCCTCCCACAGTGCTGGGATTACAGGCATGAGCCACTGCACTTGGCCAGGTACTGTTTTTTGTTTGTTTGTTTGTTTTTTAAAGAATGACAACATCATTTAACAGCATCATTAAAAGAGCATTTTTTTTCTTTTTTACATTTCTGGAAATTGCAAGAAGCAAAGAACATTTTTATTCCTATACTCTGAGAAGTTTCTTTGTAAAAATTATTCCTCAAAAAGTACTAAGGAAAGCAATTTCAACTATGCTGGCAACATTTCTTTTTTTTTTTGAGATGGAGTCTCGCTCTGTCGCCCGGACTGGAGTGCAGTGGCCAGATCTCAGCTCACTGCAAGCTCCGCCTCCCGGGTTTACGCCATTCTCCTGCCTCAGCCTCCTGAGTAGCTGGGACTACAGGCGCCCGCCACCTCGCCCGGCTAGTTTTTGTATTTTTAGTAGAGACGGGGTTTCACCGTGTTAGCCAGGATGGTCTCGATCTCCTGACCTCGTGATCCGCCCGTCTCGGCCTCCCAAAGTGCTGGGATTACAGGCTTGAGGCACCGCGCCCGGCACTGGCAACATTTCTAAGAAACTGTAAGTAGAACTTTTACTCATTTACTGAATAGTTTGCGGTATTTATCAGTAAAATAACAAAAGACAACTTTAAAGATAGATAAAATCATCTGCATCCATAGTGCTCCCTCCAAAGCTGCACAACTAGAAACAATGTTTTCTACCAGGAAAAAGTTATAGTACTGACTTTTGTAAGTAACTGTTCAGTTGGCCAATGAATAAGAATAAAGCTCTTTGAAAGTTAAAGAAGTTAGACCAAAATGTAATCAATGCCTATGCTTGTATCAAGTTCAGGACAGCGAGAAAAAATCCCACACACCCTGCAGAAACAACTCGGACTATATCTCTCAGGTTCAGCTTCACAGAAGATGTCAGAATGTACGTCTCATCTATTGTAGGCTCCTTGTCTCCCACCGCAATCCAGTAACCTTCAACCTGGATAAGCCGACCTCCTTTTGGCTCTGGAATAGGCTGAAAGACACAGAAGTTCAAGGAATAACCCACAGTTGCGCATTCTTTCAGAGAAGAGCATAAAGCAGGAAAAGAGCTACTTGTTGAACAAGCTGTCTTGTTCTGCATACTTTCAACATTAAAACTCGGTGAAATACTAACATAAAATTATGAGAAATGACAACAAAATGGTGTTATATATTGGTTTTAAAAATGAAGTAGAGTAGGTGGGTTTGGAAAAAAAACTGAATCAAAACAAATTCCCAGGAGGTTTATGTATCAGTTTTCTTCTCTCACATTATCAAAATGCCCACTCCAAGTACTTTTAACAAAAACATGAATTTCATATAAATCATGTTCCCCTAAAAAGGGCCAGTGTTGTTGTAAGGAAGGAGGTTTTGCAGTATCACACTCTGGATTGCCTGGAATACATTAAAAATAAAACTGACTTTTCAGAGCAACTAGCCCATTAAGGATAATATCGTGGATAATGACATAACTTGCTGAGATATGGTTTAAGTTACTAGGCTTAGTAACTTAATTATACAAAATCCCATTTTTATAAGTAAAAGAATCGCTAAATGGTGGTCAAATCTGTAACTATGGAAAAGTACTCTTCTAGAGCATTTGGTCCCCAGATTTCAAGCTACACGTCTAGGCCCTGCTTTTAAGGCCTCCTCAGTTGAGTTGAGAAGCAACAGGGGGAGGGGAGGAAGGATCTTTTTAAGTTTCTATCACACCCTGAGGCACACACACAAAAAAAGACCAACTGGAAGAGACTGGTATTTGATTACAACAATGGTAAAAGCAAACCTGAGTTTTTTCTCAATGTTTTTACAATTTACCAAAAGTATTTACGCATGTGTTACTTGTATGATTTTTTAAAAGGCTGAGTCCAAAGAAACCCCAACTCCCAAGGGCTCTCTCTTCCTAATGAATAAGCAATCAACATGTAAACAAGCCAATTTACATGTTGATTGTGAGTCAGTTTCTCTCAGCCTCTTTCAGTCCCATGCTATTCTGTAATTTCCTGTCAAACCCAAAATGGCTATTGCTTATAATAGTGCCCACACTAATGCCCCCTCAAAAAAGGCCCAACCATCAATCAGAAGGTATAGATCATACCTAACTGTGTAGTTAAACTATGCAGATAGTGAAACTATGGTGTACCCATCCAGTGAAATGCTATGTGGCCCTTAGAAGGCATGTCACAATGAATTCTGGTACAAAAACAAAAATATACCCAAGATTCAGTTAGTTTAAAAAGGAAAGTTACAGAATATTCTTATGGGCCGAGCACGGTGACTCACGCCTATAATCCCAGCATTTTGAGAGGCCGAGGCAGACGGATTACGAGGTCAGGAGTTTGAGATCAGCCTGGTCAACAAGGTGAAACCCAGTCTCTACTAAAATTACAAATATTAGCTGGGCATAGTGGCATGTGCTTGTAATCCCATCTACTCGGGAGGCTGAGACAGGAGAATCACTTCAGCCAGGGAGGGGGAGAATGCCGTGAGCCGAGATTACACCACTGCACTCCAGCCTAGGCGACACAGCAAGACTCTATCTCCAAAAAAAAGAATATTCTTATGAGACAGTCCCACTTACATTAAATGCATATTACAATTTACCTCAATAAATCAACACATACATACCAAAATTCGGATATGTAAGAAAATAAAATACATGCATTATACAATTTTTCTGGAAACATTATCCACAGTATTTAAATATCCAAAGAGCATGCTTATTGGAAACCTGCACCACCTAAATGTACGTTTCTGTAATGTTTAAACTTTTTGCAACAGATTACCTTTATATTTAAAAAGTTATGTGAAAAAAAAACAACAAAAAACCAAACAGCTGAAAATTTGGTAATTCAGCCTCCCAAGTATAACAAGTCAAAAATAACAAAAGAACACACCTGCTTCAGCAGACTCTTGACATTGCCAGAGACGATGTGTTGACAGATGAGCTTCTGAACTATTGGGTGTGATGCCCTGTCAAGCTGTGTTA
Organism: Colobus angolensis palliatus; assembly: GCF_000951035.1. Taxonomy (NCBI): domain Eukaryota; kingdom Metazoa; phylum Chordata; class Mammalia; order Primates; family Cercopithecidae; genus Colobus; species Colobus angolensis. The sequence continues at coordinate 3,969,941 of NW_012115189.1, forward strand.
AGAAACCCAAACAAAAACCCTAGAAAGAAAACACAAATATGCATAATGCTAAGTAACCTTCTGCAATACAACCAAACTTATTTCCAGAACAAAATTTAACGTCTTGGGTGATGCTGCTTCCCAACTTTTAAATATAGTAAGGTGGTAGATAAAGGGAGGGGTAGGCCAGGCACGATGGTTCACGTCTGTAATCTCAGCACTTTGGGAGGCCAAGGCAGGAGGACAGCTTGAGCCCAGGAGTTTGAGACCAGAGTGGGAACACAGTGACACCCTATCTTTATGTATAATTAAAAATAAAAATTTTAAAATAAAAAGTTAAATATTTAATATAAAAAGACAGGGTAGATCTGGTATGAGGTATTCTGGGCTGATCTGACTAACTGGAAAGCACAGGCAATCTGGCATATGCATCCCTATTCCTTCCTTCCTATGAACCCATCCAGCAAGCTCATATCCTGTCAAAGAGACTTCAGAAAGACCTCATAGAGTGAGCGCTGAATGTTGCCACATGGATTGGAGGCTGCAAATCGCAGGGCCCGGCACAGAGTTCGAAGGCTGTAGTGAGGTCTGTGGCCAGTGCCATCCACCAATTTGGTCCCCGATTCTTTCCGCAAAGCTGTGTAGAAGCTACAAATAGAATAAAGGTCAGGCAATTTTATTTACTAATAAGTATCCATTATTATCAATTCTCTACAGAAAACCCAAAGGACATTTTTTAGATCAGAAATGGTCATGCTTGCATACAACTTCCTAGGGCATGCATCAAAATATCTTAGTCTCTTTTAAATCTACTTTTCATGTACTCAGAGCTATCTTTCAAAATAAAAAAAAAATGAACACCTATTTCCTTTGGGAAACTGGAAAGTACAATGTGCAATTCCTCTAGCAAAAAGGTACTGATAAAGAGAGGTGAGAAGCTTCTGTGTTCCACAGTCTGTTCAAGCTTAAGAGGCAAACAAAGTTCCTGTGCAATCTAAAATGGGGATGAATAAAGATGGCAAACAATGCATGGTGTTTTGAAAGGCTACAAATATGGCTATAATCAGTACTGACAAAACATTAAAAAGCAGGAGGATACGATGACCACTACTATTGTCACTACCACACTTTAGAAATCCAAATGATGACAGGATGGGAAAAGTTTCAGACTGAAACATGAATATCTTGCACTTCGTGAAATTCATGATCAATTAGCACCACAAGATCAAATGTAACCAAGTGTGCATGCATCACAGATGAAATCCAAGTTCCTGCCCAAATGGGTGTTGTCTTACCTCTTTGCTATCTAAAAAAATATTTTTTCTTTTGTAGAAAGAATCTATGTTTTGGAACTGAGTATTTAATATATGGAATATATACTACTTGTACTATCAGTATTTTATAAGTACCTCATTTTATCTCTTTATCTACCTCTTTAGATAAAATCAGGCACTTATAGAAGTTTACCTTTAGCATCTGGAATCTTAACTATACATATTTACACTTTTGTCCAAATATTCCTGGCTAACAAAAAGTATTCCAATTTAGGGTGTGGTGTGGTAAACCATTCTGAAGCATTCTAAACACACGCCTCATTGACTAAAATATTTAATATAGGATTTCAAGACCAGGTGCTGTAGCTCATCCCTGTAATTCCAGCACTTTGGGAGGCTAAGGCTGGCAGATCACTTGAGGCCAGGGGTTCAAGACCAGCCTGCACAACAAAGCAAAGCTCCTGTATCCAAAAAAAAAATAGAGCTCCAAGTCGTCATTTTCTTACATCCTACTCAGTGTTATATGTAATTTTTTTCACTTATCACAATCTAAAATTAAAGTATATGACTTCTCTAGAATTAAAGCTCAATGAGAAGAACCAGGATTTTGTCTGCCTTACTCATAGCTATATCCCTAGCACCAGGGCACTCAATAAGTATTTGTATTAAGGAAGAGAAAAAATACACAAATATATAGTAAAACATTAATATCACCCTATTTCAATCCTTTTACATGTTGTATTTCTTTCTGGAGAACACACAGTTAAGTTAGTGGCCCAGAATGACACAATTAGTTTCTCATAGAACCAATACTAGAATTGAGGTTACCTGACACAAAATATTGCACATTGTCCATATGGCATACAAAAACAGGAATAAGTCTCAAATTAAAGCACCAAGCCACACAACTACTCTATTATTTATTAGGCTAAGTTTCCATTAATTCCAAACCTGACACAATTATATTAACCCTTTTCTCCTTATATCCCACGTAGCTACTACAAATATTGCAAATAGAAAAGTAACCTTCTTCAAGACAGGTCAAAACGCAAGCCATGTACATCTCCAAGAATTCAAACTCTCAGCTATGAATGTACAAGTAATCAGGAGAGCATTATCTGATAGTTTATATCTTCTCCTAAGTAGTGATTCATAGCTTTCTATGTAATTTCCTCAGAAAAACCTGAAGGAGTTCATACCAGGTTCCAACTTTACCAGAGAATCTAAATAATAATCCTGCTATCAGTTTTCACAGGTTAGAAGTAAAAAAGAATACATATTTGTGTGTGTGCACGAGTCACACATTTTCATGTTCAGAGAAAGAGTTTATAAAGACATACCAAAGGGAACCTACTTTATGATTCCTTGCACTGTATTCTTGTTCACACTCAATCCTTTCAGATAATCTACAATAAGAACCTGTAAGTCTTCTTTGCTTTCCAATTCTTCTACATAAAGTTCTGTGAACCTGTAAAACAATACATAATAAACACATTTTAGGAAGTTAATACAATTACGTTGACAACAGAAAAACATGAAACAGAAGAAGCTATGTCAGCTTATTTTAACTGCTTATAGTATAAAATGTCTTTCAACCTGAGATAGAAACTGATCATAATTAAAGGACAATGTAACCATTACCAAAAATATACCATTATTGCTTCTTCTATACAATAAGTCTTCTATGTATAGTCCTTACAAGAAGAAAAAGACACAAAAATAAGAATTAATTATCCTCATTTTCAGGTGTTTATCATAACCAAGTTTGTTTAAAAACTAAGTGCAATAAAAAGCCCCTCAATATCAAAAACAAAATGGTTGAAGAGAAAACTACTTTAATGTAGTTTCTAAAGCTTCCCTAAGAAGCTTTTATTACTTTATAATGAAAAGACAGGATCTAATAAAGTTACTATTTTAAAACTCAAAATGAAGTAAACACTTACCAATAATAAATCTGGTCATTTATTTTTTCCCAAATGTTACATACATAAAACACCAACAACTAAGTACTTTGTTCATGTCAGTGCTTATTGGTGAAAAATAAAAGAAACTTAAAAGGCCTTTTCAAATTATTAGCCTCATCCAAAGAGGACTGTGTTCCTAAAATGTACGTATACTGGTGTATGTTTTCCTGTTATATTGTGTTATGAAATTTTTCTAATCGCCAAAAGATTATCTGAGGAAGGAAAGATTTTTATTTTCAACAATATCCACTGTCAAACTAACACAAAGGGAAAAATTCTCCAGTGTTCTGAAGATTCCCATATGCCTACCACCTACAGAAAGTAGAGGAATATGACAAATAAGGTAATAAAGATTCCTTTATCAGAGGCAATTTCAAGCATTGCTCTAAAGTTTGGTTACATTAATATTACCAATCTATAAATAAAGAGAATCTTAAAAGGAAGTCTTGGTAATCCCAGCACTGTGGGAAGTCGAGACAGACAAATCGCTTGAGCCCAGTTAGAAACCAGACTAGGCAACATGGCGAAATCCCATCTCTGCTAAAAATACAAAAAATTGAGGCTGGGCGCAGTGGCTCACACCTGTAATCCCAGCACTTTGGGAGGCTGAGGCGGGCGGATCACAAGGTCAGGAGTTCGAGACCAGCCTGGCCAACAGAGTGAAACCCCGTGTCTACTAAAAAAAAAAAAAATAGAGAAATTAGCCAGGCATGGTGGCGCATGCCTGTAGTCCCAGCTACTCGGGAGGCTGAAGCAGGAGAATCACTTGAACCCAGGAGGTGGAGGTTGTGGTGAGCCAAAATCACATCACTGCACTCCAGCCTGGGCAACAGAGCAAGACTCTGTCTCAGAAAAAAAAGAAAAAAAAAAAAAATAGCTGGGGGTGGTGGCACGCGCCCATAATCCTGGCTATTCAGGAGTCTGAGGTGGGAGGTGGGAGGACCGCTCGAACCAGGGACTTGCAGTGAGCCAAGATCACACCACTGCACTCCAACCTAGGCAACAGAGCAAGAACCTGTTGCAAAAAAAGAAAGTCTCCAAGAACCAACCCCTCACCTGTTTCTTATTCCTGGTGGGAGATTTCTTTTGCCTACATCAGTTGCTGGATTCATGCAGGCAAATAAACGGAAGTCAGGATGCCGAACCAGTGGCTCTGTTAAGAGAAAATTATAAATTTTCAACAAAGGTATGATTATCTAATTCCACAGAACCCCCTAGAGCCAGCCAGCCTGATGCTGGCTACTCACACCATCCTTGTCTTTTCTGAAACTCCCCTGAAATAACTTTCCAGACCTATGTATTCAATCTAATCTTATACTGCAGTCTTTTGCGGTATGTTTATTCACTGTTACTTATCTTTTACCAACCATTCACTTGTTATTTTATAAGTGTGTCTATTATCCACAACTCAAACACCTTGTGAAATTATACTATTCTTCTTTGTATTCCCCATACCACCCAACAACAGCTCAATGCACTTTGCAGAAAATTAATATCTAAAGAATGAACAAATTCCATTGGGAGGCCCACGTCATCCTTCTAACCAAAAAAAAATCTCACTCTAAAGTGGCTGTAGGGCTGGACACCAAGTCAAATCCCAAGGGACTCAAGTGCTACTACCTGTGTCTCCTCGATCCAGCAACACCAGGGATCCAGAGGATCCTTCAAGCAAACCACTCAGACATTCTAGTATTTCTGGAGCAGCCAAGTTAATCTCATCCAACAAGATCCACTCTCCTTTCTTTACAGCCTGAGCTAATGTACCCTAGAAAAAGATAAAATAAAATGTTAAGAACGTGTCAAATAAAGGCATACTTGCCAAGAATAGTTATGCAAGCAGGGTTAGAAATAGAGGCATAGGCCCATCAAGGTATAGGCCCATCAAGTAGGAAAGATTTCCTATACCTTAACTGCCCACTGGCTGACAGCAAATAGGTAGAGTTAAGGCCAAGTTAATTTTTTAAATGTCCAAAAGGGTCAAGGGAATATCTTTGAACCTAACAGAGAGATGCAATAAACTAAATCCTCTCATTATGTGGATGGTCAGATAAATACCTTACATTGTAGTCAGGTGTTCAAAGGCACCCAAGTGGCTATTAAAACTCAAAATAAATACAGGGTCAGGCTATACCAAGATTAGACAAATATCTAAATCCCAGAGTGTTTAGTGATTGTCATACACAGCCTTTCACACCTGCTGAAAATCAAAATGCATCATCCTTTGACTTTAGTACACTGGTGTTATCTCTTCCAATTCTATTTCCTAGAGCGATACAAACAAATCTAATAATCTACTCAGTTGACACATCAGAAACTATTTTACTATTAAGCTGCTTTATGCTTTTGTTTTCATGCTCATCCTAACAAAGAATCTACTACAAATTTAACTGAAAAACATAAAACAGAACAAATATATTAACTCCAGGATATTACTAAGTCATAAAACATAAGCCTTGTTTTGAGAACACAACAATTTAATTGGTTTTAGAAATAATCCTATTAAAAATAATTCTGGGCTGGGCATGGTGGCTCAAGTCTGTAACCCCAGCACTTTGGGAGGCTGAGGCGGGCGGGTCACTGGAGGTCAGGAGTTCAACACCAGCCTGACCAACATAGTGAAACCCCATCTCTGCTAAAAAATACAAAAATTAGCCAGACGTGGTGGCACACACCCTTAATCCCAGCTACTCAGGAGGCTGAAGAAGGAGAAACGCTTGAACCTGGGAGGCGGAGGTTGCAGTGAGCCCAGACCATGCCATTGCACTCCAGCCTGGGTGACAAAAGCAAAGCTCTGTCTCAGGAAAAAAAAAAAGGAATAGTTCTGGGGCCAGGGTCAGTGGCTCATGCCTGTAATTCCAGCACTCTGGGAGGCTAAGGTGGGTGGATCACCTGAGGTCAGGAGTTCAAGACCAGGCTGGCCAACATGGCAAAACTCCATCTCTACTAAAAATACAAAAATTAGCTGAGCATGGTGGTGCACACCTGTAATCCCCAGCTACTCTGGAGGCTGAGGCAGGAGAATTGCTTCAACCCAGGAGGCAGAGGTTGCAGTGAGTCAAGATCGCGCCACTGCACTCCAGCCTGGGTGACAGAGT